>NW_012267431.1:329256-480376 GCF_000151885.1 Dipodomys ordii
TTAGTTTTTCACCATTAAGTATAATGCTGGCTGTAGGTTTGTCATATACAGCCTTTATTGTATTGAGGAATGTTCCATGGATTCCTAGTTTTTCCAGAGCCTTCATCATAACAGGGTGCTCTATCTTGTCAAATGCTTTTTCTGCTTCTATTGAGATAACCATGTGGTTTTTATCCTTGCTCCTGGTGATGTGATGAATTATATTGATTTGCTTGCGTATATTTAACCAGCTTTGCATCCCTGAAATGAATCCTGTTTGATTCATGGCATAACTTCAATGTTTCTGAATTTGGACAAATTTGGTTTGTGACTTTAAATGTGGTCTATTTAGGAAAATGTTCCATGTGCTGCTGAGAAGAAAGTGTATTCTGATGCTTCTGGGTGAAATACTTGGTAGATGTCTGTTAAATCTATGCAGTTGTTTAGATCTGTGATATCTCTGTTGAGATTTTGCCAGGTTGATCTATCTAGTGGGGACAGCAGCGTGTTAAAGTCCCCAACAATTAATACCTTTGGATCTGGTGCGATTTGAGGGAAAGTAGTATTTCTTGGATAAATTTGGGTGCTCTGTTGTTTGGTGAGTAGATATTTAGAATTGTAATATCCTCCTGAAGGAGAGATCCCTTAATTAGTATGTAACAACCTTCTTTATCTCTTCTCACTAATTTTAATTTGAAGTCAGTTACTTAAGTCAGTTTATTTGAGCAGGCAGGAAGAAGCTCTGCCATCCTAGGACTTTGTGATCCTCCTCCCAGGCTAGTTCAGTGGGAGGGAGATCTGCTTTGAGTATCACAAAAGAGGGAAATGGCTGTTTCCTCTAACTAGGAATTGCTGTGATGAGGGTAGGTTCTGAGTAGGGTTGAGGCCTATCAGCAATCAGTAGCTTTTCCCTAAGGGGCTAGTTCCTGAAACACTCTCAGAGCCCAGCCTGAAGCCATTCTCAGGTTTTATGTATACTGAGTCTCAATTGTTTGTCTTTTACCCCTCCTGTTGCTGGTCATGCTGCCTAGGCTGCAGTGGGGAAGGGAAGCCTCTGGCTCTGTTTACCCAGTGAAGAAAGTCACTCCTCCAGGGCAGAGTTTTCTTTGCCTGGGAAGAGCAACTTTCCCCTGGGTGGAGCTAAGCTGGTCAGGTCAGGTCAGGTCAGGTTCCTGTGACCTGTTGAATGATTCCTATTATTTTCTTCCAAGGCCTGAGTTGGACTAGCTGCTCGGACTTGGCCTTTGTCAGTATCAAAGATGGAGTTCTCTGGTGGTGGGGGAGGGGCTAACTTACCTCTGCTGCTTCTTGAGAAGGAGTGAGGATATTTTGGGGGTACTCACGCCACCCTCTTGGTTTCTGGGCCATCCCTAGTCTGCAATCAGCAGGATGAAGATTTCTGCTCCTTGTCAGTTCTTGCTGGTGGTGAATAGAATCCACTTGCACACCGCGTCTGGCACCTTTGTCCCGTGGCCGCCTCGGCAGCAGACACTGCCACCACCGAGGACACGGGCAAGTGCTCAGATCTGTCTCCTTGACTATGTTGCCTGTATTTTTCCTCTCTGGCCAAACTCTCTATACTGTGATGGCACACTTGGTGTGATTCTCTAGCCTAGGACTGTTCACTGGAACACTAAAACTTTCTATGTGAGAGCTTGTTTAGCCTCCAGCTTCTCCTCTGCCATCTCATGAGATTCTTATCTACAATTAACAAGCACAAAGCCACAAGGGAAGCTGTTGTTTAAGTAGTAGAGTGCCAGATGTAAGAAAAAAATCAGTAAGGAACAGTACCCAGGCCCATGGTTCAAGCTCCAGTATGCACATATAAATACCCTTGCATATGCTCATGCATGACAGAGTATATGTAATTATGCACATCTTATGCACACACTGTACGGTTAATATGTGCTAATGTAACAGAGAAGACTCTCAGCTCTTGGCATATATGTGCCTGATTGCTTGAGAACTTGCCTAAATAAACTCCACGTTTCCCAGTACTGCTAACCAGGAACATAATTTGATCTAAGAGACTTTCAATACGAGGTTTACTTTGCATAAAAGAATCCACATTTCTCTCTAAGGGGACACCTGCTAGGATCAGGGGGCTTTCTCATCCATATTTTAAACAAAAATTGTGCTGAGAAAATTTCTATCTAAAGTGTCCCTATCCTAGCCCATAAATCAAAATGATTGAAAGTGAAGAAATGCTAGTTTTGTAAATTACATGGATTGATTTTATTTCTGCTTATAAATATTCTATGTATACATTGTGACCCTTTGGAATACTGTGAAGCACAGAATGTGAAGAACAGAATTCTAACACAATAATAAAATGACTTCTTATTGGATAAATATTGGTGTCTACATTTTGTTTTGCTCACAAAGGATATTTTTATTGGTTTTCTTATGGAAAGAGAAGAGGACATATGTACACAGAAGAGGAGTTTTGTGTTTTGGTTTGTTTTGTGCAAGTAATGGGGCTTGAAATCAGGTCTTGGTCTCTGTCTCTGAGCTATTTTGCTCCAGGCTACTGCTCTGCCACTTGAGTCATAGTTCCACTACTAGTGTTTTGGAGGTTAACTGAAGGAAAGAGTCTCATGGATATTATTATCTGGAATGGCTTCGAATTGGGGTACTTAGATTTCAGCTTCCTGAGTAGCTAGGATTTGAGGTAGAACTCATCTGTACTCAGCTAATCACATGAAAGTTTGAGAAGCCCATCCTATACTGTTAGGTCTCCAAGAACCCAGAATCAAGCTTTCTTCCAAACCCATTCTAGAAAACACTTCTTTATTCAAAATAGAAAAATAAAAAAGCTAAAGCTAAGGTGAAGTAGCGCATTGTGCTATTGTTTGGGTCTGGGTTGGTCTGCAAAGACCATGTGTTAAAAGTATGGTAACCTGACTGTGGACTGTTGGCAAGTAGCAACACCTTCAGGAGCTGGGCATTGCCAGTGTGTCCCTCATGTCTTAACTGACTTCTGAGCCATGATGATGTGAGAAGCTTGGCTCCACTTCACACTGCCTCATCCTGTGCAGAAAAGTCCATGAGATTCAAATCTCCAACTAACCAGCAAAAATCTCATGCCACAACTCACAAAGAAGTGGGCTGATCAAGTTTGGACTGAGTCCTTTGAAACAGTGGCTCAAAAGAAACTTATTGGGGAAGGGAAAGGTAATCACACAAAAGGTGGGACAAAGGGTGAACCAATACAAGAGAGATACTCACTAGACACTATGGGGGAAAGGAATTTTACAAATTGGGTGGGGAGAGATGAGTCAGAAAGTGGAAGTAGGAGAATACAAAGGAGCGGATAACAGTATTCAAAAAGAAATATACTCATTACCTTACTTATGTAACTGTAATCCCTCTGTACATCACCTTTACAATAAAATTATTAAAAAAAGTAAAAGAAACTTTTCCTACAAAAGTTTATCTATGCAGCTAAACCCAGGGCCTGATTGTTGTTCCTTGGCTGGTTTATTTAAGGCTAGCACTCTACCACTTGAGTCACAGCTCCACTTCTGGCCTAAGGCTGGTTAATCCGTGATAAGTTTCTCAGAGACTTTCCTGCATGGACTGGCTTGAAACAACCATCCTCAGATCTGAGCTTCTTGAGTAGCTAGGATGATAGCCATGAGTCACTGGTTCCCATTTACTTGTATTGTTTTTTGAACAGAGGCCACCCCTGCATAGTGGGACCAGCACCATCAGCATCACGTAGAAACTGGTTGGAACCTTGTGCCCCACTCCGAATCTCTTTGACTCTGTATTTGCCAAAATATATTCGCATAACTCACATGCACATTAAAAGGGTGAGAATTCCATCCTCTATTATTAGTTTTGAAGTTCTAGAATCAGGGTTCAGAAATCTTTATATTCCCAATATCAGGATCATTAACATATATTTAATAAACGTTTTTGATTAAATGACTCATAAACCAGGCCCTTGTTATACAAAACCAAACATTAGTCTCTTGTTTAATTCTTCTCTTCATGTATACTCCTTGATTGGTTTTAAAATGAAAAAAAGAACTCACATGAATCTGAATTTGCCTAGGGTTCATCTCTCAAATGAAAACAAACAGCTTTCTTTACCCATCTTAGGTGACAGGGTGTTAATAAGTCTCTTGGAATTAACATGTATCTGTAGAACAAATAGGAATGCTATAGGAAGTGCAGTACCTGAGGCTCATATTGTATCCTTCATACTGAATGTGACAGCATTGAGGTAAGTGCTGTTCTGATTGTTATATCAGCATTAAATGTCAACCACAAGACACATAGTACATGCTCACAGTGTTACAATGCCCTTGTTTCTCCTCTATAATATTTGTATCTGTGACTATCACTTCTCAAATTATACTATTATCAACACATGTTTTAAAATATAACTTGGTTATTAAAATAAACACAAACTGAACTATACAGGAATTTCACTACATACATAGGTTACACATTCATTACATCCATTCACCCTGCTTTTTTCTATGTCCCTCTTATCTCTTCCCAGCTGGCCTATATGTTCCCTAGTAATCACTCTTAAAATATACACTCAGAGGATGGATGCCTGGAAAACATTGTGCTTTCTTTAAAAGCTTTTAATACAGAAATATAAAACTCCAATTCTACCCAATTTACAAAACTTATATAATTTTTGTGGCAGTTTAAGTGTAAAATCTCACCCTTTCTCATGACTAGCATGCCTCCATTGAGTCATATATTCATCTTGGCTTTTAAATGGTTATTTTAGGGATGAAATCTAGTGAAATTTCTGCCCAACTCAAAAATTGACATCAATTCAAAATCCTCCAGATGTCAGGCTCCTCAGTAGCTAGAGTTACAATCACGAGCCACTAGAACATATTGATTACATAACAAGTATTAAAACATAAACTCATGCTCACTAGTTTTAATTACAATTACATTGTAAGAAAAAGAAATATACACACATGCTGATACAGGTTCTAAAATGTTTTAAAGTTCAATGTTTGCATTTATCTCCAGGATATGTTATCTGATGAGCTGTACCATTTTCCCATAGACGGCAGTTGGAATTCTCAACACAAGTGTGCTTTCTTACTAAAGGCTTTGTTTCCCTGTGAGGTACAAGATCCTTCAACACTCACACATACTTTGACACTTTTTCAGTCTGATGTATTGCTTTCTGTGATAAGTCAGGGAAGACTGATACCACAAGCCTTCCCTACACTGTTCATATGTAAAAGGGCTTTTCTCCAGAATGAATTTTAAGTGTCCTCTAAAATGGCTGTGCTCCCTGAAGAGTATCTAACTGCAAGGGCACTTATAAAATCTCTACCCAGTGTGAAGTTTTCATATACAAGAAGACCATACTGGCCAAGTGCCGGTTGCTCACACCTATAATCCTAGCTACACAGGAGGCTAAGATTTGAGCAGCCCTGGCAGGAAAGTCCTTGAGACTCTTTTCTCCAATTAACCACCAGAAAATCGGAAGTGGCACTGTGGCTCAAGTGGTACAGCATTCACCTTGAGCTGAAGAGCTCAGGGACAGCCCCTAGGCCCAGAGTTCAAGCACCACAACCGACAAAAGAAAAAAAACATACTTTGATCTATAGGCTTTTCCACAATGAACACTCCTCAAAGGTGGTTCTCTCAATGTTTATTTTTCAGATGTCTCTTAAGATTGGATGGATGGTTCACATACAGTAGCTTCATAAAATACTTTACAAACTAATGTTGCTTATGTTTAATAAGGCATACAACAGTTTTGCGTTTGATTTTTTTTTACTTTTTTTGTAGTTGTGGCTTAAGTGGTAGGGCACCAGCCTTGAATGAAAAAAACTGAGTACCAGTGCTTAGGGCCTGAGTTCAAGTCCCAGTACTGCCACATGTGCACGTGTGCACATGCACACATGCACACACACACACACACACACACACACACACACACAGAAATAAAACACCAAAAATGCTGTGATTAGGAATATATATAAACATTAAGGATTGATATGTCCTCTTGATGCATTCACTTTTGTAAGGTATTAATCTCTCCAGTTTCTTAGGGTTAGCATGGTATATCCATTTCCATATTATTAATATTTTTATGGGTCCTGGGGCTTGAACTCTGGGCCTGGGTGCTGTCCCTGAGCTATTCAGCTCAACGCTAATGCTCTACCACTTTGACCCACCACACCACTTATGGTTTCTGGTGGTTAACTGGAGATGAGAGTTTCACGGACTTTCCTGCTTGGGCTGGCTTTGAACCTCAGTCCTCAGATCTCAACCTCCTGAGAAGCTAGGATAACAGGCATGAGCACCAGCGCCTGGCCATACTACTATTTTTAATATAAGTTCTCTTGCTATAGATCCTAGGTAGGCGTCAAACTTTTCATCCTTCTGTGTGCTGAGATCATAGGAATGCACCATTACATTTGGTCCTGATCTTACAGTCTCACAGATTTTCCTGCTTGAGCTAGTTTTGAACCATGATACTCAGATCTCAGCCTCCTGAGTAGCTAGGATTGCAGGTACCAGCCACTGGCGTCTGGCTTATACTGATTTGGTAGCAGTGAGGTTTGAAATGAGGGCCTTGGGCTTGCCAGGCTAACACTCTACAAGTTGGACCACATACTCATTTATTTTTGCTTTAGCTAATTTTTAGACAGTGTTGTCCTTGGAATCCAGTCCTCCTGCTTCTACCTACTGAGTAGCTGAGATTACAAGCATAAATCACCAGCACCCAGACTGGTTTGTTTTTCAGATACGGTCTTGCTAACATTTTTGTTATCAAGTGCCTGGGCTGCCATGCACCCATTTTAGGCTTCCTGTTGCCATTAAGATGACAGATGTCATCCTAATTATGATTCACTGCTTTGAATGAGAAGGGGTTCCAGGAACTTTTCTGCTTGAGCTGGACTTGAACCATGATCCACCAATTCTAGCATTTTAATTGACTAGAATTATATGTGTGAGCCACCATCACCCAGCTCTTTCAAACATTTTATTTTTATTTTTATTTGAGACAAAGTCTGACTGTTAGCTTTGTCCTGGATGGCCTTGAATGCTTCACCCTCCTGTCTCTACCTCCTGAATATCTGGAATTAGAGGTATATTGTCACTATTCATGGCTCAAGAAGGTGTTTCCATTAAAAGTGTAAGATAAGGTGCTGGGAATGTGGCTTAGTGGTAGAGTGCTTTCATAACATTTTTGCATGAAGCCCTGGGTTTGATTCCTCAGTACCACATAAAGAGAAAAGGCTGGAAGTAGTGCTGTGGCTCAAGTGGTAAAGTGCCAGCCTTGAGCAGAAGGAACTTAGGGAACAATATCCAGGCCTTGAGTTCAAGCCCAGGACTGGCAAAAAAAAAGTTGTATAAGTTAAGGAAGACAGAGGGTGTAAATATGATCCACATGTACACCCAAAAGGGTGAATGTACAACACCAGCTTATTATAGCCCAGATGAGCCTGGCAGGAATGAGGAAATGTTCTTGAAACAGTAAGAAGCACTTGGTCTTGTGCTCAGTATATACATTTTCTTTTTCTTCTGTGATAGATTACTACCAATTTAATTGTTTTAAAACAATACAAATGTGGCCCGGATTACAGGTAGCTCACAGGAGGCTACTCAGGAGGCAGAGATACACCATGGTTCAAATTCAAACTGGGCAGCAGACTCTATGAGACTCTGATGTCCAATTAACTACCAAAAAGCTGGTTGTGGAAGTGTGTCTCAAGTGGTAGAGCACTAGCCCTAAGCAAAAACACTCAGAGAAAGTGCCCAGGTCCTTAGTTCAAGCCTCAGTAATGGCATAAAAACCCAATACAAATCTATTCTCCTATAATTGGGGAGGTCAGAAGTCTAAAATCACAATATGGCCAGGGTTGAGTTCTTTCTGGAAACTTCTTGGATGTGTTTGCTTTTTTTAGCTTCTGGTGGTTGTTGGCTCTAAGTTCTTCACACTGCTCCAATTTCTTCTATAGTCATTATCTTTTCTTAGTGACTTGCATCCTTCTGCCTCCTTCTTCTAAGTATCCTGGCTGGGCCTAATTATACAGGAAACTGGGCTCACAGCTATTGACTTTAATTATGTTTGCAAACTTCCTTTAACTCTGTAAGGTAATTAATATTCACAGATGCAGATGTCTTTGGGGAACCATGGCTTAGATTGCTATAGCCAGTTTAAAAGTTGGACAAACTATGGAGAAGGCAAGTCTACTAGGACTTAGTTGTACTGTATATGCTAGTCTAGATTGCCTACATTTGTTTGGCTTATACTGTTCTTTAGATGTGAGCCTCTCAGCAGTTAGCCTTTGTGCAACTAAATTTGGCTTAATGGTAGGGATTAAGTTGTACCAAATCCATGATTAAACTTCCACACAAGTTGCTTTCTTTGGAGAGAACCTGAGAAAGATTGCTGAGAGAGGGAGCTCTGGACACAGGAGTCAAGCAAAATGATCAACAGTATGAGTTGTATAGATGACAGGTTCTAAATCTGACTGTTGTTAAGTGTAGGGCACTGACTCCCTTAAATATTTGGCTTCAGTTGTCAAATGACAAATGGAATTAGCAATATCATCTCCACATGAGAAATTGGGGATAGTTAAGGGCCTGGCACAGAATAAGGACTCCATGAATATCGGGGCTCTGTGTGTGTGTGCACGTGCGCACACGCATGCACACACATGTACATTATTATTGAGGCTTGAACTCAGGGCCTTGTGCTCTTGTCTTTTTTGCTCAACTTTGGCACTCTACTTCTTGAGCCACAACTCCATTTCCTGGTTTTAACTTTCTTGAAGGCTTGACTGCTTCCAAGCATGTTTTTCTGGTTTGTCCTATCAAGCATTTTGATCTTGGTTGTGCTCCTAAGAGGGCTGTCCTTGAGCTTTCTTACATGAAGCTAGTGCTCCACGAGAGCCACTGGAAAGTTCCACTTCTGGTTTTGTTTTTTTGTGCTTAAATTGGAGATGAGTATTAGGGACCTGCCTGCCCCAATTTGCTTTGAACCATGATTCTAAGATCTCACTCTCCAAGTATGTAGTATTACAGGTGTGAGCCACTGGCACTCAGCCCAAGTAGTTGTCTTGAAAGTGACCTTTAGTCTGGTCTTTGCCTGTGTGTGTTACATTCCATTTTTGAGGACCAGAGACCTGCATAAATTCTAGCCCAGAGACTACAGGCAGCCCTGTTTGACTTCTTGATGCCTACACACAGCTATGCAGTCAGCAAATGTTACAGCCAACAGCAGCTTTGTGAATACCACCATTGGGTTTATCCTTCTGGCTACCCTGCAGATCTAGGAGGGGCAAGAACTTAACCAGAAATCCTAGTTTGCAAAGTAGACATGAATTTAGGGTGACATTAGAAAAAGTCTGTTAATAGTATCCTGGTGCCTATGGCAGGCTTTTTTGTTTTTGTTTTTACTGTCATGGGACTTCAACTTGGGTACTGATTGCTGTCTCTGAGCTCTTTTGCTCAAGATTATCATTCTACCACTTTGAGCCACAGCACCACTTCCTGCTTTTTGGTGGTTAATTGGAGGCAATAGTTTCAAGCTCTTTCCTGCCTGGGCTGGCTTCCAATTAAGATCATTAGATCTCAGCCACCTGAGTAGTTGGGATTATAGATGTGAACCACTAGTGTCTGGCCTATGAGAAGCTTATTCAAACCAGGAATAGTAATTTTTCTTCCATTAGGTAGTTGAAAGATCTAAAATGGTGAACTGTCCAACTGGAGGTGTTTTTGAGGCTGAAGTGATTAACTCAATGCAATTTGTGTTTCTCCAAATTTCAATAATTTAGTTTTTTAATTATGTGAGAAATGACTAAAATGAGATACATGATTTGTACATGTGCTGAGTAGAAGGTCATTTTGAAAGTGCTCTCAACTCTAGCTATCTCTCCATCATTTTTTTTCTTTTGGAGAGGATCCTGGGGCTTGAACTGAAGGGTCTACATGTTGCCACTGAGGGTTGTATTTTTTTGTTGGTCGTGGGGCTTGAACTCTGGGCCTAGTGCTGTCTCTGGGCTCTTCAGGTCAAGGCTAGTCCTCTACCACTTTGAGCCACAAAGCCACTTCTAGTTTTCTGGTAGACTTTCCTGCCTGGGCTGGCTTTGAAATATAATCCTGTTTTCAGCCTCCTGAATCTCTAGGATGCAGGCATGAACCACTGGCACCTGACATGCCAATGAAGTTTTTTGCTCAAGGCTAGTACAGACCACTTAAAAGACATAGTTCATTTCTGGCTTTTTTCCCCCTTTAGTAGAGTTTTGGTGATGGTCTCATGCACTTTCCTGCCCAGGCTGGCTTTGACCTGTGATCTTCAGATCTCTGCCTCCTGAGTAGCTATGATACTAGTGCCTAGCTAGTTTGGGGGTTTTTTTTGGAGGGGGGGTTGGTCATGGGGCTTGCACTCTGGGCCTGGGCTCTGTCTCTGAGCTCTTCAGCTCAAGGCTAGTGCTCTATCACGTGAGCCACAGTGCCACTTTGGTTTTCTGGTGGTTTATTGGAGATTAGAGTCTCATGTACTTTCCTGCCTGGGCTGGCTTTGAACCATCATCCTCAGATCTCAGTCTGCTGAGTAGCTAGGTTTACAGGAATGAGTCACAGGCTCCAGGCTTCACTAGCTTGTTTTAAGAACTAATCACTGATCTTATATGAAATGGAGAAAGGGTGAAAGGAGTAGTGTGGGGGAGAGAAGGACTCTCAAGGTTTGGGATAGTCAGGCCGAGAAATGTTCACAGCTCAATCCACCTAAACAAAATGAAAAGGGCAAGTTTATCAAGATGATTCATGTATTTAGGAAGTATGAGGTATAAGAATTTAGCAACAATGAAAAAGCAAAATATCGGACTTTGGATTTGTAAGCTTCCTTAACTTTTTTTTTTTGGTCAGTCATGGGGCCTGAACTCTAGGCCTGAGCACTGTCCCTCAGCTCTTCAGCTCAAGTCTCAGCGCTCTACCACTTGAGCCACAGTGCCATTTCCGGCTTTTTCTGCTTATGTGATGCTGAGGAATAGAGCCCAGGGCCTCATTCATGCAAAGCAAGCACTCTAACACTGAGCCACCTTCCCAGCCCCAACTTGACTCATTTTTAAAGACAATTATCCTGACATCTTTCAGCAATAGAATCTGCTCCAATCTATGAGGAAGAAAAATCAATGGAACTCCCAGAAGCTTCAAAGCTCTGCATAGGACTTACAATCCCAAGTGATAGGTCTTTATTATAAAGGAAAAGTTACTTTAAAAATATTAATATATATGAGCTGGGAAGGTGGCTCACATTCCCAGGCTAGTGCTCCATGTGAGCCACTGGAAAGTTCCACTTCTGGCTTTTTCTTTTGTGCTTAAACTGGAGGTAAATGTGAGAGACCTACTTGCCCCAAATGGCTCTGAACCTTGATTCTAAGATCTCACTCTCCAGAATAGATAGATTACAAGTTGAGCCACTGGCACTCAGCCCAAGTAGTTGTCTTGAAAGTGACCTTTAGTCTGGTCTTTGCCTATGTGTTACATTCCATCTTTGAGGACAGGAGGACAAGACAACTGTACAAATTTTGACCCAGAGACTGCAGACAGCCCTGTTTGACCTCCTGATTCCTGTGTATTAACATAATACATGATGCCTAATGTATTAATAAAATCCAAAGTTCATCTTTCAGTGGAATGTACACATTGGTATAAACCCAATTGGGTTTGTTGGCTAGTTATGGCTAACAAACTGTAGTTTCAGTTCTTTAGAATGAACTATGAAAACCAAGTATTATTCACCTGTAGGGAAGAGAAGAAAAAGGGGAGAACGCTTTCATCACTATTGATTTACCCAATGACCTTTCACAAGTTCACTTTGCTAACATAACGAAAATATTTATGATAGCTTCTGAGTAACTCCCAGGATATCACATAATTCCTGTATTATTATATGTAGAAGACTCCAAATGGAACAAACACTGTAAAGAATACTTACTTATATGATCCTCAATTTACTGAATTTTTCTGAACCTTGTCACTTTGTCTTTATTTTTTTTGTTGTTAGGGTTAGGGCTAGGGTGAGGGTGCGGGTTAGGGTGAGGTGAGGGTGAGGATTTCGGTTAGGTAAGGGTCAGGGTTAGGGTGAGGATTAGGGTGATGGTGAGGCTTAGGGTGAGCGTTAGGGTTAGTGTGAGGGTTAGGGTGATGTTTAGGGTGACGGTGAGGGTTCGGGTGAGGTTGAGGCGTAGGGTGTGGGTGAGGATTAGGGTTAGGTTGAGGGTCAGGGTTAGGGTGAGGGTCTGAACCTTGTCACTTTAGATAGGACCCATCTCTCTGGTGATTCCTATTGATGACTCTAAGGTCTTTATCTTCCCAGCCTGATGAAATCATAGTTTTGGGGTAAAGTCCAAATAAGTACCTAGAATTTTCCTTGGCCCCCTGTATTGATATGAATCATGAATCTGTCCTTTTTTGCTTGTTTGAGATAGGGCCTAGGTATGTAGCTCAGCTAGCCTTTAACTAACAGTCCTCCTTAGTCAGCCATCTGGGTGTTGGGACTACAGATATGTGCCACTATAATCAATTTGGGCTTCTCAACATTCAATTCCTCTGTTTCTAAAAACTCAATTCCTCCTATTCATTTATCTCCCCATCATTAATTTTTCTTAGTGAATATAATTTTAAGTATAAAAGGAACATAGTAAGATTTTCTTAAAACAAGTATGCTAAAATAAAAATGACAGTAGTTATTTTCATAATTTAATGAAAAAGTATTGGTAAAAAAGGTAACTCTGAAAACAGATTGTAGTAATATCTCAAAAAACCAGACTTTCTAAGATAAAAATTAATAAAGGCAAGAGGTAATACTTCAAACAAAATGCAGCAAATGCAATCTGGGGTAGTTGAAATATATACAATGTAAGACTCCTTCATTTATTTAGAAAAATGCTGCAAAAATATTATTACTATATTTCCCTGACTGAAATGATGCTTAGTCAACATTCTTCCATGGCACTGCATATGTAAAGTGGGTGAAGCATATTGTTCCCAATTGCTTTCTTTCCCATGCACACAAAATGGAAAGGCATGACAGGATGAATATAAAATCCTATATTGGCCTTTAACACCAAGAGGCCTTTTCAACATAATTTTCTTGAATTTTGTTACCATCAAAGTGTAAAATTTTTATCCACTAATCAGGTGTAGGGGCAAGTTCTCGCTACCATTTTTCCATTCAAACACTCTACATCATGCATGTCATGGCATATTCACACTTGTACATAGGTACAGAAGAAATATTCTGAAGACAGCCAAGCAACATGTAAAATACAGAAGTTTCCAGAAAGGGATAAAAGCATAAGAACCTTTTTTGACAAAGTCAGAACAAAAGTGAGGTGAGAAAAAGTGAGTTGAGTTTTCTGTAGCCACCGAACCAGCGTAGGCTTCACTCACTGGCACCTGATCAGAACCGGGCTATTTCACCAGTACAAAACTTTAGAAATTGAAAATAGCCTCTTCTGTCTGAAAATTGTCACTACATTTTTCCAAGCTAGAAAAAAGAGAATATTGATTTAAGGCTAATAACAAGAGAGCTGAGCATCCCAGTTTACCTCACATTTTAAAACTTGCATTTTGCCCCCTTTTTAAAATGGAAGCAAACATGTTTCACCCCTTCCCCTGAAGTGTAATTATTCTCTTCCTCTAGAAAGAAGGAACCAAGGCTGAGAGTTTTGGAGCAGGGTATACAAACAACCTGTGAAAAATGGCTCCAACCTTTTTGTTTGGAAAATTGCCTTGGATTAAAAAAAACGGACACAAAGCTAAATTATATCCATGTAATAAACACATGAATTCAAATTGTTTGAAAATAAAAATGTTTCAAAATTAAAACAAATAAGAGTAGTTAACCTCTGTGCGCTTCATTATATTTTCCTTATACCTCAATAAAATTTTTGATAAACATTAAAGGAGGAATACAAAAACTGTCAGCCAAACTCATTCGAAAACAACACAAAAACCCTGATCTGGTACAAATATCCCAGAAATTAGCTCACTTTGGGAAAGACTGGGATTCTTCACAAATCCCTAAACAGAGAATCAGAGCATCTTCCTTGGAAGTAGTACATGTGTACTTTGGTAAAGACTATTACAAGTTAGCCTTTTATGCTAGTTAGCTGGGTAAAAGAATTATGAATGTGTCCCCAACAAGCAGGTCTAAGAACAGGCACTGGACACTTCAAGCATTAGGAGAACTCCACCTTTCTGAAAGCAAAGGAAGAGAATAGTGAGCTTGACAGTATCTGACAAAGATGATCTCTCCTAGTCTCTCCTTTGAAGAGGCTTTACAGACATCAATACAGTTAGAAACTTTCCAGAGACTGGAGCTCTGGGAATCATATTGTAGTTTCAAATGGTAAGTAGATTTAGTGTCTGATAATCATGGTCTCTTGTAAACCACTGGCAATTTAAGGACCCTTAATACATAAAGAGAGACCACTAGCAATGTAAGGACCCTTAATACATAAACTTAGCAGTACGTTAATGTAATTAGAAAGCTGTCCCTGTGTATTCACTGAGCAAATAACTCTGGACCTAACTGTTTCCAAACCAACTTCTGACAAACCAACCTCCAGACATCATCTGTAATTCTTACTATGTGCTTGTAAAAATTAAAAGAGTTGAAACCTTTTCAAATACTGCAATTCAATTTACTGTGGAAAAAATTCCCCTTTCCTGTATGTCCTCCTAATATATGCCAGAATCCTTTGGTGTTTGGATTTGTCCCAGTAACTGGGGCAAATATTGGACTACTGGCAGTTTCTAATCAACTCTGCATTGAACCATGGGGAAGAGGATGTACCTCGCTTTCCCTATGGCAATCCTGTTCAGAATCCTAAGGAGGACTTTCCTTGTCTGAGCTATCTTTGTTTACAAGGTCTTTTTCCTTACTTCCATCACTTTTGCTCTCCAAATCACTCAGTTTCAAATCTGGGCAATACCCATTGGTCTCTGGATGTGCAGCTTTCTCAGAGTATTGCCTGAGATGCTGCCTACCCAGGAACTGCTCTTTAAGATTTATATTCTTGGTTTCACATAGCATTGGGGGCCCTCAGTGCTCCTTCTGCATTTTTTGGTGGTTTCTTTAAAGGATGTGAATTTTTCCACAGTTGATTTTCTAAAGCTACTCTGACCAGCTAAGTGGGAGCCTACCATGGGCTCCTGGTTATCGAGCATCTCACTAGCACTAGCTTCCTGGATGACATTCACAGGCAGATTGTCCTCAAGGCCATCTGACTTGGCAGACTTGGGGCTAGGCTCACTATTTCCATTGTTGCTACGAGACTGTCCATAGAGGACAGCCTCAAAGACTGGAGACTTCTCCATCTCCACTGATGGCCCATGAGAAAACTCAGAAGATGGAGATTTCTGATTAGGACTGGGATTGTTGGCTTCATTCTGAGAATGGTTGTGGCTGTCCAGCAAGCACTTATTCTTGCTTTCTAGCAGAGGCCTTGTAGACGATATCACTTGCAGGTCCAGTGGCTCTTCAGGCACCTCTAGGCTTCTTTTACTGAGAGTAAGCAAGCCACTGCTAGGGGAGCAGGGTCGATGATCAGTCTCTATGGTGCCATTTCTGCAATCTTCTGGTATTGGTCTGGCCCCCGAACTTAAGGCAACTTTTGATGGTGAGGAAAATAGTGCGTTCTCCAGTGCATCTGTCAAAGGAGATCCTGAGATGGAAAAGAATGATTTGTTTTAACAACTGATTTAAGTAATAGTTTATGTGCTTGCGGCAGAGGGAGTTGATGGACCCACTCTTCCTAGTGTTTACCAAAGACCTAACACGGTGTAACGGTATAAGTGGTGAAAGTGGTACTGGAGGATGGGGTGAAGGGTAGTAGTTTCAGTAGTGCAACTCTGTTCCATGGCTCCCAACTTCCTTACCTCTCTTTTCCCTATCTGTAAAAGGATTACAAAGACTAGTATGCTGCTCCTTGTACCCCTAGTCTGCCTCTTTCCCCTCCAAATACAAGGTCACTAGCAGGGGTTTGCAATTGACACTGTCTACTTGTGTGTCTTGGCTTATACAAGCATAGGTAATGCATGGCACTGCTAAAGACATGCCTTGAACATGGACATCTCAGATCCTATCCCTCCCTTCTCTCCTGGCCTTCCTCATAAATGCAGCACAGGTTTTGGTCAGGAAGAGTACATGTATGTTGCAACCTGTCATTAGAAGTGGGTGGTTCCTATGAAGTTTAAGCTCTTAGCCTATAATAATACCCTGAGTACAAGTTACCATGGTAGAGATTACAGGGAGGTTCTAATGTAAGAATCAGGCAAGAATCACAACATTCCCACCTTTGGCCAGTTCCCTGGCTATCTCATCATATGATCATAGGTCTTATGTGAACACTTCCAAATTAAAAAATATATATAGTACCAAAAATTAATCCATGCATATGGACTTAACCCTTGCCACTATCATCTTATTGAAGCTTTGCCAAAGATGTCTCCCATGGGCAGTGTGTGAGACCCACAGCCCCCATTTCTGCCACCTGTTGATGTTGCCAGCCACTCGGAGGCTATGACTTCTACAATTACAAAACAAAGGGCTAGAATCAATCTCTTCAGCACACAGGGGCTTTTCCTTGCTGTTCTTTGGTTCTTCTTGCTTTGCTAGCCAGTCACATTGTCCTGTAATACTATCACTGTCTCCTGCTACACCACTGTGCTTCTTCCTGTTATCACTCACAAATACCCCAAAGCCTCATTTGGCTGAGCCCTGGCAGGAGCTGATTCTGCATACCTATCTCAGTGACCCCTAGTGGCCTAGGCTGTTACTTATCTGTGTTAAATGAGAAGCAGAGAGGCTACAGGTATTACTGAATATGACCATCATTATTTCAACTAGGCTTCCATACAAGAAAGGATCCTGTCTAGCTTAGATCTTAGTCCCTAGTAGGTGCTCAACAAATGTTAATGAATAAATGAAAAGACAATATATATTTCTCTTAACTTCTGGCTAAGATTTTATAAACTATTGGTGAATAACCCCGGAATTAAATCCTGTCTAGGAACTGAGATTCAATCTTATCATCATCATCATCATCACCACCACCACCATCATATTATTACTATTATAACCATACCCCAATTTCCAGCTTTTTTATGGTTAACTGGAGATAAGAGTCAGACTTTCCTGCCTGGGCTGGCTTTGAACCACTATCCTCAGACCTCAGCCATCTGAGTAGTGAGTATTATAGGTGGAATCTCAACTATTGAGATTTTTTTTTTGTCAGACTTGCGGCTTGAACTCAGGGCCTGGACACTGTCCCTGAGCTTCTTGTGCTCAAGGCTAACACTTTACCACTGGAGCCACAGTGACACTTCTGCCCTTTTTTGCTTATGTGGTGCTGAGGAATTGAAACCAAGGCTTCATGTACACTAGGCAAGCACTTTACCACTAAGCAACATTCCCAGCCCATATTGAGATACCTTAATGAATTAGATCATTACAGAATAACTAAAGGCTTCAAACATCTGTTTGGGGTTTAGAGACTTGCAGTTTCCAATCCTATCCTGAGATTTCTGGCCTCATGAGATAACATGAGCTATGTTCACATCAGGACTGGACTGAAGCAAATGAAATATCTGACAAGAACTTTAAAATATTTTAAGTGGAACATTTGACAAAATTAAATTATTAAAAAGGACGTAACGAGAGTCTATATATTTGCTAGGACATTTTTTTTGTCGGTCATGAGGGCTGAATTCTGGGCCTGGGTACTGTCCCTCAGCTCTTCAGCTCAAGGCTAGCGCTCTACCACTTGAGCCACAGCACCACTTCTGGCTTTTTTCTGCTTATGTGGTACTGAGGAATCGAACCCAGGGCCTCATGCATGTAGGCCAAGCACTCTACCACTGAGCCAACTAACTTCCCAGCCCCCTGTCAGGACAATTTTAACAAACAGCTTACCTGTAGCAATTTCGTCATGAATTATCTGGGCCTGCAAGTTGAAGATCTGCTCCTGTAACTTATTCTGTGTGAGTTTCAGCTTCTCTCTTCGGCTTATCATGTAGCACAGATTTTGAACCTAAAAGACCAATCCCCAGAAAATAGATGTTTGTCACAGTAACAAAATTTGACAGTTAAAATTGTTTAAAATGAAGATGACTAAGATTGAAGAAGGGGATAGGTAAGAATGATGACTGGATTCAAGAGCCACACAGTGAGAGAATTCCACAGGAATTTCTGTAGTCATCATGGGGCATTAATTCCACATTAATCAGTAGCAAAAGCAAAATGCTCCAACGCTGCCTTCTGAAATCTGTTTTCTTTTGCTGCAACTTTGAGGTTTAAACCCAGGGCCTTATACTTACTAGACAAGCATTCTACTACTTGATCCACACCCTTTGGCCATTTTTTTCTAAGCTATTTTCTCATAGGGTCTTCATGCTTTTGCCTGGGCTAGATTTGGATCATAATCCTACTATCTATGCCTCCTTTGTAGCTGGAATTTCAGACATGTACCATCATGCCTGGTGTGGTGAAAGGCGGTCTCACCAGCTTTTTCCTCCCAGACTGGCATCAAGACAGCCTCGTCTCAGTCTTTGCACTCAGTCCTGAGTATCTGGTAGTATAGGTGTAAGCCACTGTGCCCAACTTTAAGTCTATTCTTTCTGTGGTGCTACGAGCTTAATATTTACATGCACAATCAGAATGGGAAGAATGTCTACTGATTTAGCCTTCCCTTTCAGTCCCCAAATACAAATGATGGGAGTGGAGGAGAACGGTCTGCTTCCAAGATTCAAAGTAGCTTCTTATTTTTGTGCTGGTCCTGGGGACCGTCCTTTAGGATTTTGCTCAAGACTAGTGCTCTCCCACTTGAGTCACAGCTCCACTTTGTTTTTCTTAGTGGTTAATTGGAGGTTAGAGTCTCATGGACTTTTCCTGCTAAGGCTGCCTCTGAACTGTGATTCTCATATCTCAGCGTCCTGAGTAGAAAGTGGCTTTTTTGCTCATACCTTCAGTTTAGTCAAGTTTCCTCAGTCACCAGCGGGCGACCCCTCACCTGTTCTATGATCTAGTTTATGTGTTTATAAATGGAGGTGGTTAAGTGTTTTCTTCCATAAGCAGGTTAGGATTAACATTTATAAAATGTTTAGAAGAGTGTTTGTAACAACAGTAATACCAACAGGGACTCTATGTATATCTTAAAATTTTTCATATTTCACTGAGATAAAATGAGGGAGCGGGTGAAACTGTTCAAATAGAAATGTACTCAGGTTGGGAATGTGGCTTAGTGGTAGAGTGCTTGCCTTAGCATGCATGAAGCCTTGAGATTGATTTCTCAGTACCATATAAACACAAAAGGCCAGCAGTGGTGCTGGCTCAAGTGGTAGAATGCTAGCCTTGAGGAAAAAAAAAAGAAGCTCAGGGTCAGTGTACTGGCCCTGAGTTCAAGACCCAGGACTGGCAAAAAACAAAAAACATATTTTTTAAGGTCTCATAGTTTTTGGAGTTTTGGTAACAGAAGGGACCCCCCCTTTCCCCTGCACCTAGCCATTTCTATAACTGCACAATCAATTTAAAGATTCTTCAGGGTAAACATAGCACCTAGTTTACCTTTGAACTCCTATAGCACCTAACTTAGTGGACACTTGAAGAATATATCCTGAGTTAAATTATCTGGTGGTATGGCTGTCAACCTGAGGTGCTTCTGACTGCCACAGGCTTGCAGGACTCTGGAGCTGTCCTTAGCTACGGGCCACACAACTAGGGGTGGGGAGTAGTGGAGGCCAGCAATGCTGCCAAGTATCTTATATTACCTCCTATAATTGAAGGCAGTGCCCCACAACATACAATCCGTACTATTCAGACTAAAACACCCAGAGTGCAGCAAGCACTTTCCTGCACCTAAAGTACACTCTTTCCTCAGCCTGCAGTCTCTAAATTGTGTAAGTAACTACAATCAAGCCAATTTAGGCTCAAAATGAACAAAAAAGTAAACTAAAGCTGGGTGTGGGTGGCTCATGTCTGTAATCCTAGCTACTCAGGAGTCTGAAATATGAGGATCATGGTTCAAAGCCATGCTGGGCAGGAAAAGTCGGTGACACTCTTATCTCCAATTAGTCACAGGAAAAGGTGGAAGTGGCACTGTGCCCCAAGTGGTAGAGCAATAGATGAGCATAAAAAGCTTAAGGACAGTGCCCAGGCCAAATTCAAGCCAGAACCAACAAATATATATATATATATATATATAATTTAAAAAAACAACAAAAATCATATTCATGAGGCCTTGCCAATCCCCTGAATGTGCTAATCAAAATTTCAAAGGTGCCCCAATGTCTCCAGACCATAATAAAATCAGAAGACAGGCAAAGACCCAGGAGTGCACAGACTTTTGAGGTGGTTCTTTTTTGTTGTTGTTGGTGGTGGTGGGGCCTGAACTCTGGGCTTGGGCGCTGTCCCTCAGCTCTTCAGCTCAAGGTGAGCACTCTACCACTTGAGCCACAGTGCCACTTCCAGTTTTCTAATGGTTTATTGGAGATAATAGTCTCACAGACTTTTCTGCCAGGGCTGGCTTTGAACTGTGATTCTCAGATCTCAGCCTCCTGAGTAGCTAGGATTACAAGTGTGAGCCACCAGCACCCAGTGAGGTGGTCCTTTTTAAACTGGAAGTAGGACTTTCTATTTTTATGCAGACTGTGATCTATGCACTAGTCAGAGCCAGTCTCCTTACCTTCTCCAAGTCCTGCCGAAGATGCATAAACATTCTCATGCGAGTGTGAATATCTTCTTTTGGCTGTAGCAGGGTGTTTTCTTCTTCCAACTTTGGAGGAAATAATGGTTTGTTGAAGTTGCTTTTGCGCTTGAGTTTCCAGTAGTTATAGATAAAGTCCACAGTTTCCACGGATAGTGCTAGTTCTGCAGCCACATCTTCTGCTTTCACAAAGGAATAGAACTCTTCTTCTAGTTCACGAAGCTTCTGTGCCCTCACGTTATTTTTCTCACTCTTGGTCTGGCTCAGTTTGGCAGCTCTGTGGTTGTAGGGCTCAACCTCCCCAAGTGACTGCCTGTTTTGGCTGTGCTTGAGACAGAATGACTTGAATTTTTCTTTGTTGCTATCATCTTGGATCCTCTTCATCTCTAAGTTGTGCTCAAAGGCACAGGTGACATGAAAAGCTATGGTGCAGCTTTTTACAGAGCACTGTGGAAGAAAGGATGGTTAACGGCAACAGATTTAGGGGTTGGGGACAGGGAGAGCCCTATGTCAAGCATATACTGAACTTGTAGGAAGCCGAGGAAAGACAAAGAAAAGGTATGACCATGAAAATTATTTACCAGTTACCTAGGAAACCTGTAAAAAATGTGTCCAATTCCCATTTTAAGGTTTCAGCTCAAGCATTTAAACCTTGAATTTTGAGTTTTGCTGAGCCACCTTCCTTAACTCCTAATCAAGTTATGTGATTTCTTTTCTGGACCTTTCACATTACTTTGTATATGATCTTATACTGCTACTTTTGCATCATACCTATAATGTAACTGTCAAATCCTTGGCCATAGGTCTTAAAGACAGAAGTTGTGCCATTCATTTTGGCATTGCTATCAACTATGGAATAAACAGTAGCTCAGAAAATGCTTCAAAAATGAAAAATAAAGTCAGTATTATTGCCAGGGCAACCATGGTTCTACAATGGTTGCATGGGCTGAAAAAACTAAGTAACTAACTTTTGTTCTTGTACTTATTGCCTGGTTAGCCTAGGACTGTGATCTATGCCCACATGCATCTGAAATTATAGGAATGTTCAGACAGGGTCTTGCTAACTTTTTTTGCCCGGACCAACTTTGAACTGGGATCCTCCTAATCTCTGCCTCCTGAGTAGCTAGATTACAGGTGTAAACCACCGTACCTGGCTTGAAATTGCTCATGTAGGGCTGGAGACATGGCTTAGCAATAGAGTGCCTTGCAACAGCAAAGGCTGGATTTCAAATTCTAGTAGTAGCATTTCAACCATTTTGAACAGCACAGATATAAAACACTTCCATCTGAAAGTATGGTGATATATGCCCATGTTTCCCTGGAGGTGTGAGGAAAGCAGGGAGACCAAGAGAGGAGTGGCTGCAAGGGGTCCTGTAGGCTGGGTGTGGGCGATGGTTTGCCTGCCTGTCTGTCTCTGTATGTGAGTTCCAAAGAAAGTGTGGCATTTGTTCCTCCTCATTCTTTTCTGAAAGTGTTTTTAAGCACCTGACTGTGGGAGAAAACCTTGTATTGAATTCCCCTCTCACCTCTCCTTTTCTCCCAAGCACAAAGCTTTGTGTTCACAGGAGACACTGCCTGTTTAGAAGAGCTGTGCAGCTGGGTTAGCCTGGGGCTTCTCTGGAGCACACACATTTCCGATGCACAGGTGGGTTCCCATTCCCTAGCAGAGCAGAAGGAAGTCCGTGCTGGGGGCCCATCATACAGAGCATAGGACAGCTTTTGTCTAAGGGCCCTTGTGAACCCAGATTGCTGCTTTAGGTGTCAGTGCACATGTACCCAGCTGTTCTTCCTGTTCGTGGCCCCAAAGCAGCTCATCTTCAGCTGCCCTGGCATCCCCAACTGCTGCCCATACATCCCAGGTGCCCTTCCTGTTTCCCAACACAGGTTTTCTGCCTTGATTTAGCAGAGCCTTCATCATCCACTATCAGTCCCAGTCCTGTCAGTCATCCTGTTTGTGGGCTAAAAGTATCAGGCACTTTGGTTGCCTTTCCTTTCTGTGTATATCCTTAGGGAGAGGTAAACTTCTTGCAGAAGGCTAGAGCAAGTACAAGTCTGGTCCATGGCTTCACCAGGGCCCCAGGAGTCTATCAGTGCCACTCATTCTCTCTCCCTGAACTGGTGTGGCTTCTTAGAACTGCCTAGAGTTCCTTTCTACTCCCTGCCTAGTGGGGTGGCAGGCAGTTGTTCTGCCCTTCTTAGAATCTTCACACATGGCAAGCCCCCTCTGAGCAGGACCACCAGTGTCTAACACCCTAGAGGTAAGGCCAGCAATCAGCCTTAGGTGATCAAAATGATTTTTGGCTTCAGCCCTGTTAAGGAGGACCATTAGTTTGAGAAGAACTTGTCTGTGCATAAAGTGAGGTGTGTGTGTGTGTGTGTGTGTGTGTGCGCGCGCGCGCGCGTACATGTGCATTTATTTGGTTGTGTACGCATGTGTACATTCCTTTTTCTTTTGCCATGGGGATGAGTTTGGGACATTTTTCAAGAATAGCCTTCTCTCCCTATAGTAAGGACTGGCTGTAAGTCCATTATAGCACATGTAGCCTAGAGAGAACCTCAAGCTGGTAGCCCAAGGGTGACCAGAGTGGACAGTGGACATGAGGGTAAAAACCTCCAAGAGCCCTGAGAAGAGAGGCTAGAAAGGTTTCTAGGGTTCTAGTCCTCCCCCTAGCCTTGCTGGATCCTGGTGGCCTCAGTGAATGAATGTAGGAGCATCTCTGGCTTCCCCTGTGTGTGTAGCCATCATTTACTACCTACCTCCAGAACATTTTTCTCATCCCACAAGCAAATTTGATGCTCATTTGCAGTTATTCCTTTTTTCTAACCCAGCTTCAAGAAGCTGCTAATCAACTTTCTATCTCTACATAGTTACTTATTGAACATTTCATATATGTGAAGTCATATAAAATATGACAGTGTCTGTCCTTTTCCATGTAACACTTCTTTATGGTTCATCCTTGTTGTAGCATGTATTAGAAATTCAATGCTGTTTATGGCCCCAAACACCTATTCCACTGTATTTATCCATTCATTAACTGATGTGTACCAGGGTATTTTTCACTTTTGGAGATTTTATGAAAAAATGCTATGAAAACTTGCACAGAAATTTTGTATGGATGTCTTCATTTATCCTGGGAGATACTCTCTCAGCCCAAAGAGTTGTCTTTGTTTACCTAGAGGCCTTGGGCCAAATCCGATGGCCTATGTTACCAATGGAATTTATGCTGCAGCCTTCGGGCTTTGCAGTATAAGCCTGGCCTATGGAGGAACCTGACTAAGGTCAGCCACAATGATGGCTAGCTGTTTCTATGAGGCCAGCCCACAATATCATCTTTGGACACTAAGGCTTAGTGAGTTTTCCTGCTTGCCAATATTCTGCTGTATCCACTGAGTCAAAATCCTGATGTTATCCTAACACCTATTTTCTTTTATACGTCCTCTCTGATCTATAATAGCTCCTGTTCAATCCAATTTTGTCATTCATGCAAATTCCAGCCAATTCTTACCACTTTCAGCCCTACCACTGTGGGATAAGCAACCATTTTCTCATGAATTGCTATAACAGGCTCCTAATTGCTTTTCTGGTTTCTAAACTTCAGTCTTCATAGTCTATTTTGAGTAAAACTGTCAAAATAGTTTTCTTTTTCTTTGTGTGTGTGTGTGTGTGTGTGTAATGGGGCTTGAACTGTACCTGAACTATTTTGCTCAAGGCTAGTACTTTACTGCTTGACCCACAGCTCTACTTCCAGCCTTTTTGTGGTTAACTAGATAAAAGCTTCACAGTCTTTCCTATATGGACTAGCTTTGAACTTCAATCTTCAGTAACTAGGATTATAGACGTGAACACTGGTTTTATATTTAAAATCAATTCTCACTTACCTATATACCAGATTGTCACTCCCTGTGTAGTCTAGGCTGAACTCAAAGTTTCTATCCTTCTGATACAGCTTGAGTGCTAGGACTAGAGGTATGCACTACAATACTTGTATTTGGATTTATTTTTAAAGTGTTAATAGGCAATTTTTAAAACTTACATAACAGAACACAGTGATAGTCCTATATAACATCATCCAGCTTCAATGATTATTGGTACATGGCTGATCTTATTTTATCTTTATTCCTCATAATTGTTTCCAAAACATATAAATCATTTCACCCATCTGTACAAAACTTGCCAAGGGCTTCTTAAGCACTTAAAAAAACACACCAAAATCTTATAAGGATACTGAAAAATCTTATCAGGAGACTCAAAAGCCAAATGAAGCTAGTCTCCCATTTTTATGTTGTCTGTGAGCTAAGAAGTGTTTTTACATTTTTTAATGGTGCTGGGGTTGAACCTGGGTCCATGTGCATGCTAGGCAAATTACTAATAAGCTATGTTTACAGTTCAGTTTTTACATTAAAAAATTCCACACAGAAATGGAGGGACAAATGGCAAACAAATGCAACAGTGGTACTCACTAGACACAGTATTGAACATGAACTATATAAATTGTGGGTAGGGATGAAAGGGAAAAACTCAGAGTAAGGGAAGGGGTGACAGTGTCCAAAAAGAAATGTACTCATTGCCTTGACTTAAGTAAGTGAAAGCCCTCTGTATATCACCTTTTTAATAACAACATAAAAATTAAAATTTTTTCCCAAGGTTTGGCGATGTGGCTCAGTTGGTAGAGCACCAGTAAAGCATCAGGTACCAAGTTTGAGTCCTGGTCTCACAACCAAAAAAAAAAAAGGAAAAGAAAAAAATTCTAAACATTTTTTACATTTTTAAATAATGAAGAAAAAAAGTCAAAAGAATATTTTGTAACATGGGAAATTTAAGTTTTGTTGGAATAGAGCCAGTTAGAATATAGTAATGCTCCTTTGTTTAAAGTATCATCTGTGGCCGCCTTTGTACTGAAAATGTAGTGCTGAGTAGTTGTGAAAGACTATACAACTCACGAAGCCCAACATATTTGCTATATGGTCGCATATAGTAAGTCTGCTAGTCCCTTTCCCTAACCAATAAGCCACCCTCCATGTAATCTCTTTGACTCTCTCTTTCCACATATCACATTCTGATCTTGCTGGCACTCATATCTCATAGTCTTTTCAATGACCATTCCTCCCTCTGTCTGGAGCATTTCTACTGTCTGGAACATGTATATTGCTTTTTATCTTGCTTTCCAATCTTTGCTCAAATGCTACCTAGCTCCAAGATAGACTCTACCCTTACCACCTTGACTTAAACTTATAACCCATGCTCCTTGCCTCACATTTCCTATCTTTCTACTGAGGTCCACATTTTTCTTTTTTATGGCATGTAACCATCTTGTAATATGCTTTTTAATGCCTATTGCTTATAACCTTATTATCTTGAATAAATGAAATTCCATATACTCTGATGTTTGGACTGGGAAGATAGGTCAGTGGTAGGGTACTTGTCTAGCATGTATGAAGTCCTGGGTTTTACATAATGACATTGTAAAAAAGAAAAAGAAAAAAAGGAAAAAGAAAAGCCAGTCATGGTAACTGACTCATACATGTAATCCTAGGTACTCATGAGACAGAGATCAGGAGGATTGCAGTTCAAGGTTAGTCGTGGGAGGTCAGTGAGACTTCATTTTAATAAACAAGCCAGATATGGTAGTGCAGTCCCAGCTACCAGAGAGACCCTATCTGAAAAATAACCTAAAGCAAGAAGAGCTGGAAGCTTAAGTGGTAGAATTCAACCTTAGTACTGATAAAAATGTTATCTCAAAGGTCTAATATCCATTATATACAGGGAACTCAAGAAACTAATCCCTCCCAAATCTATCAAACCAATCAATAAATGGGCAAGGGGGCTATAGAGAGATAAACATGGCAAAGAAACACACAAGGAAATGTTCATCATCCCTGGACGTAAAGGAAATACAAATAAAAACAACCCTGAGATACCACCTTACCCCAGTCAGAATGGCCTACATCTTAAATTCAGCCTCGCTGGGATGTGGAGAAAGAGGAACCCTACTGCACTGCTGGTGGGAATGTACATTAATACAACCACTTTGGAAAGCAGTCTGGAGGTACCTCCAAAAGCTAAATATAAACCTCCCCTATGCCATACTACTCTTAGGCATCTACACTGAGCAACAGGAACCAGGACACAAGAACACATGCACCATCATGTTCATTTCAGCCCTGTTTACAATAGCCAACACATGGAAACAACCAGATGCCCCACTACAGATGAATGGATCCAAAAATTGTGTTACCTATATATAATGGACTATTATGCAGCCATTAGAAAGGACAAAATAATGGCATTCACAGGGAAATGGATGGAACTAGAACAAATAATATGTGGGTGTTAAATCAAAATGTAAGGAGATATAACAAAGTAGACAGGACTCAAGAAACAAAGGACCTCCACTCAATTTGTCATATCATTTCTAAATGACTCCATATGACCACATATATGACCACATATATGGTGTGTGTGTGTGTGTGTGTGTGTGTGTGTATGTATGCACATCTGAGGGAAGCTAGGAGGAGGGCAAAGAATCAGAGGGAAACGGGAAAATTTTCAACAGAGGGGCCCATTAGCTGCACTGCACTCTAGGTGTGAGTGGGAAGCCTCTTGAGTAATTTTTTGGTTAATGAAACACTTGTACTGGGAGGGTAAGTATGGCCAATCTGGTTTTTCATGGAGACTTACCTGAATACAAGCTCCTGTCTTCAACTTGCACAGGGTGCAAACTAAGGCCCATCTGCTGGGTGGTATGTGGGATATCTTTATGATCGGTTCCATCCTTTCAGGACTAGCAATGCTGACCTACAAATAAAATACCACCATAAGACACAATAATTAAGCTTGACATCAGTGGCTCACTCCTGTAATCCTAACTTCTCAGAAGAATGAGATCTGAGGACTGTGGTTTGAAGCCAGGCTGGGCAGGAAAGTCCATTAGACTCTCACTTCTAAGAAACTAATCAGAAAGGCCCAGAAGTGGTGCTGTGGCTCAAGTGGTAGAGAGCTACCCTTGAGCAGAAGAAGCTCAGGGACAGTACCCAGGACGTGAATTTAAGCCCCAGGACCAGCAAAAAACAAACAAAAAAACAAAAAGAACTAAGGCATTGCAGAAGTTCCTTTCATAAGCCACAAATGATGTTATACAGGAGGCTCAGAACATCACAACAGTGAGTGAGGTAAGCTCCCATCTTGCAAGGTTAGTATGGAACCAAGAATAAATAAAACATTATCTCTAACCATTTCTCAAGTCTTCCAATCATGTCCACAAATGCAAATGATTCACATATGGGATGAAAGGGTAAAAATGTACACTAAGCATGGTTATCAATGCATCAAGGACATTCATGCTTAATTAGGAATCAGAGAAGGCTAAGGAAAAGAATTCAAATTCACAAATCCTATAACATTTGTCATATGTTAGAGATGGTGCCATGTTCCTTGCTGATTCATTTTATCAGCAAAGGAGAAAAACTGTGCAGTGATATTTCTTTACATTTGGTTTATAAAGCCTAAAATTGCTGGAAAACAGCAGAAATTTTATGTAAGGAAGAATTTATAGCATATAAGTAGAAATAAAGATAACATGTCAAAGCCAATCTTTCAAACCACTAACTACTATTGGCTGACTCTACACCCTCAGCCAAAGTAGCTCCAAAGTGAAATTGGTTTTTAGGATAGTGATAAAAAGCAAAGGATACTTTAAAAAAAGAGATGGACAAACTCTTTTCTATATGAAAAATAGAGTTCACATAATTTTACAAATATAGGCACGACTACGAGAAACAAGTTAAAAAGTGAATAACCATCAAAGATGGCCAAACTAGCACAAGTTCTACCTAGAATAGTTCAAAAGGTACTGGAAAGTGGGAACTAGGAGCCATAAGAAAATGCTTCTCTTTGAGAAAGTTTGCTGAATTTAATTTTTTTTGTAGGTCATAGGGCTTGAATTCAGGGCTATTGTTAATAGTGTGGTAATGAACATGGATGTTCAGGTGTCCTTAGCATATGCTGGCTCATGATGTTCAGGGTAGATATCTAATAGTGGTTATGGCTGGGCCACAAGGAAAGTCTATGTTTATAAACAGACTTTTTGGGGGACTTCCAGACTGCTGTCCAGAGTGGGTGTACTAGTTTATGTTCCTACCTACAGTGCTATAAGGTTCCTTTGTCCCCACATCCCTGCCAGCATTTGTCACTCAAACTCACAATGTTGGCTAATCTAACTGGGGTGAGATAGAATCTCAGAGTAGTTTTGATTTGCATTTCCTTTATGACTAGAGATGCTGAGCATTTCCTCATATGTTTCTTTGCCATTCTTACCTCTTCTTCTGAGAAGTCTCTCCTTATCTCCCTTGCCCATTTAAGTGTTTAGTTTATTAGGTTTGAGAGGGGTTAGTTTCTTGAATTCTTTATATATATTGGATATAAGACCTTTGACTGATGTATTGCTGATAAATATATTTTCCCAGTCTGTTGGCTTTGTTTATAGTTTACTAACTATGTCCTTGGCTGTGCAGAAACTTATTTTGATGGAGTACCCCTTGTCAAGTCTCTTTCCTATCTGTTGTGCCCCTAGGACTCTTTTCAAGAAGTTTCTACCTATACTTGTAAGTTCTAATGTTTGTCCCACTCTCTCTTGTAGCAGTTAAAAAACTTTCCAGGTCTGATGTTGAGGTCTTTGATCCACTCTAATTGATATCTTTGCATGATGATAAAAGGGATAGACTTTTTATTTCTCTGCATATGCATGCCCAGTTTTCCCAACACCAACTATTAAAGAGTATTTTTTTCACTGCATGTTTTTGGTTCTCTTATCAAATATCAGATGACTGTAAGAGTATGGCCTTATTTCTGGGCCTTTTAATCTATTCCATTGATCTTTGGGTCTATTTTACTTTTGTTGCCAGTCCTGAGGCTTGAATTCAGGGCCTGGGAAATGTCCCTGAGCTTCTTTTAACTCAAGGATAGAACTCTACCACATGAGCTAAGCACCACTTCCGGCTTGTTCTGTTTAAGTGGAACTGAGGTTTCGAACCCAGGGCTTCATCAATGGTAGGCAAGTACTCTACCAGTAAGCCACATTCCCAGCCCATCACAATGGAACTTCTGGGATACAGCAAAAGCATTGCTGAGAGTTCATAGCTGTAAGCCCACACATAAAGAAAACAGAAACAGCTCAAGTAAATAACCTCATGAGGCAACAAAAAATGCTAGAGAAAGAACACACCAAGTCCAAAACTATTAGATGGAGAAAAGATAGCAAAGATTGGGGCAGAAATCAATGACATAGAGACTAAAAAAACTACACATAAAATCAATGAAACAGGGGCTGGGAAGGTGGCTCAGTGGTAGAGCACTTGCCTTGCATGTCAGAGGCCCTGGGTTCGATTCCTCAGCACCACATAAGCAAAATGAAAAAAGCCGGAAGTGGTGCTGTGGCTCAAGTGGTAGAGCGCTAGCCTTGAGCTGAAGAGCTGAGGGACAGCGCCCAGGCCCAGAGTTAAGGCCACACGACTGGACCAAAAAAAAAATCAATGAAACAAAAAGCTGGTTTTTTGAAAAAAAAATAAAATTGAAGGAGCACTAGCAAGACTGATGAAGAAAAAGAGATTCAAATCAATAAAATCAGAGATGCCACAGGAAACAAACATTACAACGAACATCCAAGAAATCCAAATGATTATGAAGGACTACTTTCAGAACCTATACTCAAAAGAAGGAAAACCTAGCAGAAATGGACAAATTTCTAGAGACATACAAACAGCCTAAGCTGAACCAAGAAGATATAAACCAGTTAAACAAGCCCATAACACATGATATTTAAGAGGTAATCAGAAGTCTTCTAACAAGGAAAAGCCCAGGCCCAGATGGATTCACTGGTAAATTCTAATAAGACTTTTAAAGGTGAACTAATACCAGTATTCCTCAAACTTTTCCATGAAGAAAACAGAGGAAGCAATTTCAGAGTCAAAACCATATAAGAATCCAACAAAAAAGAGAACTATAGACCAATTTCTTTGATGAACACACATGTAAAACACTTCAATAAATACTAGCCAACAGAATCCAGAAACAAGTAAAAAGAAAATCATACATTATGAGCAAGTAGTCTTCATCCCACAGATGCAAGGCTGGTTATACATACTCATATCAATATGTAATTGGCCATATCAACAGAGACAGAGACAAGAATCACATGATCATCTACCTCAATAGATATAGCAAAAGTCTTCGACAGAATGCAACATTCATTCATTTAAAAAAAAAAACTCTGGAGAAGGTACAAATAGAAGGAACATTCCTTAAAACAACAAAGGCTATTTATGACAGACCAACATCCAATACCACATAGAAAGGTGAAAAACTAAAACCATTTCCTTAAAATCAGGAACAAAGTAAGGATGTCCATTCTCTACACTCAAGATAAAAGAGATTCACAGAGAAAAAGAAAAAAATGAACTATTCCTATTTGCACTACTACTTTGCCAAAGTTGTTGGTTAGTTCTAGGAGCTTTTTTCTGCTTACATGGTGCTAAGGAATCGAACCCAGGGCCTCATGCATGTGAAGAAAGCACTCTATAACTGAGCCAACTTCTCAGCCCCTTTCTCAATAATCTTAACACCATATAAACACATGTATAATACCACTTGGATTACCTAAAAGAGTTATCTTAATTTGGAAAGATTTACATACATAGACAATTCCTGAATTAATACTACCTGGTAATCTACTTGAATTGTTATACTGACCATTTGTTGATGAATATTTAGATTAATTTGAAAGCTTCTAAGAAAGACAGTTACCTTGTAATTCTATTTGATCTACTATGGGGACATAAGAATTGTGGTAGTCTGAGTATTCTAAAATTACATTCTCAAGAATTTCCCTCTCCTTGAGGGAATGAATTTTCCAGAGACAATGATACACACATTATTTTACTTGCCTATGGCAGTCACTGCTACTGCTGCCACAAATTGCTGTTTTGCTCCACATCAAGATGTGGCCATGTACTCTTGGCATAGTACTTCAGTTACAAATTTTAAGGAATGAAGTATTTCACCATTTTATGCTGAGTATAGGCAATTCTGGGAAAGTTTGCATCTTAGACTAATCTAATTTAGATAAGTGAATATAAAACACTCCCCTGGACTACTTGCTAGTAAAGACTTGCAGTAAAGGATATTGATTTGAGAGTGTGCAGAACAGACACTGAAGTGGGAATTTACCAGCAATCTACTTTAATGATTATTTTTGAGAACTTCCGAAATATTCTCAATATTTACAGAATTGATTTAGCAAGTAAGAAGAAACTTTCTATGAAGAGAAAATTCCATTAAGAATATTTGAGTACCCTATTTTTTCATGGATCTCTCTACCAGTATCTATATTGAAAACCTCAGAAAACTACTCTTGCCTCATGAATTTATGAATGATGCTATTTACTCTTATGACATTAACAGTGCAACTTTCTTTTGCTTCTAGGTTTGTTTTTCTCTTGAAAGAAAGTAGATACAACTTATACATCATGTTTCATGATGTCTGTGCCAAACTCTCTCTCTCTCTCTCTACACCTATACACCTACACACACACACACACACATGTATATATATATATATATATATATATATAGTAAAATATTGTACATAGGGGTTACAGTTACATGAGTAGGGTAATGAGTGTATTTCATAGTGAGCATTATTACCTCCTCCTTTGTTTCCCCCCTACCATCACTTCCCTCCCCACCTCCGCAACACCTCCTGCCCCCCCAACATTTTGAAGTTTGTTTTCAACATAGTGTCCTGTACATCTCATCATCACAATGGGTCAGTCTGCACCCCCATTTAAGCATTCTGCAATATCCTTGTCCTCCTCAAATTACAAAAATATATATACAAGATGCAGAACACCGGCATCAAATCCAGTGAAAACAGCACTTTTACCGTGGCGTGAGAACATTCAAAAGAAACAAAAGAATCACATAGTACATTGTAAGTACATTAAAAACACTAGCAAGAAAGAAAAAAAAAACACTTGTGTCTCTGTCTTGGGGTATATTTTGCTTAATATTACCTCATATGGTCATATGTACATAGTCTTTGACCTTCTCTGCTTGAGCTAGACATGTACTAGTCGTTGCAAACAAGGAAAACCATGGGACCTATGTTTCTTAGGGCCTGGTTTACTTCACTTAATGTATTTTTTTCCTAGTCTTTCCATTTCCTAACAAATGAGGCAATGTCATTCTTTCTGGTGGAGGCATAGAATTCCATTGTATATCCATTCATCTACTGAGGAGCATCGGTGTTGGTTCCGTATCTTAGCTATGGTAAATAATGCTGCAATAAACATGGTTGTGCTGGTAGCCTTGATATGACCTCACTTGATTGTTTGGGTAAATGCCGAAAAGTAGGATTGCTGAGCCTTTTGATGAACCTCCATGCTGCTTTCCACAGTGGTTCAACAAGTTTACACTCCCACCAACAATGCAGTACGGTTGTTTTGGCCACATCTCCTCCAGTACCTGTTATTACTAGATTTCATGATTATAGACTTTCTAACGGGGGTAAGTGTAATCTCAACGTTGTCTTGAGCATTTCTTCATATGTCTATTGGTCATTCTCATTTCCTCTTCAGAGAAGTCTCTCTTTAAGTCTTTAGCCCATTTATTAATCAAGCATTTGTTTTTTGAGGATTTGTTGTTGGATTTAGTTTTTTGAGTTCTAAGTATGTTTTAGATATGAGATCCTTGTCCATTGTAGGGCTACTGAAGATCCTCTCCCAATCCATGGGCTTTCTATTGATCTTGCTAGCTATGTCCTTTGCCATGCAGAAGCTCTGCAACTTCATGCAATCCCATTTGTCCAACCTTTCTTTGATTTGTTGTGCTTCTGGGTCTCTATTAAGAAAATTTGGACCCGTGCTAAGGTGACCTAGGGTTTCTCTTATTCCATCCTGTAATGTTTTCAGAGTGTCTGCTTTGACTCCGAGGTCTTTGATCCATTTGGAGTTGATTATGGTGAAGAGTGATATATACAGATCTAGTTTTAGTTTTCTACAAGTGTTTAACCAATTTTGCCTGGAAAATTTACTGAAAAGGCTGTTTTTCTTCCATTCTATTTCTTTAGCTCCCTTGTCAAAGATTAGATGGCTATAGGTCTGTGGGTTATTTCTGGGTCTTCAGTAGTATTCCATTGGTATACCAATGCTGTTTTGATTACTATGGCTTTGTAATACAGTTTGAAATTTGGAATTGATATTCCTCCAGCACTGTTATTTCTATTAAGGACTGTTTTTGCTATTTGGGGTCTTTTATTGTTCCATATGAACTTTTAGATTGTTTCTTCTATTTCATTGAAGAATGAGGTTGGGATATTGATAGGTATCGCATTGAATTTGTAGATAGCCATTGGCAGTATTGCCATTTTCACGATGTTAATCCTCCCAACCTAGGAGCATGGGAGCTTTGTCCACTTGCTTAGTTCTGCTTTAATTTCCTTTTTCAGGTTTTTAAAGTCTTTGTCATAGAGATCCTTCACCACTTTTGTTAACTCCTAAGTATTTTATTTTTTGTGGGGCTATTACAAAAGGGATTGCTTTCCTAATTTCAGCTGTGCTCTTCTCATTATTGGCATACAGGAAAGCCACTGATTTCTGAGGGTTAATATTATACCCTGCTACTTTGCCAAAGTTTCCGATCAGCTCAAGTAACTTGGGAGTGAACTCCATGGGTTCTTTAAATACAAGATCATGTTGTCTGCAAAGAGGGAGAGTTTTACTTCATCTATCCCTATTTGGATCCCCTTTCTGTCTGCATCTTGTTTTGTTGCCCTAGATAGGCATTCTAATACTAGGTTAAAGAGGCTGGAGAGAGTGGATATCCTTGTCTTGCTCATGAATTTAGAGGAAATGGCTTTAACTTTTCACCATTGAGTATAATGCTGGCTGTAGGTTTGTCAAATATAGCCTTTTTGTTCAATGGATTCCTAGTTTTTTCATAGCTTCTATCATAAAGGGGTATTGGATCTTGTCAAATGATTTTTCTCTATCTATTGAGATAATCATGTGGTTCTTATCCTTGCTCTTGTTGATGTGATGAATTATATGATATTGCATATATTGAACCAGGTTTACATCCCTGAAATGAATCCTGTTTTATCGTGTTATATGATTTTTGTGATAAGTTGTTGAAGTCAATTGGCCAAGATTTTGTTGAGAAGTTTTGTATCAATATTCATCAAAGAAATGGGCCTATAGTTCTCTTTCTTTGATGAGTCCCTGCCTGGTTTTGGGATGAAGGTTATGCTGGCTTCATAAAAAAGTTTGGTACCAAGTTCAAGACTCATGACTGACAAAAAAAAAAAGGTATAGTGAAGTGTGGTAGTGAATTTTTGCTTTCAATGTCATTGAAGAGTTGGAGGAGTATTGGTGTGAGTTCTTCTTTGGATGCCTTGTAGAATTCAGCTGTAAATCTATCCAGTCCTGAGCTTTTCTTGGGTGGGAGGTCTTTTATTGCTGCTTCTATTTCGATGTTCGATATGGGTCTTTAAAGTTGGTTTAAATCATCTTTGCTTAGTTTGGGCATGTCAATATTTGCTAGAAATTTGCCCATATCTTTTAGATTCTCAAATTAATTAGCATAAAGGTTTGAGAAGTATCCCCTTATTATATTCTGAATCTTGGCTGTTTCTGCAGTGATGTTTCCATTCTCATCTATGAGTTTGTTTATTTGTGTGTGTTCTCTTTTTTTTTCTCCTAAGATTTGCTAAGGGTCTGTCAATTTTATTAATTTATTCGAAGAATCATCTCTGTTTTGTTCTTTCTATAGTTTTTTTTGGACTCTAATTCATTTAATTCGGATTTAATTCTAATTATTTGTTTCCATCTACTGGATTGGTGTTTAGCTTGTTTTTCTTTTTCAAGGAGCTTTAGATGCCTCATTAAATTGTTAGTTGTTAAGTCTAGTTGATCTATGCAGGTGTTAAGACCTGAGGTTTCTCTGCTGAGTTTTTGCTGGGTTGATCTATCTAGTGGGGATAGTGGTGTAGTAAGTCCCCAACAATTAATGTCTTTGGATCTAGGTGAGATTTGAGGTAAAGTATTGTTTCTTGGGTAAATTTGGATGCTCCATTATTTGGTGAGTAGATATTTAGAACTGTAATATCCTCCTGAAGAAGAGATCCCTTAATTAGTATGTAGTAACCTTCTTTATCAATTCTCATTGATTTTTAACTTGAAGTCTATTTTATCAGCTATTAGGACTGCAACTCCTGCCTGTTTATGGGGGACTTTTGCTTGATAGATTTTATTCTATTTTCAGAATGTTTATTTTTGTGGGCAAGGTTTGTCTGTTGAAGACAGCAGATCGAATGATCTTGCCTTTTGATCCAACTGGACAATCTATGTCACTTAATTGGAGAGTTAAGATCATTAATATTGAGGATTAGGACTGAGAGGTGTTTGTCTGTCCCTACCATTTTATCCATTTTTGGCGGGGAGAAAGCTGCGCCTTAGCTGTTCTTGTGATTACATATTTCTCTGTTTGTGGACTTCTTCATTTCCTATATTCTGTTCTTGTTGGTTTTCTATATGTAGAACATCTTTGAGGATTTTTTGTAGAGCTGGTTTAGTAGCAATTTATTAATTCAGATTTTCCTTGCTGTGGAAGATTTTTATTTGTCCTTCTGCTATGAATGAAAGCTTAGCTGGGTAGATTATTCTTGGTTGGCAGTTATTTGAGTTTAGGGCGGGACATATATCTTTCCAGGCCATCCTTGCTTTTATAGTGTCTGCTGAGAAGTCTGAGGTAATTATGATTGAGTTACATTTATATGTGATTGTTCTCTTCTCCCTGGAAGCTTTATGAATTCTTGCCTTAGTGGCTATTGATCCTGTATGGATTGTAATGTGGCGGTGGGATGACCTGTTCTGGTCTGGTCTATTTGGGGTTCTAAAAGCTTTTCATATCTGGATGGGCTTGTACTTTTGTATATTTGGGAATTTCTCTGCTAAGATTCTACTGAATATATTTCCTAATCCATTGGCTTTCCTTTCCAGGCCCTCTTGTATACCTATAATTCTCAAATTAGGCTTTCTGAATACATCCTGTATTTCCTGCAGTGATCTGTCATGCTTCTTAGTTTTGTTATGAATAATTGTGTGCTCTTTCACTATGAAGACTAAACTGTCTTCAGCCTCTGATGTTCTCTCTTCGACCTCCTCCATTCTACTTTCAAGGTTTTTTACTTTGCTGTTTATCACCTTTCCTTCTTGCTGGTCTTTCTTAATGATGGCCAGCTCTTTATTAAAATTTTCTTTTGTCTTGAATATATTGCCTTACCTACTGGAGTTGGTTTTCGGACTTCTCCTTCCACTCCTTTATCTGTGTTCCTATCTTCTTATTAGATTCTTTCTCCCTCTGCTGGAGTTCCTTTATCTTTTATTTGTGAAGTCATCTGTTAGCTTCTAGTTGGCCTCATCCCGTTCTCTGACAGCCCTATGCAGGGCATCCAATTTTTCATTCAGCTGGTTTACCAGCCATGCTTTTAATCTATCTTGAGCATTATCCTCTAGCATTCTGGGACTGCTATGTAGCTTGTTTATGTGAAGATGGTGTTGGGGTTTGTTGATTGGCCATATTTCTTGTGTTTCTGCGGTTAGTTCTACCCATTTGGAAACAAGAACCACACTTGTACAACAGTAGGACAGTCTTTTAGGACTGGAGCCAACCCGGTTTCGTGTAGATGTACAGATCTTAGGGTTTCAGAGTTACGGGTAGGTGTTTTCCTATTTAGCTCTCTTTTTCTTTTTCTTGGAGAAGGATATTGTGGCTTCAGGGTTGAGATTACGTATAGTTGTAACTTTTGAGACAATCTGGGTTTTCCTGATAGGTAGTCTGCTCCTTAGAGTTAACACGATGTGTCTCTTGTACTCAAAATAATCAAATGGAACCAATTTTGTAGTCAAATATAGAACTAGCTATAAGTTGGGTCAGATACAAACTTTTAGGGATCAATGGGCTAGAGCAGATGGAGAAGTGAAGGGTTAGGATTGGAGAGATATGAGTTTAATTTCAGAAGAGAACTTGGGCATAATGATGGTAGAGGGGTAAGAACAGCTTAGGGGAGGGGTATATGTAGGAGGAGAATAAAGACCTTGTTACCGAGTGTAAGAGGTGGAATAGAATTTGAAGAAAGGTTATGTAGGGAGTAGCTTAGAGATCTAGGTTAGGATAAGAAAAAGAAGTTATATGTAAGTGTATTTTGGAGACTTGCTGAGATTAGAAAAAGATTGTTCAGATATTATTGGAAAGTCGCTTAATCTGTTAACTCCTGTAATTATTGTTTACACACATAGAAGGAGGCCTTACTTTGTGTACAGAACTAGACAGGGTAGCTCTGATGGAGTAGTAGTAAATGTGGAGAGAAAGGAGAAGGGGAGAGTGAGAGAAAAAGAAAGAAGAAAAATACTTACAAATTAGGAAATAATAATAATGAAAAATAGAAACTAAGTGGAATAGCAAATCCTAAATCACAATACACATAAATAACACATAGAAATAAAAACAAACAACAAACAATCAGACATAAAAACTAACAACAAAACAAAAACAATAAAAAACTAAAGAATGTGTTTTTCAGGTTCTTTGGGGGAGCTTTAGTCTCCCCATAGTCCTCAGAGCCGATTCCTGATAGAACCTTGTATGCCTTGCAGTAGTCCACTTTCCTTGTGGCATGGTTGGGAGCAGATGACCTTTTGATGGGGGAGGGTGCCTGCTATCTATAGTCCCACTCTCAGGCCTGGTGGCAGGGAGTTTTGGGGGTTTCAGGTTTGTAGACTGCTATGCTAGGCCTGGAACTGTGTTCCCAGGCTTTCCCAGGTAGCCACAGGAGCCTTAGGAACAGAGCTTATGTCCATGTTCTGTTCTGGTGTGATCCCTCCCTTTTGGAAGGGGGCTTGGGTCAGAGGGCTTTGGGATCCCGCAAGGAATTGCCACCCCCAGGAAGTGGACCCAGTTGGGTTACTCACAACGTCTGTAGCTGGTGGTGAGCTGGACCACAGAGCCTGTGCTGTGATGGGTAAGATGGAATTGGCAGGTTCTCAGAGAGTCAGGGTGTTGGCAGGTCCAGGTGGGGGGGTGGCTCTGCTGATGCTGAAGGGTCTCCTCTGTGGTGGCGTGGGGAGTCCTGGCTCTGGGAGGACCGGGTGGAAGTTGGTGTGGCAGGCTGGTGTGGACTGCAAGGGGACATGGTGGTCTGCAGCAGATGCAGTGGGAGGTGGCAGGCAGCAGCAGGCAGCCTTGGGGGTGGCTCCCTGAGGCTGCTAGGTGTGTCAGTGGAGATGCCTGCAGCAGCTTGGTGATGCACTGGCTGTGAGAGCCTGGGGTCTGCACCCAAGGAGGGAGCAGGTCCCAGCAGAGTGCCCACTTGGCAGGGCGATCAGCCCATAAAGCATAAAGGGATGGATTGGCTGTGGCTGTGATTACCTGGGGACCTTTTGCTGGGTTGGTGGGGGCCCACGAGGATCCCACCAGCGCTGCAGGCATGGGCTGACTTTGGGGGCTTACCCGGTGGTGCCAATTTCTGGCAACTGTAATGGCAGGATTGCTGGATTTGCTCCTTCCCTGTATCTGCCCTGGGGGGAACAGGTTGGGGTGGGGGACCGTTGGCAGACTTGGAGGTCTTCACCAGATTCCCTCCTCACTTTCCGTGGGTCTAGCGTTAAAAGCTTTCTTCAGTTTTTGGGTTCTCCTCTGCTTAAAGTCTGCAGAAACTCACAGTGCGGCGTGGCGCGGAGCCCTGTGGTGCAGAAGCTCACTGTTTCTCTTTTCCCTTTCCTTATTTGCCTGTTAGGATAGTCCTCTTGTAGTAGAAAAAGTCTTTAGGTATTTAGATTTTGATTGGAGTGTATCTCTTGAGGTAACGTGTGGCTGTGCCCCTAGATCTTCTTTTGGTCAGAGACACGTAGTGGGGCTACCTGTGAGAGAGCCACCATCTTCCCTTCCATGTTCATTGATAGGTAGAATCAATATTGTGAAAATGGCCATACCACCAAAAATGATATACAAATTCAACGCAATATTCATCAAAATCCAATTGATGTTGGGATTTTTGCCAGTCCTGGGGCTTGCACCCAGGGCTTGGGCACTGTGCCTGAGCATCTTTTCCTCAATGCTAGCACTCTACCACTTGATCCATAGCACCACTTCTATTTTGTTGGGTTTTTTGTTTATGTGGTACTGAGGAATCCCAGGGCTTCATGCATGCAAGTCAAACACTCTACCACTAAGCCACATTCCCAGCCCTGATGTTGACATTTTGAGAGAACAATCCAAAATTTCATATGAACAACAAAAGACCTAGAATAGCAAAAGTAATTCTAGGCAAAAAAAAAAGTAATGTAGGTGGTATCACAACACCAGACTTCAAACTACAGAGCCATAGGAACAAAATAGCTTGGTATCCTGCTATTTTCTACTTTTTTTTACAAGACTTTAACATCACTGGGAGTACCAGCTACAGCAATCGGCATGTATGTAGGTTTGTGTGTGTGTGTGTGTGTATGTATATATTTTATTCACACACATATACACACTCTGGCATCCATGAGACATCTAATTTAGCTTAAGTGGAAGCATATACAAACATGCATTTACAAACATGAGTGAGCAGGAAGCATCTCCATGCTAAGTCTTATCTTAGTAGGTATAAACATCATGGGAATGATGGATTGAGGGAGGAGACCTTGGAGAAAACAGCATTAGTCTGGGATGTTTTCTTACCTCTGGAATCCATAGAGCACAACTGACATGAGCCCATTTACTCCCACTCCTGGTAGATTTCAAGGCTCCACCTTTCTTTGGACACAATAGACACTTTGGACGAATACCTAGAACACAGGAACTACACAGCCAGTTGTCTGGTGGGATCTTGGGGATACCATAGCAGGCCTGGAGACATAAGAAGGAGAGAGAAGAGTCGACATCTACACATACATCTGCTCTGATGCAGAAAACAGCACCCTTCACTATTGTGAGAGAGGCACATTAAGCCCAAAAAGCTTCTTTCCAGGATTCGTTTAAAAGCAGTCAAAAAAACAATTTTCAGTATCTCAAAGAAGATTAGTATATCTGTTCCTAAGAACTGTCTTTAAAGACAATAGAGTAAGATTAGGAAGGGATACTCTCAGCAGCTAGCTCAACAGTCATCTAAGATACAGATCTTTTTAGTTGGCTTGTATTCTAAACTTTTTACCATGTTTATACATTATAATTAGCAAGCTAAACACTTATTAAGCAACTTCTACATGTCTTGCATGGTCATGATCAAGAAAAAATATATTAAGAAATAAACTTCTGAGAAGCAAATAAGCTAATATCTTAAAGGGCTTAATAGTGCCCAGTGCATAAACATCATTCAGCAAATTGTAGTTTTTACTTCAAGTTGAAGAAAAGGGGAATTGGATTGAATCTTGAATAGAATATTATACTAATTGCAATAATTCATGAATTCTGGAAGCTCCTCAAAATTCTTTATGGAATCAAACTGGAGAAATAAAAAAATAATGAGATAGGAGATTACAGTTTGGAAAATGTGCCAGTGTTATTCCTCTTGGTAGGAAAATGCTCTACCACTTAAACCATGCCCATCAACTAGTCCTTTGGACTTCTATTTCCCTATGTCCAATTTTACTCATCTTTCCTTCCTTACTGTTCTACTATATTTGGGACAAAACCTAAAAGACAGTTGGCTCTCTCTGTAATCTAGCAAATCTTTCATCGCCAACTGATTCAACATAGCAGCTTCAGAACTTCTGTAGGCCCTAGGAGATTCACCCCCACCCCCATCAGATACAAGTTAGAATAGTTACCATCATATCTATCCACCCCTGCCCCTCGTGCAACCTACTGTTTCCAAACTCCTTTCCATATCTAGCCATGTTCCCTTCAGATCATCCAGATGAAACTTTTGGATTAGAATACCACTTACCTTCATCCAGTGGCCGGGTGTTTGCTATTCTTCCCTCTAGAGTAGTCCAGAGATTCTGACCTTACTTTCTACCATCTATCCCCACCACTACCATTACTGTTTCACCTAAGTTCTCATCACACCATGTTCGGGTTATTTCTAAAGTCTCTTCCTCCACTTTCACACCTTCTATCTTTCCTCTATTAAAATGCAAGATTTCATATTCTTGAACAGCATCAAAACCCTTCAGGGATTTCTTCTGCTCTCATCTACCTCTTCCCCCATCCATAGTAGTACTGGCTATGTCCCTCAACCTGTTTTGCAAAGCAAACACTAAGATTTGTTTTTATATCTTAAAGGGTGGTAAAAAGAAAAAAAAATCTATGTAACAGAGGCTGAAATATTTCTGACCCTTTAAGGTTTGCTGACTTCTGACCTAAACCCACATGTCCTAACATTGTGCTATTGGTTCCCATTCCCCAGCCCACCCAAACTTAGACAAGTAGGCCTCTTCCTCTGTAATTGGCCACTTAAATTCTCATGTCTGTGTGTCTGTCTAGGTAGTTTCCCTGTGCTAGCTGGTCAACTCTGTGTAGTCAAACCTTTGTCATCCTTCCACAGCTAGCTTAAACTTAAGAAAACTGCATAGGCATACATTTTACATGTAATTTCAGGGCGTTAATAAACTCAGTGTCAAGTGTTATATTTATAAACCATGAGCACATACTTTCATGCAAATATAACTCTACTTTTAATCTAACTGTGCAATATTTTGGCTAAGTAGAAAATGGGTATGAAAGAGACCTGGATGGTCTTAACTTTCACATTTTTTGCCAGTCCTGGGGCCTGGGTACTGTCCCTGAGCTTCTTTTGCTCAAGGCTAGCACTCTACCATTTCAGCCAGAATGCCATTTCTGGCTTTTTCTGTTTAAGTGGTACTGAGGAATCAAATAAGTATTCTACCACTAAGCCACATTCCCATCCCTCAAATTTTTTTAAAGAAAAAAAATTTTAGTGGAATATTAAAATCTCAAAGTACTGGTATACTTCTAAAGTACTGACTGTGAGAGTATCTTTGTCAATGAGGAACAAACATTGCACCAGATATGGTAAGGAAGAAAAATTTGTTCAATAATTTCAGATGGCAATATGCCCCTTTTCTATTAGGGAGTAAACGAGATCTTCCAAATTGTTTGATGATACTGTGGTTTCTCTTCAGATGGGATAGATCTTTGGCCTTTTACCAAATTGTTTTGTCACTTTTCAGTCAACAGAGGGAGTTCTAACCTACATAGCTCTTTAGAATCCAAATGAATGTACAGGGGAATAATCTGAATCTGTCTATAGTCATTATTGGATGCTTTAAAGAACAAGCATGCTATTAGGGAGAATTATGCTACATTAAATTTTTTAAAACAAAAAAATCTGAAAATAATTCTTCATTACATTGTGTCCCAGATGTAATAGGGAATTGCAGAATATATAAACAACCTTTACCCTATTCCCCTCAAGCCGACTACAGATATACAATCATTTATCTGAAACCCCTTTGAAGATAAACATTGGAAAGTTCAGAATTGATCACATTTTATCATATGCAACAGTAGCATGGTATACTACCAGTGAGATAAAAGGCAGTATAACATAATCAAACACATTAGCATTTCTCAAAAAAATAGTATTTTAACAAAATGGGCAAGGAATATAAATGGTCTCATATTGGTTTAGTTCTGATGTTCACAAATTAGTTTTGGTACAGAACTTCAGGCAAAAGTGTAGTCATTAAACGCTTTCTAATTTTGGAATTGCAGGGAAGGGACTGTGAAATGTATTGAATACTTAAGTTTGTAGTTAAATGGTAAAGAATTTCTGCTCTCACTGAAAGTGTGTCTTAAGTGCCAATAATTGATGGAACTCATAAACTTTCAAAATTCACACTTTTAAAGGACACAGGTAAATGAAGAAATTTGTCACAGAAAATTCTGAATACTTTTGACATACAAAGGAATAAGTTAGGTAGCCCTGGAGTTGAAGTGTCAACTGCTGGTTCATTTCTTTCTCTCCTATGTTATCTAGTCATTTCATTTTTTTAAAATAATTATTTTTCTAAATCACAAATCCTATCTTTTAGGGTTGATAGGAAAAAAAGATATTCAGTAGTTTGTTAGAAGATCCTTCACATGTTTTCCCTTTGCCTTTCTCTGTCCTCAGTCTTCAGGCCTTCCCTGTTCCACCTTTCCATTATGAAGTAAACAGAAGTGTCTTTGACATGATTATCCCACTCTTACTACTTGCTATCACTGTGTTCTCCTATCTGCCTGAACATATTTTGCTGGTTCGCCTGACCTCTCCTTTTGGTCATTAAGATTTGGTAGGGCTGCCACTTCCTGGGAATTTTCCTTGACCTTCATTCCCTTCTATGCATTTCTATAGTAGCATGAATTTATATCTAAAACGACCCCTTGAAGTACTATGCTAAATTGGCAATTCCTTGTAGTAGTTACACCAGACTATGATCTTCCTGGGGGGGGGCAGAGAGCATGTCTGCCTCTTCATCACTGATTGTCTTCAGCATGCAGTATAGTCCAGGTTCATGAATGATGCTGAATACCTACAGTGCTTGCTAGATAAAGTAATAATATGAACACAACACAATAGATTCACTTAAGAAAAGATTTGAACTTGATCTTGGAAGATATGTAGATTTTTGACAGCTGGAGTTAGGACAATACAGTGCCAGCAATATTCATCAATACACTTGTGGGGAAAGAAAACTGAAATGAGTCTTGCAACAGTAACATTGATATTATTAGGCAATATGATAGAAAGAATAACAGATAAATTTATATATTGTTTTCTTGCATTGTGTGTAAAACTAAGGGGTTAAGATAATATTTTAAGCTAGGTATGGGGCTCACGCCTATAATGCTACCTACTCATGAGGCTGAGATATAAGGATGTTGGTTCAAAGCCAGCCTGGATAGGAAAGTCCTTGAGACTCATTCCAATTAATTACCAGGAAAACAAACAAACAAACATAAGTAGCATTGTGGCTGAAAGTGTTAAGAGTGCTACCTTGAGCAAAAAAGCTCAGGGACAGCACCCAGGTCCTAGGTCAAGCCACACACACACACACACGCACGCATGCACGCACGCACACACATGACTGCCCATTAGATTTCTTCTTAAATCACAGGGTGAGGCTAGTTGCCTGACAGTAGTGCATAGGAAGAGCCTGGGTTACCAAGATAAGTAATGTAGCTTTCCAATGTGACATGAAGTATAAACAAATCAAGGTTACTACCTATAGGAATAAACCAATAATATCACAGTGATTTTAAGGCAGAGCAGATACTCCCAGGCAGGAAGCATGGGACTCCTTGGAAAAATCAACAAGGTAATTCCAATGGTTTGGATATGAAGTAACAAACTAAAGATTTGGGTTTAGCCAAGTGAGAAAGTTAGTAGCTAAGAAATCTCAGAGATTTAAAGTATTGTTTCCAGAGGAAATACTGAAGAACAACTAGCCAAAGTTTTACTTTTACCCTTAAATATACATTGCTATCTGATATGGGCGATAGATATCATCACTGAGCTTCAGAAAGGCTGACCATGGGGAGGTGGTGGATTCCAATCCTACTAACCTGATGCACACAGATGTTACACTTATCACAGAATACCATTTCATTCCCTTCTTCACTGTCTGGAGAATGGCACACATCACAGACCACATCTTCATCATACTCTATGTCTAGTCCTTCCACTGTCTTAATAGCATGGCTCATGCGTTTATGGCAAAGACGTTCCAGGGCTTCTATGACCTTTTCCATAAGTGTTTCAGTAACTGATTCTTGACCTGTGTAGAAATACAAACAATCAATCCATCAGTCAACTATTATTACCAAGTCACCTATTGTGTGCCTAGAGCAGGAAAGGATTGGATTCATTTATTTAAAGCATTTTTTGTGCCAGTCCTGGGGCTTGAACTCAGGGCACTGCCCCTGAGCTTCTTTGCTCAAGGCCAGTTGTATTTCAGCCACAGCTACACTTATGTCTTTTTGCTGGTTAACTAGAGATAAGAGTCTCACAAATGTTCCTGCCTGGGCTGGCTTTGAATCACAATCCTCAGATCTCAGCTTCTGGGTAGCTAGATTATAGGCATGAGCCATTGGTGCATTGCATTTTAAACATTTTTTTTAAAAAAAGAATATATTAGTTTTTATAAACAAGTGGGGTTTCATTGCAGGATTCTAAAGGCTGACACTATCTTTGCTCTCAAACAATCAGATTTCAATGTTTTTTTAAAAAATAATGCTTCTCTAACATTTACCTATAACAATATTAGTGATTGACACATGAGAGGAGAAATACATTTCATTGTGTTTCTTTAAAATTTTTTTTACTGATACTTTCAATTTTCTATCTAAACCACAGCCAGTCTCCTCCTAACTCTCATATTTCAATTGTGGAAGGAAATAGTCAAGCTTTGTAATTTTGAATATTAGTTTGTGACATAAAATACATTATATACTTATTTGGATACGAATGATTCTCTGAGAAAATTGGTTTCAATAAACACATCTAATGATTATACAAGGAAATAGTCATACAAATGTATTAAGCCATAAAAAGCAAGATTTAGGTACTATGTGTACATAATTATACATATGAAATACTCACTTTTCAAACCTGACTCTTTTGTTGGTTTGTTGGTTGTGAGGCTTGAACTCAGGGCCTGAGTGCTGTCCCTGAGCTTTTCTGCTCAAGGCTACCACTCTACCACTTTGAGCCACATCCCTACTTCTGATTTTCTAGTTGTTAACTAGAGATAAAGAGTCTCACTGACTTTCCTGCCCGGGCTGGCTTTGAACTGTGATCCTCAGAACTCAGCCTCCTGAGTAACTAGGATTACAACACCCAGCTGTTATATTTCTCTTTGGATAATCTTTTATGTTATCTTTACTTTAAAAAATTGAATAGCATTCATATTTTAAAAGCCAGGTTAAAAGCCAGGCACTGGTGGCTCACACCTGTAATCCTAACTACTCAGGAGGCTAAGATCTGAGGATCGCAGGTCAAAGCCAGCCTGGGCAGAAAAGTCCCCATGAATCTTTTATTTCAAATTAACCACTCAAAATCTGGAAGTGGAGCTGTGATCAAAGTGGTAGAGTCCTTGTTGGGAAAAAGCTCAGGGACAGCACCCAGGCCCTGAGTGCAAAACCTGCAACAAGAGGGAGAGAGAGGAAAGAGGGGAGAGGGGAGAAAGAGAAGAGATGGTGAGAGAGGGGGGAGAGAGGAGAAAGAGGAGAGAGGGGAAGGGGATTACAGGTGTGAGCCACCAGTGCCTGTTTTCTAACCTGGCTTTTAAAATACCAATGCTATTCAATTTTTTAAAGATAACATAAAAGATTATGAACCCAAAGAAATTACTCAGGCCTCTGCTTCACTTTTCCAGTCAAGAAAAATTATGAGTTAAGTGTTTATTTATAAGGGAACTTGTATTCAAATTCCAACTGTATCTCATATTTGTTACACAACTTTGAAGGTTATTTATATTCTTTAGGGCTTAGTGTTCTTATCTATAAAAAATATTAAATGTGATGATTTGTTGTAAGGATATCATTTTATACATTATTTAGTATGACAACTAATATACAGTAAGAATTTAATTCAAAATTAATCTAAATCAAAAAAATTTTTCAAATTTATTTTAAACTTAGTATCATGTACCCTTAAGAGAAAACTGAAAAAAGGCAACATCTTTAAAAACTCTTCCAATCTTAAATGCAATGCAGTGTCTTGGATAGGATCTTGAATAAAAAAGGTCAGCAGGGAAAAAAACAGAATCTCAATAAAGTCTAGAGTTTTTACTTAATGGTAAATACCTATGTGTGTGTAAGTACATGGGCACCAGTCCTGGGGCTTCTGACTAAGACCTTATGTTCTTGCTTGGATTTTTTTGTTCAAGATTGGTGTTCTACTATTTGAGCCACAGCTGTTTCCAGTTTTTTTTATGATTAATTTAATCCATGAGGTAAGAATCTCATGGATTCTCTTGTCCAGGCTGGCAGGAGAATCAGCCTCCTGAATGGCTAGGATTACAGGTGTGAACTACCAGCACCCAGTTACCTGTGCTGATAAATATGGTATGGCAAAGTAATACAGTAATATAAGAAAACTGAAAATATTTTATGAGTACCTGAATACAGGCTGTACTGAATGTACAACTTTTCTGTAAAATGAACTATTACAAAATATGAAGTTTCTTTGAAAAGCCTTATCTAAATGGCAAAATTCTGATAGTTTCATGATAAAAGCAGTATTGTAATGATTGTGATCTTTGGATATAATGTACTTCCTAAAGTACAAAAATACATGGTAGGCCATCATTATGCTCTTAATTCTGATTTTCTGCATTTGTCAGTGTTTTTATTCCCTTCTTTTTTGTGGTTTCCACCCCCTATTGATCTACCTTCTTTTTCCACTCCTAAGAATAACCTCATGAAACTTACATGCCATTGTTGATCTGCTCATTATACCTTTCTGAGAAAGGATGTTAAGATTGGAATATTACTGCTCTATTCTATTATACATTTGAAAGAATATCTCATTAAGATGAGATCAAAGATAAAAACAGATGAAAATTCTACAAATAGATGGGCGAAAAAAATGAAAGCAAGTGCTGGGAATGTGGCTTAGTGGTAGAATGCTTGCCTAGCATGCACAAAGCCCTCGGTTTGATTCCTCAGTACCACATACACAGAAAAAACCCGAGTGGCACTGTGGCTCAAGTGGTAGAGTGCTAGCCTTGAGCAAAAGAAGCTCAGGGACAATGCCCAGGCCCAGAGTTCAAGCCCCAGGACCAGCAAAAAAAAAACAACCTGAAAGCAAATTTAAAAGGTCCTAACAACTTTGAGGAAAAAAAAAATCATGGGTTTGAATCAACTTACTACTTATAAGAAAACAACTTACCCATTTCTGTAAGGTCATGATTGAGTTCTTCAAGCCAAATGATATCCATATCATCCAGATCATAGCAACATGTAGCTGCTGACAACTCCATGATATTGACAAAGCCAGGCTCTTCAGGGTCTGAGCTGGAACAACGAATGTATTGTCGAGGTAGGACGAAGGGAACACTATTTACCTTCTCAGATATAATCCTACAAAAGCAAGAGAATGGTATAGGTGAGATTTAACAATTGACAGGTCCCAGGCATGGACTGAATGGGCCAACAGTATTAAGGCTATTGAGTGGAGCTGGGGCACTCTATGTATATGACTTGCATTGCCCTCTGGGAAGTATGGAAAATCTGTTTCTAGAAAACAAATGGTTGTGCAAATTGTATTGTGCTTTGCTGTGAATTCACAGCTATGCTTCATTCACCTTCATAGATTCAAAGACTACTCTAATGCCACTGTATATAATTTTGTTCTTGATGCAAGGGTCATGAAGTGTATTTAGAAAGGGAAGGATAAGAAAGGGTGATATCTGCACAAAGGTATGGCCAGACTGCACATCAAAGATATATTTGAGCCAAATTCAGTTTTCTCTCATGGAGACAATACTGGATGTTGGTACAAAGCACAGGCTTTCTATTTACACAAGCCTCTTGTTTTCTGCCACTCACTTGGTATGGTGATTCAGGGAAATGATTTAAGGTGCAGGTTTTTTTTTTAATGAAAAAAGTAGGGACAATAATAAATTACGATTACTATCAAAACACATGACTATTATATAAAATAATATGTTTGGCTCAATATATAGTAAAAAATGCTGGTGTCAGTAGCCTGAGTGAGTGTTAGATGTATTATTTTCACTATGCAAAACTCAAAGCATTTATCAACTGTAAGTGATAGCAATCATAAGTCACTTGAGGCCAGGAGTTCAAGACCAGCCTACACAACAGTGCAAAACCTCAAATCAAAAAATAAAAAAAAAACATGTGGGCTGGAGGTGTGACTGGAGTGATAGTGCTTGCCTAACAAATGCAAGACCTTAGGTTCAAAACTCCATTATTACCAACAAAAAAGACAACAAAAAAGAGTTAATAGTACTGAACTCAATTTGTATGAATATGGGATCCACCTTCCTCCGCTTTAATCTCAGATAGCGTTACTAACATATGGTTGTGATAGCCAGAGGCTGGTGGCTCATGTCTGGAAACCTAGCTACTCAGGAGGCTGAGATCTGAGATCACGGTTCAAAGTCAGCCTGGGTGGTAAAGTCCATGAGACTTTTATGTTGGTGGTGGTGGTGGTCATGGGGTTGAACTCTGGGCCTTGGCACCTTAACTCTTCAACTCAAGATGAGTGTTCTACCACTTGAGCCACAGTGCGACTTCCAATTTTCTGGTGGTTAATTGGAGAAAAGAGTCTCAGGGACTTTTTTTTTCTTTTGGTGGTTGTGGTGTTTGAAATCAAGGCTTTGTAGTTGCCAGGACAAGACTGTACAACTTCAGCCATGCCCACCCTGTTTTGCTTTAGTTTATTTTTCAAGTAGGCTCTTGTGCTTTTTTGACTCCAAAAGCTCTGAGGTGAAGTTAACAAGTCCTCCAAGAGATTCTGATGTACCCTAAAACTTGAGAATGAAGGCTACAGAAAAAGGCTTATTGATGCCTTCTAAGAAATAGAGAACAATATATTCCACCTATCAAGAGCAACCAGTTAATGCTGAGCCAATGGCTCAAGCTTGTAATCCTAGCTTCTCAGGAGGCTGAGATCTGAGAACCATGGTTCAAAGCTAGCCCAGGCAGGAAACTCCGTGAGACTCTTGAATAAACCACCAGAAAACCAGAAGTGGTGCTGTTGTTCAAGTGGTAGTGTGCTAGCCTTGAGCTGAAGAGTTGAGGGACAGTGCCCAGGCCCAGAGTTCAAGTCTCATGACCAACAGCAACAAAAAAAAAAAAGACCAACCAGTTAAAAATTTAATGGCTAATTATTTAATAGTCTGTTTTGTTTAAAATGAAAATTTTCTATGATTGGAAAAGAACTATGAGAAATAAGGGATTTAGCAGAAAATTCATAGCACTAATGGTAACTATTTTAGATGCTTAGAACAAATAGAGCACTGAAACCTTATATAAATTGAGGAGTATGTGCCACCAACTCTAAAGCCTTCAAATTTACTCTTTTTAAAATGCTATTCTGTTCTTGTTTGCTTACTTATCATTTCTCAAATGGTACATATGACATTTTCCATTTAACCTGCAAGAATAAAATTACCTCCATTTAGTGACAAATGATACTGATTTTGAATCAAAACCAAGACTGAGTTGTTTCAATAATGCTTGGATTGGAATAATCCTCCAGCATTCCAATCCAATGGAATGGAAGACAAGCAAGATTGTCATGTTTATATAAAATGCTCACAGCAAGGACATGAAAATGCCCATCTCTTGTTTTCATTCATGTTATTCTGACATTTAGAGGCAGAAGATGGTGTAAATGACAAGTGAAGTTTGTGTTGAAGAAGTCAATGGAACTTTCCTTCAGTGTGCACAACCTCTCTGTGAGATGGGATATCCTCAATTGCTAAAAAGTGATTTTACAAGCATTTCTGGAGCATGGGTAGGATCTAGGAATCAGGTACTAGAAACACAGAATCCAAAGAGGCTTATGTTGCCCTTTAAGAAGCTAATACATGCCAGCTTCGGTGGTGCATGCCTGCAATCCTCACATTTGGGGAAGGTGAGGCATGGTTACAAGTTTGGGGTCAGCCTGGTATGCATAGTCTCAAAAAAAGCCTAATACAGGGTAGAAACAGATGTACAATGAGATCTGCAATTTCTCATAGCAACCAGCAGGTCCCAATAGCCTCTTTGCCCAGGAGCTCTATGCTCTATTCATTCATTCCTTCATTCACTCAATCTTATACTGAACATTTTTGTGTAAAACACTGAGAACACAAAGACTGGTAAAAGAAAATGTTTTCCAAAACTAGCCACAACTCTTTTAAAAATTATCTTTAAGTAGTTGTAGAAATGAATTGTCATTTATCAAAGCAGTTTATGAATACAATGCATTTTGATCAATGTCACCCCTTTCAACATTATCAACCATCCCTCCCAACCCACTCTTTCTCTCACTTTTCTTTTTTTAGAATATACACTGATTCTTGACTGTATGAAATTTATAAACTGTATGCTTTGGCTTTATATTTAAGAAAATCACCAGAGGCTTCTATTATATTGAGGCAATTTCTCAGGAGGAAGGTTTAATTAATGATCTTTTTCTTCCAGGCCTAATAAATGATATTGATTTTTTTTTTGGTCATGGGGCTAAACTCTGGGCCTGGGCGCTGTCCCTCAGCTCTTCATGAAGCTCAAGGCTAGCGCCCTACCACTTGAGCCACAGTGCCACTTCCAGCTTTTTCCTGCTTATGTGGTGTTGAGGAATCGAACCCAGGGCCTCATGCATGCGAGCCAAGCACTCTACCACTGAGCCAACTTCCCAGCCAAATATTGATTATTGAGACAGATTTGGAAATCTTGGTTCCCAAAACCCTATCATGAATTCAGATTGGACTTCAGTTTCATGCTATGAACAGGCTCATAATGCATTTCTAGAGAAATGACCTTGACTTACTGATCTATCATGATTTGATACAATGTGTCACCCGTTTCAGTGAACTGGTAAACATGATATGAGAACAAGGTAAGTCATGTCCTCCCCATGCTCCTGCCCCCACCAAAGCATACATAGCCATGAGAGTATTCATACCATAAGTCAAAGAGGCAAGCATGTAAATACCTGAAACTAGGCTGTGGCAAAGTGTCCAGATTGGCTGGGACCTGGACTCCCTTTTCCCATTCTTTTTTCCATGTGTCAGCAAAAAGGTAATAGCTATCAGGATTAATGTGTTCAGTATCTGGAATTTTCATAGCGCTGATGAGGTCCTTCCGGCATACCTGGGAAGATACATTGCATATACCTTAGAAGACCATCCCCATGAATTAACACTCTTTTTAATGTTCTCCTTTGGAAAAGAACATTCTCTACCACTGTCTATTTTCAAACAAGTATCTCCAACACACTGACAAGGGAAGCCAGATTATTCTTGATAAAAGAAACCTCTTTTGATTTATTCTTGCGCTCCTTGAATTTAAAAAAACAATATAGGTCACTTTAAAACAGCGTGTATAAACTTGGAACAGAAGAGGGAAGGGGCGACACTATCCAAAAAGAAATGTACTCTTTATCTGACTTATGTAACTGTAACCCCTCTGTATATCACCTCTATAATAAATTAATAAATGTATTAAAATAAAAGAAATAACCCTTAAGTTCCTAAAATAAGCAACAAATATCCATTTATAACCTACTGGTTTCATTACCCATAACTTCATTTAAAATTACTTAGAAATAATTCTATACTTACATAAATGCCTCAATTTTGTCTGATACCATAATCACTACCACTGCTGCTTTTGTTTCAATTTTATTAGTATATCTTTATCTATCCTCTTTTTTAGTCTTTCTGAGTAGGTATTCCATGTATACTTTTTTGTGTTGCTGGGAATGGAACCCAGATGCTCCTCCTTGCTAGGCAAGTGCTCCATTTTGTGAGTCATATGAAAATATTTTTTTGTGCTGGTCCTGGGGCTTGAACTCAGGGCTTTGGTGCTGGCCTTGAGTTTTTTTCTTTTGTTTTTTGCTCAAGACTAATGATCTACCACTAGAGCCACGGCTCTACTTCTACTTAGTTGGTGATAAGAATCTTACCGAGTTTCGTGCCTGGACTGGCTTCAAATCTAGATCCATAGATCTCAGACTCTTGAGTAGTTAAGATTACAGGCACTGTAATCCCAATGTATTTTTCTTTAATAGGTATTAACCCATATCTATTTATTGGTATGGCACATGTTGATCTCAACTCTGTCATATTTTGTAATTATACATACTATGCTATCTTTACTGTGCTTCTTTCTCAACAGGTGTGTTTTCTCCTTCCCTTGCATCTCGCCTTCACACCTACACATACACCATATACATAGTTACCTTTATATTTAGAACTTAAATAATATTCTTAGTCTCATTTTCTTTAGCCTTTTACCTATCTGGTTTATCAAAATAATTTTTTTGCTATTAGTGAATTCCTCAAAGATGAGGAGGACAGGAATGATAAGGGTGCTGTAGAAGCTAAGGGGCTTTCAAATCCCATCCCTAAAAGAGATCCCTCACTATATGGAAACTTTAAATATGAGATTTAGGGGATGATGATAAATGGGTACAACTACAACTCAGACTTTTGTGATCATTTGATTTAACAGGTCTGTGAGTAACTGAAGGGCAAAGAAAGGTGTGCTTTAGCTTGCAAACATGCATAACTAAAATAGCAATGGCAGCCTTAGCTTGGCAATTCTGTCTTTTTCAGCAAATGAATTTGTGTCCTTAAGTATATGTTCTTAAGCTAACTCAGAAATGAGTTCAGTAGCCGGGCGCTGGTGGCTCACGACTGTAATCCTAGCTATTCAGGAGGCTGAGTTCTGAGGATCACGGTTCAAAGCCAGCCTGGCAGGAAAGTCCGTGAGAATATCTCCAATTAACCAGCAGAAAACCAGAAGCAGCGCTGTGGCTCAAGTGGTAGAGTGCTTGCCTTGAGCTAAAGAGCTGAGGGACAGAGCCCAAGCCCAGAGTTCAAGTCCCAAGACTGATCAAAAAGAGAAAAAAGAAATGAGTTTAGTAACAAAAATCTAGATAACATCTAAGCAATTGACTGTCACATAAAAGCATACATACATTGGTCTATGCTTCACTAATTAATCGCTAGTATGAAAAAATCATACTATTTTCATGCTAAAGATAAATGAGTTTGCCTACATTTTTGTAAGAACAAAGAAAGATACGCTATCAAGGAAATATTTTAGTCTTTAATGCTTATTTTTCTAAGGAGAAAAATTGTCCAAGTTCTTTTTTAAATGAAAGCAAAGGCATAGAATATGATCTCATAAAGCAACTAATTCTCAGGAGGTATAGTTCTGTTTAAATTGACATTTCATAGAGTATAGGACTGAATAGTAATATAATTGAATGATGCCATTTAAATGAATAAGAGTTATTCTATTCATTCCTTTCATGGACAACTTGAAAAATGTTTAAGGAAAGTGTAGTATTAATAATATGACTAGAACCAAATAGATAAGAATATGTGTGGATGTATCTTATACATCAGGTGGTAAGGTGGGGACAAAATGGCCTTCCTACTAAGAATCTTGATGAATTAAAGTGAATTGGTGCTACACAGGAGAAAGCTAACAGGAAACAAAAAAAACCCTGAGATTTATTACATAATACTCTGCACGTGGGTAAGAGGGGATCCGTTAATATGTTTAGGACAGAGTTCAGTGTTTGGAGTGCCTAACAGGAGACAATGACTGATTTTGCTGAATATTCCAACCCATGTCTATAAATTATTAGAGTGCCTTAACAATGTAGTGGTTAAGCAGTGGTGGCAATTGACAATTGCACTACACTAATAATGTCTTAGCAACAAGGCAGTGCTGTGGTAAATACTACATTAAATCTGGAAAGACTATTAGAGCCATATATTTTTCGTTCAAGCACCAGGGCCTGGGTACTGTCCCTGAGCTTCTTTTGCTCATGGCTAGCTCTACCACTTGAGCCACAGCACAACTTCCAGTTTTTCCTGTGTATGTGGTACTGAGGAATCCAACCCAGGGCTTCATGCATGCTAGGCAAGCACTCTACCCTAAGCCACTTTCCCAGGCCCTTATTATTTTTGTTGGGTGTGGTGTTTCTTAAACTCAGGGCCTGGGCACTGTCCTTGAACTTTTTCTGCTCAAGGCTAGTGCTCTACCAGTATGAGCCACAGGTCCACTTAAAATGTATTTTTAAACATTCCAAAGTATTTATTTTCCAAGTGACACATTTAAAAAATAAGTCAACTCATCACATGGCATAAAAGTAATGTTTTTACATATGACACATCTGCTTATGAAATCTGTTCTATATAATTTCCTAAGTATCTTGAGAATATGTTATAGTAAGTTGAATGGAGCTGCCTCCATCCCCAAGATACTTTTATATTTCATTCCCAGGACCTGTGGATGCTGCCCTTTTGGGAGAAAGGCTATTGATGCTAAGTTAAACATTTTGATGAAGAACTGATTCTGGAATAAGTTGATGGGGGCTAAAAGCAATTAATGGCCTTAAAAGCCAAAGGCAGAGGGAGATTTAAGGCAGAAGAGGAATCAATGACTAAATGATACATTCATCTAAAGAAATGAATGCTGATGGCCCTTGAAATTGAGTTTTCCAATTCAAAGAGTCAAGACTAACTGGTTTTGGATTTCTGACCTCTAGAACTTTAAGACAACAATATGCCAGTACTGAGGCTTGAACTTAGGGCCTGAGCACTGTTCCAACACTTTTTTTTTTATCAAGGTTAGTGCTATACCATTTGAGCTGCAGCTCTACTTCTGACTTTTTAGTAGTTAATTGGATTTAAGAGTCTCATTAACTTTCCTTCTGGAACTGACTTTGAACCCTGATCCTCTGATTTCAGCCTCCTGAATAGCTAGGACTATCAGCTTGAGCCTGGCAAATTCTTGTCATTTTAAGACACTTTCTTTGAGATAATTTGTTACAACAACCCTAAGAAGCTAATGTAATTACAAATCTTTAAGACTGTAGGCAAAGAGATATAGAGGTCAGTGACATCTGGCCCTTGTTCATTGCTTTATAAATACCAAAATCTCCGAGGAATATGTGAAGTCTGGGAAATCTGTAAAGTCTGGGAAACCTCAAAATCTGTGAAGTCTGGGAAACCTCAAAGTATACAATACCAACCAACTCATACCTGTTTTTCTTTTTTTTTATCCCAGTCCTGAGGCTTTAACTCAGGGCCTGTGTGCTCTGCCCAAGCTTTTATGCTCAAGGCTGGCACTCTACCATTTGAACCAGAACTCCATGTTTGGCTTTTGGGTAGTTAATTGGAGATAAGAATCTCCTGTAATATCCTATCCAGGCTGGCTTCAAATTGCAATCCTCAGATCTCACCCTCCTGAGTTGCTAGGATTACAGGTCTGATTTACCAGAGCCTGGCACATACGTGTTTTTCTTAAGCAAAGTCAAAGGTAAATCCAATGATTATTATAATTTTCCTTCCCCATTAGAGAAAAATAGCAGACTTATGTGATAAAGCCTAGTTTCAATTTTGCAGCTATCTAAATTAAACAGTGTCAGATTCAAGTTTTCTAGGAAAGCATTTTCCCTTAGGCAGAGAATAAGAATATGTCTTATACTGCTGTGTAAGTCAAGCATCTCAAACGTGAGACAGGATATAAGATGATGAAGAGGGAATGAGAATGTAAGTTTAGCACTGAGGCAGATTTATGCAAAGTAGTGTGGAATATATTTACCACACTTATCTAATGATCCAGTTTCTGGTAAGAAAAGGCATTTTAAAGCCTTTAAAAATGAATACAGCCAGCCACTGGTGGCTTATGCTTGTAATCCTAACTACTCAGGAGGCTGAGATCTGAGGATTGTGGTCCAAAGCCAGCCCAAACAGGAAAGACTATGAGACTCTTTATTGCCAACTAACCATCAAAAACCTGGAAGTGGAGCTGTGGGGCTCAAGTGGTAGAGCACGGCCCTTACGCTAAAAATAAAGCTCAGGGATAGTGTCCAGGTCCCAAGTTCAAGCGTCAATATTGGCACCAAAAACAACAAAAACCAACCAACCAAAAAAACCTCACTGTATATAATCACCCTGCCCCAAACATGTCCTGGCTGTTGATGGCTTTTTTTATTGTGAAAATACTGTTTTATATATATACATATACATATACTTGCATATATATTCATAAAGAAAATTTAAAAAGGATAAAATTTAAAAATCTGCAGAGGAAAGGAAAACAGGATGAGGAATGTTTTATTCTATTTTATGCTATTTTAACAATAGCTAAGATGGAGTGATTGATTAAAGAACAAATTTACTTGGCTCAGGGATCTAGAATCTTGAATCTCTGGTGATTTTTCTGTTTATTCATCATGGTGAATTGTGCTATATCATACTATATGGTAAAAGGGCAAACAGAATGAAAGCAAAAGCAAGACTTTATAACAAATCTACTCTCATGGTAACTCATTCTTTTGGTGATACATTAATTAGAGCAGTGCCTTTACAACCTAAACATTTATTCAATTCCACTGCTAACACTGGTGACTTGGGGATTAGTGTTCTAAGACATGAGTTTTGGGAGACACATACAAACCATAAAAGAGAGGGGAGGGAGGAGGGGAGGAGGAAATAGAGGGTGAGAGAGATACAGAGAGGTGGAAGGAGAAAAGACAAAGAGAGCAGAAACAAAGATAAAAACTCCATCTGGCTGTGTACTGGTGGTTTATACCTATAATTTTTATCTACTCAGGAGATTAAGAACTGAGGATCATAGTACAAAGACAGACTAGACAGAAAAGTCAGTGAGACTTATCTCCAGTTAACAAGCAAAAAATGCTGAAGTGAAACAGGCACTGGTGGCTCATGCATGTAATCCTACCTACTCAGGAGACGGAGATCTAAGGATCACAGTTTAAAACCAGCCCAGGCAGGAAAGTCCATGATACTCTTAGCTCCAATTAACTACTCAAAAACAAGAAGTGGTGATGTGGCTCAAGTGGTAGAGCACTCGCCTTGAGCTGAAGAGCTCAGGGACAGCACCCAGGCCCAGAGTTCAAGCCCTAGGACCAACCAAAAAAAAAGCCTGAAGTGGAGCTGTGGCTCATGTCATAAAGCCTTGAGTGAAAAGCTGAGGGACAGCATCCAGGCTCAGAGTTCAAGCCTCAATGCCAGCACATGTGCAAACACACACACACACACAAAGCTATATCTGAATATATTTTTATATTTTGATGTTTAAACCAGGATGGTATTTGATATAGTTAACTTTTTTTAAAAAGAAAAGAATATGGGATGGGCGCCAGTGGCTCATACCTGTAATCCTAGCTACTCAGGAAGCTGAGATTTGAGGATTATGGTTCAAAGCCAGCCTGGGCAGGAAAGTCTGTGAGACTCTTCTCTCCAATAAACCACTAGAAAAACGGAAGTGGTGCTGTGGCTCAAGTGGTAGAGCAGGAGCCTTGAGATGAAGAGCTGAGGGACAGCGCCCAGGCCCAGAGTTCAAGCCCCACAAACAACAACAAAAAAAAAAAGAAAGAAAAGAAAAAAGAACATGGGTTCTCGGATAGGCTACCTGGGTTAGTAATGGTTTCATTACTTGGTAGCTTTTAGCAAATTATCAAAATTTTCAATCTCAGTTTACTCATCTGTAAAGTGGAGACAGTAATAATGCATATTGCATAGTGCTTGTTGTAAGGATTAAATAGGCAATCTTGCATATATAGCATGATATTGGAAGAATTGCAACTGCTAAAATACTAGATGAAGTAATTTTATTATAATCATCGTCTTCTAAAATCACAAAAAGTATATAGTTGAGCTCTATCTAATCCATAAAATAATTGTTGATGGAGTAGGAGAAACATAAGTTTATTATTCAACTAAGGTGCTCATAATTTATCTGTAAAAACTTGCAGGATTCCCAAGAAAATGTCCTATCAAGAAGAAACTTCACAAAATAAAACATGGGCAATTGTTGCTAAACTTAAAAAGATCACAAATGATGCATATGGCAGTGATCTTTCTAGGTAATAAACTTGAGAAGTTTTACAAGTTCTTTTTTTTATTGTGAAAATACTGTACAGAGGGGTTACAATTACATGGGCAAGAGAATGAGTACATTTCTTATCAAGCTACAAGTTCTTAATCATGTGCCTATTTTGCATGCACTAATGGTTTCCCCAACAATTTCTGAAACAGAAAGGCTTTGTACTTAGTAGATAACTACTTATTTATGGTCAAAGGGGGGATTCACAGGCTCACACAGAGTCTTAGAAGCTATGCCAAATCCAACACTGCATGTGCATCTGGCCTCTCAGATGCTTTCATTAACAAAGGAGGTCTCCCTATGAATTCAATTTAAAAAAAAAACAATGCTTAGCCTGCCAGAGCCACAAAATGAAAATGTCCTTCATGGAAAACTTTGGCTTTTATTGCTCTTATTTACATCTTTCAGTGGGCAGTTTTTAAAAGCATAGTTACTCTGGACCTTTGTGTGACATTTTTCAGAGGAAAAGTCAAAACACATTTACTTCCTGTGTGACACAAAGGAGACTGTCATCTAGCCTATATCAATGAAGCAGAAAGGTAGACCAATGTCAATTCATATTCACCTAAATCTAAAACCATACATAACTGATCACAAACTGTGTATCACTCCAAACATACAAAACAGCTGCAAACATGGCTATTATGTTTAATCAAAGGGCACTGACCTCAATTATACAATCTTAAGGCAGAAAAATATTTCCAGGCTACATACACGGACCAATTATTTAAAGTAAAGGAAACTTATCAAGACAGAGGTCTTGCTATTATAGCTCAGCCTGGTCTTGAATTTATGATCCTCCTGCCTCAGCCTCCTGAGTGGTGGGAGTATAAGCATGAGTCGTCACATCTGGCTCTGTGCCTGAAACTTAATGTAGTTCAGTGGTAGAGTACTTGGCCAGCATACCCAAAGTCCTGAGTTTAATCCTTGGCACCATAAAAAGAAATAAATGGAACATTTTGATAGGCATGGGTGACAACAATAAGAACATCAATGACTACAAAATACTAAACATTTACAGTTCTTAGATTAAGTTGTATTATTCCCCTCACCTCAAACCAAACAATAAGAGTACAGTATGTATTCTTGTAATGAAGAAGGGGGAACAAAGTCAAGTCAGACTTGGGGACCTAAGCAAATTGCATGTTAGACATGGTATTTGAGGATTATATTCCAAGTCATTCTTTCAATGACCCCCACCCCCTTTTCTTGTCGGTTGTGGGTCCTGAACTCTGGGCCTGGGCGCTATCCCTTAGCTCTTCAGCTCAAGGCTAGTGCTCTACCACTTGAGCCACAGTGCCACTTCTGACTTTTTCTGTTTATGTAGTGCTGAGGTATCGAACCCAGGGCCTCATGCATGCAAGGCAATTACTCTACCACTGTGTCACATTCCCTGCCCTCAATGACCCTTTTTGGTTAAAGGTTACTTCATGTTTTTATTGGTAATAGAGCAAAAAGCAAAAGAATTAGGTTTGTTAGAAATACAGGCAAAATGATGTAAAAAAAGCTCTACTTGAATGTAGGTAGGATTCTCTACTACATTAAAATATAAGAACATTCTGTTGGGGGTGGGACAAAGAGGGTGAATATAGTTGAAGCACTTTATATGTATATGTGAAAATGCATATAGAAAACTGCTGAAATTATACGAGAAGGCAAGGAGTGGGGATAAGGGAGAGTGCTAGAAAGGGTGTGAGGTTGATAAGGTACATGTCATGCATGAAAATGTCACATCATTAGATGTTCACATGCTTAATATCTAATGGCTAATAAGAATCTTACTAAAATTAAAAATAGTAGCTTTTACTTTGTTGCTATGACCATCTTAGATTAAAAAAATGAGACTATAGGAGGAGGACACAGAACTAGAGGTAATCAAGGAAAAACATACAACAGTGGAACCCATCAGCTGTACTGGACATTATCAAAACGAACTAAGAAACTCAATGGCAGCGATGGTAGATAGGGAACAAGTGGGATAGAGGAACAGCTGATGCTGTGCAAAAGGAAAGAAATGTACATATCACCTGATGTGGAAGAAATAACTGTATTGTCAAAGCTCATAGAACTCATAAACTTTATAGATCATGATAGACAATTTGCCTCATGAAAGTTAGAATGTGTTTGTGACTTTAAGTATCACTATCCCACAATACTGTGAAATTATGTAATCACTTAATCACAATAAAGAATTTGCAAACAAGAAACAAAAAAAAATCTGCCCTCTTCTCCCAAACACACACACACACACACACACACACACACACACACACACACACACAAGCACACAAGACTCTAGGTCCAGATCATAGGTAGTCAATCTTTTACTATTAGATGAAAATATGCAGGGTTATTTGGGGAAGAATGAAAGATTTCTAAATACATTCAAATTGGTTATTTAGTACTATGTCCATTTTCTAGCAATTTTTTACAAAATATCTTGAAGAATATGGGTCTTCCAGAGAAGCAGATCATTATCTCAGGAAAAACAGTATCCCAATAGGAACGTACCTGCTAGGTGCTGGTGGCTCACACCTGTAATCCTAGCCACTCAGGAAGTTGAGATCTGAGGATCATGGTTCAAAGCCAGCCTGAGTAGGAATATCTGTGATAATCTTTATCTCCAATTAATCACAGAAAGAGCTAGCATAGCACTCTATCATTTTGAAGGGTAATTATTGCATCAATGGATATCAACTGAGAAGGTATTTACATCCATTCTCATCCAGGAATACTTAGAAACCAATTCTCCTTAATGTGATGTTAGTAGGAATAGGTCTGTAGCCTGAGCTATTACTATTACTAATCAACAATATAGTACCCCTCACTAACCTCACCTCCAGTATTAGTAAACAAAGTAAGAATTTCCCTCTTTGTTTCCTATAGAGATAACAAGAACAAAGACAGGGGGCCTAGGTATTTTTCAACTGGTAAAGAGTCAACACCAGTATTCCCACTGTGGAGTATTGATAAAAGAGAAGAGTTAAGTGAGGCTCAATATCTTATAATATGACGCCAAAAAAGTGCAGAGTACAATGGAAAAATCATTCATCAAAGTAACTGGAAATGAGAAAAGACCGTCAACAACCACAGGTACCAAGACAGCACAGATGTCAGCATAACCTAGCAAATATTTGACAGCATCCAAGATAAAAATGTTTCAATAAAATTATTGTTTGTAACTGGAAGCCAGGGGCTCATATCTATAATCCTAGTTATTCATGAGTCTGAGATATGAGATTCACATTTCAAAGCTAGCCTGGGCAGGAAAGTTAATCTCCAATTAACCATCCAAAAAGCCAGAAGTGAAGCTGTGACTCAAGTGGTAAAGCTCTAGCCTTGAGCACAAAAGCTCAGCAACAATACCCAGTCCCTGAATTCAAGCCCAAGAACTGGCACACTTTTTGAAAAGAAGAGTAGGGGAGTAGTTAAGAAAGTATAATAAAAAGGTGAATTTAATTAAAGTACATTGTATAAACATATGGAAATATCACAGTGAAATCCCTTTGTGCAATTAATTTATCTCAGCAAAAAAGAAATCGTAAACACTTGGAGACAAAAAATAGAAAGACTCAGCAAAGAAATAGGGACTATAAAGAATAATTTAAAAAGAACCAGAGAACAACAGAAATCACTCAATCTGAAAAGAACATACAGTGAAAAACAAAGAGGCAGAAGGACCTGTAGGAAAATAAAGAGTATCTAACATTCAGGCAATTTACCTTTAAGGTAAAGGTGAAAGGAATATTGAATGGCTAAAAACTTGACAGTTAGGAAGCTTCCTCAACTCAAAATAAAGTAAGTCAAAAGAAAACCATGTTTAGGGACATAATCTGACTTCTGAAAAGAAAAGAAAAATTCTGGGAAATAATTTAAGAATAAATGACTAGTTACCTATAGTGGAACAACTACTTGAATGCTATCAGATTTCTCACTAGAATAAATGAAAGAAAAAAGCATTATTTTTTAAGCTGAAAGAAAAGTACTATCATTTTATATCAAACAAAAATGTCCTTTAGGAAATAAGGAAAAATGAAAACATTCTCAAACGTAGGAAAAACTAAGTAAGAGAATTTACCAGCCATGTTACCCTAAAGAGTGACTAAAGGATGTTCTTCAAACAAAAAGGAAATGAACAAAAAAATGGGGAGAGATGGGAAACTAAGCTGGTGGCTCACACTTGTAATCCTAGATACTCAGGAGGCTGAGATCTTAGGATCACAGTTTTTAGTCAGCCTGAGTAGAAAGTCAGTGAGGCTCTTATCTCCAATAAACTACTCAGAAAAAGCTGATTGTGACACTGTGGCTCAAGTGGCAGAGCACTAGCCTTGAACACAAAAAAGGTCAGGGAAAGCTCCTAGGCCCTCCCTGAGTTCCAAGCCCCAGGATTGGCAAAAAAAAAGAGAGAGAGATTGAGGCAGTGAATTAAAAAGAAAATGACCCAAATCTTCAAAGCAAATGAAATTACCAAAGAAAAAAGGGCATCACATTATGAAGAAAAGAGTCAATTTGTCAAGTAGACAAAGTAATTCTAAATGTGTATGCATCTAAAATCAGATTCAAAATATGTTGAGGCAAATCCATTGGTATATATGTTACTCTACACATTTTCAGATTATGGGTATTTTAATTATATAGGCAGGACATAACTTCTTATGTTTTTTAGTTTAAAAGTAGAATAACTGATCTCACCTCAGTAGGTTTCTTTTGTTCTCTTTCAGTTTTTGACTTGACTTTGCTTTTATACAGTTTGCCAGGAAAAAACGAAGTAGAAGGACCTGCAAAAGACAATTAGAAAAAAGTGCCAAGACGTAATACCTACTAATGTAACTAAATGCCATCCAAAAAAATTATGAAGAACTAAGACCATGATCTTATACTACTAAAGAAATTAAGACAGTTTCATATGCAGTCTAATGGTATTTGTAAGTCATCTCCAAAAATATAGATGATTCAAACAATGCCAAGGCTGAAAAGAACATTATTTTTTATAATAACACCTCACAACATTTTGAAATAACGCAATTCATATTCCATCTTGAAAAAGTATCTGCAGAAACAGCTAGGTAAACTAAAATTCTGGAGCAAGTTATCTGTGTAACTTACATATTTCCCTGAAGGCTGGTATTAAGGCTTGTTACAAATAATTGACCCATAATCAAACATTACTATTAAAACATTACTACTAGTACCTTAGATACAATCAGAATCAGGGCCTACAGTTTAGGTTCTCAATTTTGTTTTCCTTTCCAGAAAGGCTTTCACAGCATTACTACACATTTGGCTTTTATTATTTGAGTTAATAGAGTAAAAACCAAAATGTTACATGTCATATTAAACCAATTCTTATTCCTAATTTACCTATTTATTACTAATTAAAGTTTAAAAAAAGGGACCCTGACGATTTCTTCCCAGAAATATTTTTAACTGTTGAAGGAAGTATGAAATGGATTATTTTCAAGGAAAAGACAAGATTCTTAAGGGGCAGAGATTCCCAGCTGTCAGCCAGTTCTACTCACAGTCATCTGAACTCTCACTGCTGCTAGAAGGCTTACTGCACTTCATCTTGGAGCATCCTAGGAAAGAGAACAAAACCGATTTTAACAACCAATACACTCTTGTCCTTGAGGGCAGTTGACACTATTCCAGAGACCCTATAAATAGCAGCCAGTAAATTATAAAAAGTGAATGATTTCTGTTAAGAACATTCTCAAATGACCTAAGGGAAAAGGGAAAAAAATACTAACATCCTATACTACCAAGTGTCTCAAAGATTTAGGCGATGGCACAAAGAGCTGATGCAATAAAGGATGAGTGGTATACTATGACTTGAGCCACAGATGTGTCCACTCTTCACCCAAACTAAGTGGTGACACTAGGGTGTGATCTGTAGCCAGAGAACCCAATAAGGGAGGAACAACAAAGGAAAAAGCAGTCACAAAGGCAGGGTTGTCAAAAGTCTAGGCTAAGCCGGATGCTGGTGGCTCACTCTGTAATTCCAGTGACTTAAGAAGCTGAGATCTGAGGAGTGCAGTTCAAAGCCAACCAAGAGCAGGAAAGTCTGTGAGACTCTTATCTCCAATAAATCACTCAGAAAAAGCCAGATGTGGCACTGTTGGCTCAAGTGGTAGAGTGCTAGCCTTGAGCACACAGAGGCTCAGGGACAGCACCCAGGCCCTGAGTTCAAGACCAGTGGAAAATGGCTGGCTGAAGAAAGAGTAAGTGAAGCACATTTCATCTTTAAGAGTATGAAGGCAAACCAGGTGCCAGTCCAGTGGCTAATGCCTGCAATTACTAGCTACTCAGGAGGCTGAGATCTGAGGATCATGGTTTGAAGCTAGCCAGGGCAGGAAAGTCTATGAGACCCTTTTATCTCCAATCAACAACCAATCCAGAAGTAGAGGTGTTGCTCAAGTAGCAGAGCATGAGGTTTGAGCAAAACAGCCCAGAGACAGAGCCTAGGCTCTGAGTCTGAAATTCAAGTCCTAGGACTTGTGTGTGCTCGTGGGTATGCACGTGCACACAAACACACACACACACAGATCACTACCCCATTGTTTTTCTGAATATATTTTCTCTCACTTTCTCTTTCTTTCTCCATTCTCATCTTCCAAACAAGTAGTCTAATCTGAAATTATAACTCCATATAAACTACAAAGTTGTTCTTAAAAGTCCTTATATTCATTTAAGCCAGGCACCTGTGGCTCATGCCTGTAATCCTCGCAACTCAGGATGTTGAGATCTGAGCAATGCCGTTCAAAGCCAGCCTGGGAAGGAAAGTCTGGAGCTGGGACTTACGTAGTAAGAGCACTTGACTGAAAAGCTAAGGTATAGCAACTAAGCCCTGAGTTCAAACCCCAATACTGGCACAGAAACAGTCCTTATATTATGAAACATAAATGTTTTGGACTACAACTTTTTTTTCTTGCCTCAGGGTCTTGCTAGGTATCCCAGTCTGGCTTTGAACTCTGAATTCACTCAAAATACTAAATGCTCCAAATCCCCCAGAAATGACCTGAAATATTGAAGCTATAAAAATACGTCATTGTCATTCAAGTTAGACACTAACCAGAACTTGAAAAAAATAAGAAAATGCAATCATTTGGATAGTGAAGGCTCTATATCATGATGATAGTCCAAAAAGTACAAACTTTGCAGTGTGGAAAATCCAAGAATCTAGGCAATAGTTCTCAACTGAAGGCAATTTTGGGTCCCAACCCCAGGGAACATTTGGGAATATTTATTGGTTGGCATTTTGTAATTGCAGTTGCCAGCATCTAGGTGAAGAGGCCAGATGGGATTACTGCTAAATATCCTACAAGGCACAAGATAGTGCCTTACAATGCACAGACTTATCTGGGCCAAAATGTCAAATGTGAAATTGAAAAAAATCTTGTTCTAAAGGAATGAAACAAATTAATAAGCATCAAAAAGAGTGTAGAAATGATTGACTTGCACCTTAATCACAGAATTAAGACACAAACGGGGCAATGTCAGAAACCTAAAGACAATTCTAACAAAAGGAAAACAGGACCTTCAATAAGGCTTATGGAACTTAGCCAACTATCAGCTCAAGAAGTAGAACAGTATAAAAATGTAAACAGGTTCAAGGTCTAAGCTAAAACCAGGGAGGATAAACCTGGTATTTAGAAGAAACCCTTAAGTAAAGAAGCATCTACCCGAATGATCATTAACAAGGTCATACTAAGGCTACCAGCACAACTGTTTATTGCAGCATTATTTACCATAGCTAAGATATGGAACCAACCCAGATGCCCCTCAGTAGATGAATGGATCAACAAAATGTGGTATATATACACAAGGGAATTCTATGCCTCCATCAGAAAGAATGACATTGCCCCTTTTGTTACGAAATGGAAAAACTTGGAAAAAAATAATATTAAGTAAAGTAAGCCAGGCCCAAAGAAACATAGGTCCCATGGTTTTCCTTACTTGTAATAACTAGTATGTGTCTGAGACAAGTCTGAGACAAGTATGTGTCAGATAAGTTGATGTTAGGCAAAATGAACCCCAAGATAAGGACTCAAATGGTTTTTCTTTCTTGTTATTGTTTCTAACATATTTATAAGATGATTTCTTCACAATAAAAATTTTTTTTAAAAAAGACGATTTCTTAGTTGCTTTGTATGTCCCTCCCCCATTGTCTAACCCCTGTTTTCACTGTATTTGATGTTGGGATAATGAGATGTACAAAATGTTGTGTCGAAAAACGAACTTTACAACTTTGGCGCAGGAGGGGGGGGCAGATGGAAGGGCAGAGATGGTAAGGGGAAACAAAGGAGGAGGCAACAATGCTTGATAAAAAAATGTACTCATTATCTTGCTCATGTAATTGTAACCTCTCTGTACGGTATTTTCACAATAAAAAAACTTATTAATATAAAAAAGTCCACATATCAGGAAGAAAAAAAGAAGCATCTAAAGGTCTTAATCCTTAGGCTTTTGGGAAAATATCCTTTACATTCATTATGAGATACAAATGTTAGAGTTAGGCCAATGGTCAGACGAGTTTAGCACATTTCTTATATCCTTGTGGGTCAACTCCTGCCCATGTGAACAAAGAGCCTTTTAAACTACTACTTTAACTAATATCCTAAGTGCTATGTGTCCTTTTAACTGACTGCCTCTGGTTTGAAGGTAATACTAACATCACAGTTAAGAGTGCCATGCCTGTGTTTTAATTCCAAATTTATCTCTTTATATAAAACAAGTCAACCTATCATTGCTTCACTGTCATAGGAAAAAACCTTTTCCCTTCAAGTCTGTTTACCTTGCATATTCATTTCAGTAGTCTAGAGATTAAGGGAATAAATATCTATCCAGAAACACAACAAAACATCAGCAAAGAATACATTCTATATATTTTATTGCTTTTCCATACACCAACAAAACTTTGTGTTTATAAAAAACGAACTTTTTGGTACTCTCTAAATGAAAGCGATCTTCGTCTCATCATGCTGATGTTTTAAAAAATAAGTATGTATGATGTGACTCATGAGTCTCCTGTGCCCACATTAGGGATAGGGACGTCAATTACGTTTTTCTTTATTGGACTACTAGTACTGGGACTTGAACTCTGGGCCTGGGTGCTATCCTTGAGCTCTTCAGTTCAAGGCTAATACTCTACCCCTTTTAGCCACAACTATACTTCGGGTTTTCTGATGGTTAATTAGTTATAAGAGTCTCACAGACTTTTCTGCCCAAGATGGCTTTGAACCTAAATCCTCAGCTCTTGGCCTCCTGAGTAGCTAGGATTATAGGCATGCGCTACCTACCAGTGCCCCACGAGTCCCCTGCTTTCTAGAGAGGCCCTTTACCACTTAAGCCACATCCCCTACCCAGTCATGGAGGTCAACTCTCTAAGTCCTCGAAAAGAATGAAAAGGATGGGCCCCAGAAGCTTGTGCTTCATGCCTGTAAATCCTACCTACTCAGGAGGTTGAAATCTGAGGTTGAAGTTTGAAGCCAGCCCAGGCAAGAAAGTCTGTTAGACTAATTTCCAATTTAAAAAGCCATTAAGTGGAGCTGTGGCTCAAGTGGTAGAGCATTAGCCTTGGACAAAAAAGTTCAGGGATAGCACCCAGGACTTTAGTTCAAGTTCTAGACCAGGAAAAGAAAAAACAATAATTAAGGAACCAAAACAAGTAAAAAAACATAAATTTACCGAGAGTGGATTTGGATTCTACCACTGAAAGAAGTATTGTTATATCAACCAACAAATATTACTGCCAGCACCATGAAGCAGTCTTATCTTTTTTTCTTTTATGCCGGTCCTGGGGCTTGAACTCAGGGCCTACCTGGGTGCTGTCCCTGTGCTTTTGAGCTCAAGGCTCATGCTCTACCACTCTGAGTTACAGCGCCAATTCTGGTTTTCTGGTGGTTAATTAGAGAGGAGTTTCATGGACTTTCCTCCCTGGATTGGCTTCAAACTGCAATCCTCAGATCTCAGAGTACTAGGATTACAGGTCAGAGCTAAGGGCACCCAGTTTTACCCTTTTTAATATATACTTGGAAATTTCAACTCCTGAGCAGAAATCATCTGTTTTTTTGTTTGTTTTTCTTTAATTTATTGTGACAATACTGTACAGAGGGGTTACAATTACATGGGCAAGGTAATGAGTATATTTCTTACCAAGCATTGTTGCCTCCTCCTTTGTTTCCCCTTCCCATCCCTTCCCATCTCCCCCCATCCCCCCACTCCCCCAGCACCACCACCCCTGTGCCAAAGTTATAAAGCTCGTTTTTCGACATAACCTCTTGTACATCTCATTGTTGCAATGGGTCCACCCATGTCCCTATTTAAACAATTTGTTTTTTTCCCTTCCCCTCCACAAATTATGCCAACATCATATACAGTGAAAACAGGGGTTATACTGTGGGGGAGGGACATACAAAGCAACCAAGAAATATCATATAAATATTTTAGAAACAATAGCAAGAAAGAAAAAAAATTGAATCCTTTTCTGGGGTTCATTTTGCTCAACATCAATTTATCTGACCGTTTCTGCTTGTCTCAGACATATACTAGTTATTGCAAATAAGGGAAACCATGGGACGTGTGGAATTCTATGCTTCCATCATCTTTGTTAGAAGGCTAAATTCATGCTGTGTGATAGTGATTCATGCCTTTAATCCTACCTACTCAGAAAACTGAGATCAGGATTCGAAGACAGTAAGAGCAGGAATGTCCACAAGACTGCAATTAAACAATCTCTAATTAACAAGTGAAAAGCTGAGTTTGGAGGATTGTTTGAAGATATAGTCTCAGCCAAGGAGGTATGCTGGCTAAGCTTGAAGGCTTAGTTCAAACCCAGGTAACAGAAACAAGGAGAAGAAAAAGATTTTTTTAAGGCCAAATAAAATAGAGGTCAGCAAATATTTTTTGTCAAGTTCCAGGTAAGGAAGATTTTTGGATTTGTGGACCATGTGGTCTCTGTTGAAATTAATCAAATCTGCCATTATAGCATGAAAGCAGCCATAGATAATACATAAACAAGTGAATGTTCCAATGAAATTTCATAATTATATTTAAGCTTTATATAATTTTCATGTGTCATGAACTACTCTTCCTTTTTTTATTTTTATTTTTTTTTGTTGATCCTGGGGCTTGAACTCTGGGCCTGGTCGCTGTCCCTGAGCTCTTCAGCTCAAGGCTAGTGCTCTACCACTTGAGCCACAGAGCCACTTCCAGTTTTCTATTGGTTTTTTGGAGATAAGAGTCTCATGGACTTTCTTGCCCATGCTGGCTTTGAACCACGATCCTCAGATCTCAGCATCCTCAGTACCTAGGATTACAGGCATGAGCCACTGGCCCCTGGCTCTTTCCTTCTTTTTCAACCATTAAAAATCTAAGACCATTCTTCATGGTTCATAGAGCATACCAAAATAAGCAGCAATTAGATTTGATTCACAGAACCAATTTGCCAAACTTGGGTCTACACTACAAGAAATATTTCTGATAGTGAAAGTATACTGAAAATTGGAATAATAATAACAACTGAATTACCATCCACTCACCTAATACTCTCCCAATCTCATTCCTACCTCTAATCTCTTAGCCCACTATTTGGATAATACAGTCCCGTCATTCAGAATGTTTTATCCTGGGTGGTCTATTTTGTAATATTATTTTAATGGTTCTAACTTGTTCTACATTAAAATCTCAAAGACAAAGCTCCAGTTTCTGGTAGCTTTTGAAAAGTATGTATTGCATTCTGTTTTTAATGTATGTACGTATGTATGTATGTATGTATGTACACAAAAAATTAAGTACCTAGGTATATAGGTTTGGAATCTTTATAGTTTACTTTTATTTATTTTTTGCCAATCCTGGAGCTTCTTTTGCTCAATGCTAGCACTCTACCACTTGAGCCACAGAACTACTTCTGGCTTTTTTCTGTCCACATGATACTGAGGAATTGAATCCAGGGCTACACACTTTAGCACTAAGCCACATTCCCAACTTGGCATCTTTTTCATTTAAAAAATTATCTTTAAAGGAGTTTCAATCCACCACATTGATTTAGGTTTGGCATGTTAGGAATCACTTTTATTATTAAACATATAATTCTTTCTCAAGATGCTCAAAAGTTTTTTGTTCTAGTACTGGGGTTTGAACTCAGGACCTTGTTTTGCTTTTACTGTTCAGTGCTCTAACACTTAAATCACATATCCATTTCTGGCTTTTTAATGATTAATTGGAATTAAGAGCCTCAAGGACTTTTTATTTTTGATACACCATCTTGCTATGTACTCCAGGTTGACCTCATCTTACATTATTCCTGTCTCTGTCTCCTGAATGTAGTCATTACAAATACACATTACCATGATCAATATCCACATTTTTATTTTTTCGGTCATGGGGACTGAACTCTGGGCCTGGGCACTGTTCCTCAGCTCTTCAGCTCAAGGCTAGTGTTCTACCACTTGAGCCACAGTGACACTTCTGGCTTTTTCTGCTTATTTGGTGCTGAGGAATTGAACCCAGGGCCTCATGCATGCAAGGCAAGCATTCTACCACTGTGCAACCTTCCCAGCCCCGCATCCAGATTTTCAAAAGAACTTTCTGTAATAGTCCTGGGCTTGAACTTGGGTCTGAGCACTGTCTGTGTGCATTTTTGCCCTGAGCTAACACTGTATCACTAGACCTACAGCTCTTATCTGGCTTTTTAGTGGTTAATTGGAGATAAGAATGTCAACTTTCCAGCCAGGACTGGCTTCAAACCATTTGATCCTAAGATCTAGGCCTTCTGAGTAGCTTGGATTACAGGTATGAACAACTAGAGCCAGACTTTGCTCGTTTTTTTAAAGCTGGTCTTGAAATCAGGGCCTTTGGCACTTTCCCTGAGCTTTTTTGCTCAAGGTTAGTACTCCACCACTAGAGCTACAGGTCTTCTCCAGGCTTTTTAGTGATTACTTGAAGATAAGAGTCTCACTACTTTCCAGACTTGATGGTCTTCAAAATGTGATCTTCAGATATCAGCCTCTAGAGTAACTAGGATTATAGGCTTGAGCCTCTGGCACCAGGCCTCACTCACTCTTTAAAACCCTTACACTGTTACATTTAGTAACAGACTGAGATATGTTGACTGCATCCTCCAGAACAGAAGTTTGCTTCTTATACTTTATTTCCAACTCCTGTATAAATTTACTATCTCAAAACTTCATATTAGAATTAAAAAAGTTATCTCAAAATACTTAAAAGAAACAGGCTGGAGGAGTCCACAGGAAGATGGCAGAGGAGAAGCTGGATGCTAAACAAGCTCTCACATAGAAAGCAGTTTTAGTGTTCCAGTGAACAGTCCTGTGCTAGACAATCACACCAAGTGTGCCATCACAGTACAGAGAGTTTGGCCAGAGAGGGAAAATCCAGGCAGCTTGGTCAAGGAGAAAGATCTGAGCACCTGCCGGTGTCTGCAGTGGCGGCCACAGTGGCCACAGCTGCTACAGTGGCCACCATATCAACAGAGACTGGGACAAAGGCGCCAGACACAGTGTGTGAGCAGATTCTACTCACTACCTGCAAGAACTGACAAGGAGCAGAAATCTTCATCCTGCTGATCACAGACCAGGGATGGCCCAGGAACCAAAAGGCTTGCATGAGCACACTCAAGACATCCTTACTCCTTCTCACGGAGCAGCAGTGGGAAGGTAGCCCTTCCCCCACCACCAGAGAAGATCTCCATCTTTGATACTGACAAAGGCCTGGCCAGAGCAGTTAGCTCCATCTCAGGCCTTGGAAGGAAACAAGAGGAGCCATTCCACAGGAACCTGACCTGACCTGCTGGCTCAGAACCACACATGGAAAAGTCATCCTTCCCAGGCAGAGAAAGCTCTACCCCAGAGAAGTGACTTTATTCACTGGGTAAACCGAGCCAGAGGCTGACCCTCCGTATTGCAAAGTAGACACCAGGAGGGATAAAAGACAAACAATTGAAACTCAGTAAACATAAATCCTAAGAATTGCTCCAGGCTGGGCTCTGAGTCTCAGGAGCTAGTCCCTCAGGGAAAAGCTACTGATTGCTGATAAGCCTCAACCCTACCCAGAACCTAGCCTCATCACAGCAACTCCAAGCTAGAGGAAACAACCAAGTCCCTCTTTGTGATACTCAAAGCAGATCTATCTCCCTCCCACATAACTAGCCTGGGAGGAGGATCACAAAGTCCTGGGAAGGCAAAGCTTTGTCCTGCCTGCTCAAACAAACTGATTTAAGAAACCAATCAAGCCACAGGAAAACCAACCACCACAAGGAGACCAGAGATTCCACCAAGAGAAAGGTTACGGACACAGGGAAGATACAAGATCTTCCCCCCACCCCACCCCCCCAAAAAAAAACAAAAAAAATCAAAGAATTCTTTTTTCTACCTACTTTTTAAATTTTTTAATTGCTTTCTATTTTTTTCTCTCATAATTTTTATTTTAGGTGTGGGGGTTTTTTTAATTCTCTTTTAACCTTTTGGTCTTTTTTTTTCTTTTAAGATTTAATTGCTGTTCTGCTCATCCCCACATATATACCTGTCGTCAATTATTAAATCTTATCCCTCATTGTGTACATACTTAATTCAGAAATTTATTACACAATTCAAAACCTCTTAGGTTTAACTTTTTTTTAATAGTAGTATTATTTCTTTATACCTATATAATTTTAAGTATTCCATTTTTAAATTTTTTTATTTTTTATTTTTTCATTTTTCCTTTTTATCTCCTCTCATCCTATCCCTTTCTTCTCTCAATGTCATTTCTTTATACATACATAAGTTTTTTGTTTCATTTTTTTAATTTAAATTTTTGTTTTTACATTTTTTTTGTTTCTCTCTCTCCCTTCATTCTGTCCTATCCATTTCCTCTCTGAGATTAGGACTTGGTTAAATTCACTATTTTCTTTTACATCTCCACATCCCTCTAATCCTATTTTTCCTCACAATTCTCCCTAACCCTATCAATTTCTGGTCTGCAGAATCCCTCTTGAATGTTCTTAGCCAATTAATTCATAGTTGTTTGATTTTAAAAAGATTGTATCTGTTGAACTAGATTGTACCACCTATCAATTTCTGGTCTGCTGAATCCTTCTTGGATGATCCTAACCCATTAATTCATAGTTATTTGATGTTGAACAGATTGTATCTGTTGAACTAGCTTGTACCTGCAGCCATTTTGATTGTGCAACTACAGGAAGCTGGTTGATGCTTACCTTAAAATAGTGTTCTAGCACAAAATTGGTGTTACATTCATACCAAATGGGCAGAACAAGCCAGAAAAACACAAGAAAAATGGCAAGTCCAGGTACCTGAACTCCCACTCATGATAATCAGGTGAAAGAACAGTTAATGAATAATCCAGAGGAGAGTTCCCAAAAAGCTCTACAAATACTACTGGTCAATATGGTAAATGAAAATATTGAAAGTCTGCAAAGGACGCAGTGTGAGAGTCATAGGGAGTGATATGAGGCTAACCAAAGATTAATATAGGAACTTCGAGAGCATGGTGAGGCTAACCAAAAATTAATGCAAAAATCTCGAGAGTGTGAGGAAGCTAATCAAAGATACAGGAATTGTGACAGCAGGCTGAGAACTGTCAAAGACAAATACATGAGCATTGTGTGAGCATGAGGAAACTAATCAGAGTAATACAGGAATTGCAAGTGCAGGATGAGAACAGACAAAGATCAATAGAGGCATTCATGGAATCCATAAACAGAAGCTGAAGGAATCCAGGGAGACCACAAAGAGAATGCTGAATGGAGCCTATCAAAAGGAATAGGAGTCCAAGGAAACCATAAACAATCAACTAAGTGATTTGAGAACAAACACTGAACACAAAATTAAGGAAGTAAAGAAATTCATACAAGACCTAAAACAGAGCTTCAACAAAGAATTTGAAGCCATCAAATCTGACCAATTAGAAGGAAAGGAAATAAAAAACAAAGTAGAAAGGCTTAGCAGTAGGTTAGACCAAGCAGAAGATCAAATCTCTGGGAGTGAAGACAGCCTAGATATTGTAGAGAAAGAACACAAAAGTATCCAAGACAAATCCAGGAAATATGATAGACTTATTCAACATTTAGAAGATACCATCAGAAGGGCCTAATCTGAAGATAATGGGTGTAGAGGAGCACCTAGAGACAGAAGTTAATGGTCTAGAAAATTCATTGAACAGGATCCTAGCAGAGAACTTCCCAAACATGCAAAAAGATAGGCCTATTCAGATACAAGAAACTTTTAGAACCCAAATAGACCAGACCAGAACAGGACATCTCACTGTCACATTATAATCCACACAGGATAAATTCAGACCAAGGAAAGGATCCTTAAAGTTGTCAAGGAGAAAAGATCAATCACTTATAAAAGGAAACCAATTAGAATAACCTCAGATTGCTCAGCAGAGACAAAGCAAGAAGAGCCTGGAGTGATATATGCCACACATTAAAAACAAGCAGCTATCAACCAAGAATACTGTACCCAGCTAAACTCTCCTTCATAATGGAAGGTCAAATAAAAACCTTCCATAGTAAAGATAAACAAACAAAATATCTCCACCAAATCAGCTGTACAAAAGATACTTAAAGATGTCCTAAACATAGAAAACCAACAAGACCACAATAAAGGCCAAGAAACCGCACTTAAACTGAGAATCCAAGAAACATAGGAACAACCCAGTTGTCACAGACCCCAAGAAGGGGGATAACATGGCAGGAACTACCAAACACCTCTCAGTCCTAACTCTCAACATTAATAGACGTAACTCTCCAATTAAGCGACACAAACTCTCTAGTTGGATTAAAAAGCAAAATCCTTCTATCTGCTGCCTTCAAGAGTCACACCTTGCCCATAAAAACAAACATATTCTGAAAGTGAAAGGTTAGAATAAAATCTACCAAGCAAACAGCCCCCATAAACAGGCAAAAGTTGCAATCCTAATATCAGATAAAATAGACTTCAAATTAAAATTAGTGAGAAGAGATAAAGGTCACTACACACTAATTAAGGGATCTCTCCTTCAGGAGGCTATTACAATTCTAAATATCTATTCACTAAACAATGGAGCACCCAAATTTATCCAAGAAACAATATTTTCCCTCAAACCCCACATAGATCCAAAGACATTAATTATTAGGGACTTTAACAAACCACTATCCCCACTAGATAGATAAATTCAGCAAAAACTCAACAGAGAAACCACAGATCTAAACAACTGCATAAATCAACTAGATTTAACAGACATTTAGTGATTATTTAACCCAGCAGCATCAGAATACAAGTTTTTCTCAGCAGCACATGGAACACTTTCCAAAATAGACCACATTTAAGGTCACAAACCAAACTTGTCCAAATTCAGAAACATTGAAGTTATGCCATACATTCTCTCAGACCACAAGGGAATAAAATTAGAACTCAACACCAAAAGCCACCAAAGAAAGTCCTATAACATGTGGAGGTTGAACAACACACTGTTGAATCACCAGTGGGTCACGGAAGAGATTAGAAAGGCAATTCAAATGTTCATGATAGTCAATAAAAATGAACACACAAATTACCAGCTCCTTGGGGACACAGCAAAGGCAGTGCTCAGAGGCAAGTGTATAGCTCTGAGTTCCTACATCAACAAATTGGAGAGATCTGAAACCAACAATTTAATGAGACATCTCAACATCCTATAAAACAAGCAGCAAGCTAAACCCTAATCCAGTAGATGGAAACAAGTAATTAAAATTAAATCAGAAGCTGGACACTGGTGGCTCACACCTGTAATACCAGATACTTGGAGGCTGAGTTCTGAGAATCCGGGTTCAAAGCCGAGCCAGGCAGGAAAGCCAGTGAAATTCTTTTTGTTGTTGGTGGTGGTGGTCGCGGGGTTTGAACTATGGGCCTGAGTGCTGTCCCTCAGCTCTTCAGCTCAAGGCAAGCACTCTACCACTCGAGCCACAGCACCACTTCCAGCTATTTCGCTTATGTGGTGCTGAGGAATCAAGCCCAGGGCCTCATGCATGCAAGGTAAGCACTCTACCACGGAGGCACCTTCCCAGCCCCCCCGTAAAATTATTATCTCCAATAAACCACCAGAAAACCAGAAGGAGTGCTGTAGTACAAGTGATAGAGCGATCACCTTGACCTGAAGAGCTGAGGGTCAGCACTCAGGCCGAATTCAAACCCCGTGACCATCCAACAAATAAATAAATAAATAAATAAATAAATTAGAATTAAATGAATTAGAATCCAAAAAAAAAGAATCAACAAAACAAAGAGATGGTTCTTCGAAAATATTAATAAAATCAAAATACCCTTAGGAAATCTTATCAGAAAAAGAAGAAAACACACCCAAATAAACAAACTCAGAGATGAGAATGGACATCACCACAGAAACAACCAAGAATCAGAACATTATAAGGGAATACTTCTCAAACCTTTATGCTAATAAGTTTGAGAACTTGGCAGAAACGGACAATTTCCTAGCAAATATTGACATTCCAAACCTAAACCAAGATGAGTTAAACCAACTTAACAGACCCATATCAAGCACTGAAATAGAAACAGCAATAAGAGACCTCCCATCTAAGAAAAGCCAAGGACCAAATGGATTTACAGCTGACTTCTACAAGGCCTTCAAAGCAAAACTCACAGCAATACTCCAAATCTTCACTGAAATTGAAAGAGAAAATGCACTACTGAAGTTTTTCTATGAAGCCATCATAACCCTCATCTCAAAACCAGGCAGGGACTCATCAAAGAAAGAGAACTATAGACCCATATCTTTGATGAACATTGACGGAAAATTTCTCAACACAATTTTGGTCAATTGACTTCAACAACTCATCCAAAAAATCATACACCACGATCAAACAGAATTCATTTCAGGGATGCAAAGCTGGTTCAATATAGCAAATCAATATAATTCATCATATCAACAAGAGCAAGGATAAGAACCACATGGTTATCTCAATAGATGCAGAAAAACATTTGACATAATCCAACACCCCTTTTGATGAAGGCTCTGGATAAATTAGGAATCCATGGAACATTCCTTAACACAATAAAGGCTGAATATGACAAACCTACTGCCAGCATTATACTTAATGGTGAAAAACTAAAGTCATTTCCCCTAAACTCAAGAATGACACAAGAATGTCCACTCTCTTCACTTATCTTCAATTTAGTATTAGAATGTCTAGTTACAGCAATAAGCCAATATGAAAACATAAAGGGGGTCCAAATAGAAAAAGATGAAGTAAAACTCTCCCTCTTTGCAGATGACATAATCTTGTATTTAAAGAATCCCACAGACTCCACTCCCAAATTACTCAAGCTGATTCGAAACTTTGGCAAAGTAGCAGGGTATAAAAGTAACCCTCAAGAATCAATGGATTTTCTGTATGTCAACAATGAGAAGAGCACGGATGAAATCAGGAAAGCAACTCCTTTTGTAATAGCTCCACAAAAAATAAAATACATATCTATTAACTAAAGAGGTGAAGGACCTCTATGACTGAAATTTTAAAAACCTGAAAAAGGAAACCAAAGCAGAACTTAGAAACTGGGAAAACTTCCCATACTCCTGGACTGGAAGGATCAACATCGTGAAAATGGCAATACTTCCCAAGGCTATCTACAAATTCAATGTAATACCTATCAATATTCCAACCTATTATTCAAGGAAATAGAAGAGGCAATCCAAAAATTCATATGGAACAATAAAAGACCTGAAGAGCAAAAACAATCCTTAACAGAAAGAACAGTGCTGGAAGAATATCAATACCAAACTTCAAACTCTACTACAAAGCCATAGAAATCAAAACAGCTTGGTACTGGCATAAGAACAGACCTCATTACCAATGGACAATTGAAAACTCAGATATGAACCCACAGACCTATAGCCACCTAATCTTCCATAAGGAAGCTAAAATAGATAGATAGATAGATAGATAGATAGATAGATAGATAGATATAGATATGATGGAAGAAAGACAAAAGACAGTCTCTTCAGTAAATGGTACTGGTAAAATTGGTTAAATACCCATAGAAATCTAAAGCTAGATCCTTATACATCACCCTACACCAGAATCAACTCTAAATGGATCAAAACCTCAGAGTCAAAGCAGACACGCTGAAAACATTACAGGATGGAATAGGAGAAACCCGACGGAATAGGAGAAACCCTAGGTCTCCTTGACATAGGCAGAAATTTTCTTAATAGAGACCCAGAAACACAACAAATCAAAGAAAGGTTGAACAAATGGGATTACATGAGGTTGCAGAGCTTCTGCATGTCAAAGGACATAGTTAGCAAGATCAATAGGATTGGGAGAAGACCTTCACTAGCCATACAATGGAACAGGGTCTCATATCTAAAATATCCTTGGAATTCAAAAAATTAAATCCCCCAACAATAAAGCCTCAAAGAAACAACCACCTGATTAATAAGTGGGCTAAAGACTTAAAGAGAAACTTCTCTGAAGAGGAAATAAGAATAGACGCATGAAGAAATGCTCAACTTCGCAACCCATAAAAGAAATGAAAATCAAAACAACATTGAGATTCCACCTCACCCCAGTTAGAATGACTATAATCAAGAACTCTAATAACAACAGCTGGAGGGGATGTGGCCAGAAGGGAACCCTATTGCATTGTTGGTGGGAGTGTAAACTTGTTCAACCACTTTGGAAAGCAGTATGAAGGTTCCTCAAAAAATTCCACATAGAGTTCCTCGGTGACCCAGGAATCCCACTTTGGGCATTTACCCAAATGATCACAAAGAAGACCATACTAAAGCTACTAACACAACTATGTTTATTGCAGCATTATTTACAATAGCTAAGATATGGAACCAACTCCAATTCCACAATGGAATTCTATGCCTCCTTCAGAAAGAATGACATCGCCCTATTTGTTAGGAAATGGAAAGAGTTGGAAAAAATTATATTAAGTGAAGTAAGCCAGGCCAAAGAAACATAGGTCCTATGGTTTCCCTTATTTACAATAACTAGTATATGTCTGGGACAAGCAGAAAAGGTCAAAAGCTATGTACATATGACCAGATAAGATCACATTAAGTGAAATTAACCCCAAGATATGGACAGAAGTTTTTTCTTTCTTGCTATTGTTTCTAACATATTTATAAGGTACCATGTGATTTTTTTGTTGCTTTGTATGTTTCTCCCCCATAGTATAACCTGTTTTCACTGTATTTGATGTAGGTATAATGTGGGGAGGGGAAGGGAAAAAATGTTTAAATAGGGATACAGGTTTGACCCATTGTAACAATGAGATATACAAGACACTGTTGAACAAAGAACTTTACAATTTAGGTGCTGGTGTGTGGGGGGGGCAGTGTAGATGTCAAAGTGGGAGGGAAGGGATGGTAGGGGAAAGACAAAGGAGGAACCAGAAATGTACTCATTACCTTGCTCATGTAACTATAACCCCTCTGTACAGTATTTTCACAATAAAAAACATAAAAAAGAAAGAAAGAAAGAGGAGAAAGAAAGAGAGAGAGAAAGAAAGGAAACAAACAACCAAACAAGCAGTTACAGCACCCAGGGCTAGAGTTCAAGAACCATGACCACCAAAAGAAAGAAAGAAAGAGAGAGAGAGAGAGAGAGAGAGAAAAGAAAATAAATAGGTAAAATGTGCAGGCTTAGAATCAGTTGGGAGGACTCCTATCTATGGACCCTTAAAAAAGCTAATGAGAGATAAGGGGGAAGATGGCGGTGTTCTCACAGTTCTACTACGTGTCTCTGACCCAAAAATCTTGGGGCACAGCCATACTTTACCTCAAGAGACACACTCCCATCAAACTCTAAATATCTTAAAGACTTTTCCTACTACAAGAGGACTATCCTAGCAGGCAAATAAGGAAAGTGAAAAGAGAAACAGTGAATGGGACGTCCCCCTTGTAGAGCAGCTGCACCATATGGCTCCATGCACCAAGCAAGGACTTTTTGCAGACTTTAAGCAGAGGAGCACCCAAAAACTGAAGAAAGTGCTCAACACCGTACATGAGGAAAGTTAGGAGGGAATCTGGAGGAGACCTCCAAGTTGGCGAACAGCCCGAGCTCCAACCGCCACCCCCCCCCCCAGGACAGCTATGAATAAGGAGCAAATCCAGCAATCCTATTATTACAATCGCCAGAAATTGGCACCACTGGGTAAGCCTCCAAAGTTAGCCCGCGCTTGCAGCACTGGTGGGATTCCCATGGGCCCCCGCCAGCCCTGCACATGATCCCCAGGGAAACAGCTGCAACCAATCCCTTGCTCTACAGATGGACTGCCCTGCCCATGGGGCGCTCTGCTGGGACCTGTTCCCTCCCTGCAGCTAGGCGCAGACCCTAGGCTCTCACAGCCACTACAGCACCACGCTTCTGTGGGCACCACCACTGACACAGCTCCGAGCCACAGGCAGCCACCCCCAAGGCTGCCAGCAGCCTCCCACCCATCCGCTGCAGACCAGCATGGTCGATGCTGCCCACACTAACCCACCAAACTAAGCTCCACCTGGTCCTACCAGTGCCAGGACTCCTCAAGTCACAGAGGAGGCCTTTCAGCTACTGCAGACAGCCCTCCCCCCCCCCAACCTGGACCTGCCAACACCAGTACCCTCCAGTTGAGAACCCACCAACTCCATCCTGGCCGCCACAGCACAGGCTCTGTGTTCCAGCGAACTACCAGCTACAGACTCTGTGAGTAACCGAACTGTGTCCACTCTCTGGAGCGGCAACTCTGTGGGATCCCAAAGCCCTCAGACCCAAACCTCTTCCAAAAGGGAGGAATCACATCAGAGCAGAACACAGACATAAGCTCTGTTCTTAAGATCCTATGGCTAACCTGGGAAAGCCTGGGAACACAGCTCCAGGCTTATGATAGCAGTCTACAAACTTGAAACCCCCAAAGTCCCTGCCACAAGGCATAAGAATGGGAGTCTAGATAGCAGGCACCCTCCCTTGTCAAAAGGCCATATATTCCCAACCAAGCCACAAGAAAACTGGACTACTGGCAGGCATACAAAGCTTAATCAGGAACCGGCTTTGAGAACTACATGGAGACTCAAGCTCCCCCAAACAACCTGAAAAACCCACTCTTTAGGGTTTTTTTCGTTACTTTCTCTTTGTCTGATCATTTGTTGTTTGTTTTTATTTCTGTGCATTACTTTTAGGATTTGCTATTTCACTTAAATCTATTTTTCATTTCCTAATATTTAATTTTTTTCTTCTCACTCTCCCCTTTTTGTTTCTCTCCACATTATACTACTACTCCATCAAAGCTGCCCTGTCTAGTTCTATACATAAAGTAAGGCCTCCTTCTATGTGTGTAAACAATAATTACAGGAGTTATCTTAGATTAAGCAACTTTCTGATACTCTTTGAATAAAACTTTTCCTAATCTCAGCAAGTCTCCCAAATACACTTATATATAACTTTTCTTATCTTCATCTAGATCTCTAAGCTATTCCCTACATAACTTTTCTTCCAATTCTTTTCTACCTCTTACACTCGGAAACAAGGTCTCTGTTCTACTACTACCTCTCATCTAAGTTGTTCTTACCCCTCTACTATCATTATACCCAATTTTTTTTCTGAACTTAAGTTTATAATCTCTCAAATCCTAACCCTTCTCTTCTCCATCTGTTCCAGTCCATTGATCCCTAATGGCTTGTATCTGACTCAACTTACAATTGGTTCTATTTTGACTGAGTATAAGGGCCTCATCTTGTTAACTCTAAGGGGCAGACTATTTATCAGCCAAATCCAGATCATCTGAAGAGTTCCAACTATACATAATCCCTACTCACTATATGTAATCTCTACCCCAGAGCCACAACATCCCCCTCCAAGCAAAGAAAAACAGAGCTAAATAGGGAAACACCTACCCATAATTCTGAAACCCTAAGATCTATACATCTACACGATACTGGGTTGGCTCCAGCCCTAAAAGACTGTCCTGTTGTCGTACTGGTGTGGTTCTTGTCTCCAAATGGGTAGAACTAACTGCAGAAACACAAGAAACATGGCCAATCAACTAATCCCAACACCATCTCCACATAAACAAGCTACAGAGCAGTCCCAGAATGACCTAGAGGATAATGCTCAAGATAGATTAAAAGCATGCCAGGTAAATCAGCTAAATGAAAAATTGGACACCCTGTATACAGCTATAAGAGAACATAAGTCCAACCAGAAGCTAATAGATGACTTCGTGTCCTCCACAAATAAAAGGATAAAGGAACTCCAACAGAGGGAGAAAGAATCTAATGAAAAGATATAAATCCAGGTAAAGGAGTGGAAAGAGAAGTCTGAAAACCAGCTCCAGCATGTAAGGCAAACCAACGCCAGGAGGAAAGGCAATCTATTCAAGACTTAAAAGAAAACTTTAATAAAGAGCAGGCCACCATTAAGAAAGACCAGGAATAAGGAAAGGGAATAAACAGTAAAGTAAAAAAGGCTTAAAAGCAGAATGGAGGAGTAGAAGAAAGAATATCGGAGGCTGAAGACAGTTTAGACTCCATAGAGAAAGAGCACACAGATATTCATAACAAAACCAAGAAGTATGACAGATCACTGCAGGAAATACAGGATACATTCAGAAAGCCTAACTTGAGAATAATAGGTATACAAGAGGGCCTGGAAAGGAAGCCAATGGATTAGGAAATATATTCAGCAGAATCCTAGCAGAGAACTTCCCAAATATACAAAAGCACAGGCTCATCCAGATACAAGAAGCTTTTAGAACCCCAAATAGACCAGAACAGGTCATCCCACCGCCACATTACAATCCATACAGGATCAATAGCCATTAAGGCAATGAGGTGTACAAGACGTTATGTGGAAAAATGAACTTTACAACTTTGGTGGGGGGGGGGCGGCAGGGATGGTAAGAGGAAACAAAGGAGGAGGCAAAGACAATGCTTGATAAGAAATATACTCATTACCTTGCTCATGTAATCTCTCTGTATGGTATTTTCACAATAAAAAAACTTATTAAAAAATAAACAGAGGATGGTATAATTGCTACCCATATACACCTATCAGATTTTAAACTGTCAGTTTTTCTATACCTGTTTTAAGCTTCTAATAAATTCTTTTAAAGTAAATAACTGATATGACAATATTTTACCCCTATTTATTTTACTACGTGACTCTGAAAGGCTCCTTATATTATTTTTAAAATTGTTAATATAAGACAGATGATGAGTACATTTCTTTTTGGACAATATCACCCCTTCCCTCTCTGTCTCTCAGATTTTCCCTCCCACCCCTACATACAAGTTCTATAGCTAATCTTCAACATAGTGTCTTGAGCACATTTGTTCACCCTTTATTCTCTACAATTATTGTGCCCCCTTCATAATCCTGCCAAAGAAAAACAAGACAAAAAAGAAAACAAAAACAGCAACAAAGAAAAAATACTCTCATTTCTGTTTCCTGGAGTTGTTTCAATAAATATTTTTATATGCTCAGATGCATATAAATATTGCACCTTTGTGTTCATCACCTAAGAATATTTTTCACTGGTCTCACTGTGTGTGGACTGTCTAGAGTTCTGTTGAAATAGCCAAGCTTCCCAGGGCCCGTTAGACTCGATGCCATGATCACCAACACTCAGTCAATAGGGCTAGTAATCTTTTTATTAGCCATGACATTTGACCTCCACTATACCAACATAGTGAGGACCAGCAATAAAGTCAAAGAACTCAGGGTATTTAAAGGCAAGATCCAAGGGGGAGAGGGACTCACTCGCATGTAGCCAGTGGTAGTTTCGTGATCGGAAAGAAGCAAGTTACAGAAGCAGAAATAGCAGTTAGTGACTACAAAATGGTGATTATAATTCTTATGACCAAGGCCATAAATCACAAGGCAAAGTCCTTATCCCAAATCTTCCCTTCAAAGAAGCAAGTTACTTAACACACCCCAAAATAAAACCATTTTCTGGCTCTGAGTTTCACTGTATGTTCCAATGTAAAAGTCTCCTTGTTTATTTTGTTTTTTTTTTTTTTTTTGGTCCAGTCATGGGGCCTGAACTCTGGGCCTGGGCGCTGTCCCTCAGCTCTTCAGCTCAAGGCTAGCACTCTACCACTTGAGCCACAGCGCCACTTCCGGCTTTTTTCTTTTTGCTTATGTGGTGCTGAGGAATCGAACCCAGGGCCTCAGGCATGCAAGGCAAGCAAGCGCTCTACCACTGAGCCACCTTCCCAGCCCTTATTTTGTATTTTTTAAAACTATTTGTCTTTTCCTCCTTGGTACTGCGGATGGAACCCAGGACATTACACTTGCTAGGCAAGCAAGCGTTTTGCCATGGAGCTACATCCCAGCTGAGGCTTCTTATTTTTGAAACCTATAAATTAACTGGGGGAAAGCAAAGGAAGTGTGACATTGCCCAAAAAAAGAAATGTCCTCTTTAAGTGACATGAAATGGTAATCCCTCTGTACCACACCTTAATAATAATAAAAATTACATTTAAAAAAAACATAAACTCAAGTTTGTAGGCCTCCTTTGTCTGTCTCAGACTTCATAATCTCAACATTAATATTCTGTCAGAGTGGCCTGTGTATAGAAACATCACTAACTTGAACTATTTTTCTTTTTCTGGTTATCCTGGGGCTTGAACTCAGGGTATGGGTACTGTCCCCTAAGCGTTTGTCCTAAAGGCTAGCATTCTACCTCTTGAGCAGCCACAGCTCCAGTTCCAGCTTTTTGGTAGTTAATTGGAGATAAGAATTTCACTTACTGCCCCAGCTGGCTTTTAAGGGGGATCCACAGATCTCAGCCTCCTGAGTGAATATTATAGGCAAGAAACATTGGCACCTGGCTAACTCAAACTTTTAACCACAAATAAGTATCATAAATCTCCAACTAAAATATGAGTTACCATCAGGTATGGGCTAGATCTTTAAATGTATGTGCTGGATGTTCATTATCTTCTTGAAAAATCTTATTAAACTTGTAAGTTATTTTAAAATGATTTTCTCTATTCTTCTGTGTGTTTGAAGGTTTCAAAATTGATAGCTTAAAATAAAGTGAGTTTGAAGGTAATTCCCAAAGGAGTTAGACATGTATTTTGAGTAAGGGAATAATAGCAAGCTTCCAATAAGGATGTTTAAAGATGAGGTTAAGAAACTGTTTTACAGTTGTGCCTAATGACTGCCTACAGAGGACATAGGTACCAATCTAGGAATTAATAATTCTCAGCTATTCCACTCTACCTAGACCATGGATTACAGTGCCATTGTACCTTAGAGAGCAGGCCTTGGGGTATGGATTTCTTTGGAATTATTCTTCCAAGAATATCTATATTAAAAACAAACACTTACATTGATAATAGGCAAATATGTCACACCTCATTGTAAGGAATAAAGATTTTAGAGCCAGGTATGGTGATATATATCTGTAATCCCAACACCTGGCAGTTGGTTCCAGGACAGCTTGGGCTACTTAGACTTGAGCTCAAAAAAAGCTCTAAGAATTTATGGACACTTAAGAATTTATGAGTGCTTCCCACTTCTGATGAAGCTAAGTCCAATGTAATAAGCTGACAATATTTTCAAAACATATGTGTAGTTGAATATCATGAGCTAAGTGCTCATGTCTAGAATCCTAGCTACTCAGGAGGATGAGCTCTAAAATAGTGGCTCAAAGCTAGCCCAGGCTGATAAGTTGCAACACTCTTTATCTCCAATTAACCAGTAAAAGTAGAGATATGGCTCAAGTACAATCCCTGAATGGGAAAAGTCAAGTGGAAACACCAGTCTGAGAGGTCAAGCTCCAGGACAGCAAGAAAAAAAAAATTGTGTGATAAAATGAGCTCGTATCAGGTTCACCTATATGAAATTATCATTACCATAGGTCAAAATGTTTGGGTGTCAGCAATTTCATATGATTTAATCTAATATTTTAGGATATTTGCTCAAAAATAAGCAAAGACAAGCTTTTTTTCTCCAAAGCCTTCATATGCCCTAGAGAACTTTAGGTCATTATGAACTTCGGAGGAGTTATAATAAACAAAGAAAGAATTGTATGCCGCCTTTCATAAGTATGTTTTTCTCTGGTTCAAAACACATAGCTTCCTTTAGGAGTTGTATTCCACTTATCAGACACAAAGTAATTGGCTTGTCGGTCCCCAGTGTGGTATTAGGTCTCTCTACCTATGTCTCAAATTTCTTGCTCAGATCTGAGCACCATGTTTCTATGTTCAATTTGCACACTGCAAATAGGTCATCATATGCAGATTTCAGAGTGTTCTTTAGTGCAAAAAGAGATGGTTGACAAGTATGCTGATCAGTGTAGGCTTAGTGATAGTTGGGGTATGTGTGTGTGTTCTTGATTCTTATTCTAGTTTCTTCTGTTTTCCTTGCCTTTAGAGTTACAACCAGATGGCTAGACTGTCATCTCTGTGTCTCTTGTCAGTCAGAGCAGGAGAAACCTCATAGGCAGCTTTCCTAGCCCTGCATGTGTGACTAGAATAGTGAGGCAATGCCCTGCCAGGTTCCAGGGTAGCCACAACAAAACCTGTGAGAAGGCACAGGTGCACTGGCTAACTGGCACACTCTCAGGCCACAGTCAACACCACATGCTCAGAACAGAGGCTCATTTTAATCCTTCTGAAACACCATTTAAGAGATCAGCCAATACACAGACATACAGTCAATGTAATGCTTTTGCATGTTCTTGTGGATCTTAAACTGTTGAATTTTCTGCACCAATATTTTTAGAATTTTCTACATAGAAAATTTTGGAATATCCAAGACAAATATAAGTGTAACCTTTTCATGATAAGCATGTTTCATGAAAAATATGCATACAGAATTTCAGTTTCAGTGGTCAGAAGATACTGTGCTTTCTGGCTTACTGTTAGAAATGCAAACCAGGAACAGTACTTCTGTTCCTTCAGTACAGGATGTTTTACTCCTGCAAAGATTTTTAAATTAAGATTTTAAATCTACTTTATGGTACAAAACCAGCTTCTACTTCCAAGATTATTGCACAGTTTTCCCTTAGGAAATGCCACCCTGACTCACCAAGAAAGACAAAACAATGATAGCAAATCGTGGAAACAGAACTATTTAATTTTTACGAACTGAAAGACTGTAAAATTAAAAATGTGAAAACTTTGAGGATTTGTTGTTGGAGGATTTAATTTTTTGAGTTCCAAGTATATTTTAGACATGAGACCCTTATCCGTTGTATGGCTAGTGAAGATCTTCTCCCAATTCGTGGGCTTTCTATTGATCTTGCTAGCTATGTCCTTTGCCATGCAGAAGCTCTGCAAGTTCATGCAATCCCAATTGTCCAACCTTTCTTTGATTTGTTGTGTTTCTGGGTCTCTATTAAGAAAATTTTGGCCTGAGCCAAGGAGACCTAGGGTTTCTCCTATTCCATCCTGTAATGTTTTCAGAGTGACTGCTTTGACTCTGAGGTCTTTGATCCATTTGGAGTTGATTCTGGTGCAGGGTGATATATAAGGATCTAGCTTTAGTTTTCTACAAGTAGTTAACCAATTTTGCCAGCACCATTTACTGAAGAGGCTGTCTTTTTTCTATTCTATTTTTTTACCTCCCTTATCGAAGATTAGATGGCTATAGGTCTGTAGGTTCATTTCTGGGTTTTCAATTCTATTTCATTGGTCCTGAGGTCTGTTCTTATGCCAGTACCAAGCTGTTTTGATTACTATGGCTTTATAGTAGAGTTTGAAATTATATTATGTGAAATAAGCCAAGCCCAAAGAAACATAGGTCCCATGGTTTCCCTTATTTGCAATATCTAGTATATGTATGAGACAAGCAGAAAAGGTCAGATAATGTGATGTTAGGAAAATGAACCCTTAGATATGTATTTTAATGTTTTTTCTTTCATGCATTTGTTTCTAACACATTTATAAGATTATTTCTTTGTTGCTTTGTATGTCCCTCCCCCACAGTATAACCCCTGCTTTCACTATATTTGATGTTGGTATAATTTGTGGAGGAGATGGGGAAAAACAAGTCGTTTAAGGATACAGGTGGACCCGTTGCAACAACGAGAAGTACAAGTTGTCATGTCGAAAACAAACTTTACAACTTTGCCCATGTAATTGTAACCCCTCTGTACAGTATGTTCACAAAAAATAAAAATAAAATTTTAAAAAATGTGAAAACTATCTCATAGACAGTAATATGCAGTGATGTAAAATACCACTATTCATAAGAAAGTGATTAAAAGTTCCTATTCACTTACTGTTTTCCTAAGTTCTAAATTCAGAATTCCACATTCCTGCTTTGATAGCTTACAGAATAACAACTACCTAAAAACAAGTTCAGAGCACTCTGTTATAGACAGTATAAATGATGCTTAGTTTTTGCAGGACCTAGCTTAGAAGTAAAGCCAAAGAGGAACTGGATCTCACAAATTCCCTCTCGCAGGGCACAAAGAAGAACTCAATAAAGATTTGATGATAGAACTTGGGCTGGAATTTGGGAAGCTTAGATGTTAGACCAAATTTCTTTTCTATTAAAAGCTATTTTTAATTGTAGTGGTTTTAAGTTTTAATCCAACAAAGCAAATTTCCCTTACAAATTTTCTGATTGACTATCAGTTTTTCCAAAATGCAGATCTGATCATGACATTCAGTGTAAACCTTTCTAATGCTGTTCAGGGCTCACGGACTCCTTTCCAGGAGTAGCTTATAGAATAAAAAGTACATGTTTAGAGCCAAAGCCAACTGCTCAGAGGGTGAATCAGTCCCATCACTAGCTGCTCTGGTTCCTTGCCAGGCACATTTTCTCCTTGGGAAAAAAGCATACAACAGTTGGCTGCTGGTGGCCCATGCCTGTGACACTGGCTACATGGGATATTGAGATCAAGAGGATCATGATTGGAGACCAGAAAGAAAAGTTTTCAAGAACCCCCTTTAACCCATAGCAGGGCAAAGTGGTGCACACCTGTCATCTCGAGCTATGTAGGAGACTGAGATTGGGAAGGTTCCAGGCCAGCCTGAGCAGAAATGTCCATGAGATTTCATTTCCAGGGAAGGGACTCTAGATGTATGTTTGTGATCCTAGCTACTACCCAAAACTTAAAGGAGGACTGCAGTTCAGGTACTTGGCCAAGTGAGACTGTCTTAAAAACAACCAGTTCAAAATAGAGTTGGAGGTACAGCTCAATTCCTAAAGTGCCAGTCTATCAAGCATGAGGTCTTGGTTTAAACCCCAGTAACACCAAACAAACAAATTTAAGTGTTCAACAAACTGGTCATGGAAGCATCGCCTGTAATTCTAGCACTTGAAAAGCAAAGGCAGAAGGATTGTGGTTTTGATGCCAGCTTGGGCTACATAGTAAGTTCCAGAAAAGCCTGTACATATATAAAATACAACATATATATATATATATATATATATATATATATAAACATATATTGCAGGACTCTGTCTAAAAAAATGCATCCAGTAAATATTTAACAATGGCTTTGTAAGGGTGCTGTGTAAAGGTCTTCAGACCACCCTCAGATTCTGTAATTTATTGAGAAGACTCACAGGGTTCAGCATATAATCACTCATGGATATGACTGGTATAGCCAAAGGACACAAGCATTAGTAAAATAAAAGATGCATGGACTGAAGTCTAGTGGAGACCAGGCTTCCAAAAGGCCTCTTCCAGTGTATGTACACACAAAGCCTAGTAACAAGTTGTGACAACACATGTGAAATATCACCTACTAAGATACTCATTAGAGAGACTCTGTTACCAAGGTTTACTGGCAGTGGTCACATAGATGTCTTTTCTGTGTGGCACATACTAAAATTCCAGACTCAAGAAAGCAAGCAGGTGTTGAGTATAAACCATATTGCATATAAACAGTTAAGGTACAATAAGCTATCCTTATTCAATCTAGGAATGTCAGGTCCCACCTGAAAACCAAATTCCTAGATACCAGTCTAGGGCCAGGAAGTGAAATAGGCCTTTCAAAGTCAAGCATGCAGCATCATGCTAGGGGTTCACATCTGTAATCCTAACTACTCAGGAGGCTGAGAGTTGAGAATTGTAGTTTGCAGTCAGTCCAGACAGACAAATTGGGGAGACTTTTTTTTGCCAGTCCTGGGGCTTGAACTCAGGTCCTAGGTGCTATCACTGAGCTTCTTTTGCTCAAGGCTAACACTCTACTGCTTGAGTCATAGTGCTGCTACTAGCTTTTTGTGTTGATGTGGTATGGGGGAATCTAACCCAGGGCTTCATGTGTGCTAGGCAAGCACTCTATCACTAAGCCACTTTGCCAGCCCCGAGACTCTTATTTCTAATTAGCCAGCAAAAATCTGGAAGTGGAAGCATATTTCAAGAGGCAGAATCAGCATTGAGGGAAAAAACCAAGAGAAAGTTCAGGCCCTGAGTTCAAACCCCAGTACTGGCAAACAGACACACACACCACCACCAACAACAACAACAATATTAAAACAAGTAAAGTCAATCCTGCTATGATAACACATTTTTTTTGTTCAGATGACAATAATTAGCTTGGCTAGGCATCCAGATACAATAAACAAAACTGACAATACTCCAAGCAGGGGCTAAGGAAACAGGAATGAAGTACATGGCAAGAAGGCAGGAGAAATGAGGAGTAGTGAGTGCTTCTTAGGAGAGGAAATGCCTGAGCCAGGTATGGACACATGACAAGACACTGTGGTATGCTTAGATTTAAATCCCAATCAAGTAGGTACACTTGGCTAATTAATTAGATGAAGCTGTATCTCACACAGGGAGCTACCTACATGAACTGGAGCTATTAATCACTAGGATTCCTTAGCCTCTTGCATACTAGGTAGCTTTGTAAGAGGTGGTGCCAACCTTCTCTAGTCCCACCTTTTAGTCTCTGTGATGAACCACCCTGGCCTATTTTCAGTGCCTGATGTATACTCCTTTATTCTGTGGCTCTCTCTGAATATACTATACCATCCTCCCACTCTGCACTGTTTATTACTCTGCCCTGTTTCACATAGCTCATTTCCACTCATGTCAGACTGCAATCTAAACACTTCATTAGAGCAGCCTTTCTCACTCCACAATAGGTTAAAACCCTGATCATTTACTTTATAATAGCACCAGTAACTAACTACTCATTGATCACTGAGCACATTAAAATTTATTTTTTGATGAATCTACACTTTAAGAAAGCAGAGATCGTGTTTCGTGTTGTTCATGAATTCCAGAGCCTAATACAGTGCTTAGCACATAGTGAGTGCTCAGCCCAAGTATGAATGAAAAAAATGGATGAGAGTTTACTCACAGTTCATGTGATTTGAGTGAGGATAATCTTCTCTACCCCAAAACATACATACCTTCTGGGTCTAAGGTGTATGTACCACCCTGGCAAGATCAACAAGTCATCTGAGGATTTTTATGTAACTATTGGGAAAGAGGCATTTCATCTGCTGCAGATATTCTGGCTGGAAGAGTAACTGAATCAGAATAAAAAGGAAGAGCAGGAAATTTAGGGATCAAATGAAAGCATGAATGTAAACCTTGCTAAAAGGAAGAAGGCCTTTTAGAAAGTTTACTTGCTAGGGGCTGGGGGGTTAGCTCAGCAGAAGAGCACCTGCCTGAGTTCAGTCCTCAGCTCTGGGGGGAAAAAAAGCTATAAAAGACCAAAAAAAAAAAAAACAAGGCAACTTGCTAGTAAACTTTCATTTTGCTCCTTAGGTTAATTTAAGTTAGGATTCTGATATGTGTATCTAAGAGTCCTTATACAAAAATAGAAAGTGGAGCTGGCCTACATATTTAGATGACTAACACCTGGAGGATCATGGCTTGAAGCCAGACAGGACAGAAAAGTTCAACATTCCACTTCCAATTAACCAGAAAAAAAATGGAGCTAGGGACATGGGTTCAAGTGGAAGTGGTAGAGAGCTGGCCATGACTGAATGAACTGAGCAAATGCAAGGCCTCTGAGTTCAAACCCCCATATACTGACAAAAAAATTTTTGAATCAGACATACAGTTGGTAACAAAGAACAAGATGAAGTCCATGAGCAAGCCTACCTTGTATGATGAATCAAACTGGACTAGAGAATCCCTAACAGTTCCTTAGATATTAGGTTAGGTTCTGGTACAGAAAGAAAAGACGACGGTTATGAGTATGACTTAAGTGGTAGAGCTCTTGCTTAGAAAGTACAAGGCCCTAAGTTCAAACCCTAGTTCCGACAAAAGAGGAAGAAGAGGAGGAGGAAGAGGAGCATGACGAGGAGATGATGGTGATGATGATGAGCTTGCTCTGGTGGTATACACCTGTAATCCCAGCTCTTGGGAGACTGACAGGAGGATCCAGAGTTCAAGACCAGCCTAGAGGGATATATGAGCATGGGCATCCTGCCTGTTATCCTAAAAACTACATTAGTCATGGAGTTCAGAAACTATACTTCTCAATTGGCTGGAAAGAGGCAAAAATCTCTATTTTCAATGGAACATATAAATCATAGGTAAACCTATAGGCAAAAAGCTGGACTATCCAAAGTAAATTCTAGACCAGATTAATCAAGCATTTGTTGGATAAGCACTGAAAAAGTAGTTATTAGCAACTAGCATAAAAACTCTGAAAATATGACATTTCCAACTTACTCCAGACATTTTTTCATTCCAATCAACTCATTTAAAGAAAACATTTACAGATTATATGTATATGGAGGTGGCTGACAAAGATCATCAGGGTTTTTCTGTTAAGAGGATGAAAATTTTAATCTATAGACAGGTAAACTGGAAGTAATGCGTCATGTGGTAGAACACAGTTAGTTATATTTTTAGTACTGTCTTGAGCAAAACTTTAATCAGTAACATAAATTAACCTATAATTATTTTCCTTAGGAGAGAGATTTAATAAGAGGAAAAAGGGAAATTTAAAAGCTAGAACTATAAGCAAAAACAAGATATAATTTGTCTAGAATGTGTAAAGTCACTACAATTTCAAAATACCTATTTTCTAAATATAGTAACAGTTCAGAAATTTTGTTTTTTTTGTTTTTTATTTATTTATTTTTACTGTGAAAAAACTGTACAGAGGGGTTACAATTACATGGGCAAGATAATGAGTACATTTCTTATCAAGCATTGTAGCCTCCTCCTTTGTTTCCCCTTCCCATCCCTTCCAAGCCTCCCCCACCCACCCAATCCTCCCCCTACCCCCCCACAAAAGTTGTAAAGTTCGTTTTTGACATGACAACTTGTACTTCTCATTGTTGCAACGGGTCCACCTGTATCCTTATTTAAACGACTTATTTTTCCCCTTCCCCTCCACAAAATATACCGACATCAAATACAGTGAAAGCAAGGGTTATACTGTGGGGGCGGGACAAACAAAGCAACAAAGAAATAATCATATAAATGCATTAGAAACAAATACATGAAAAAAAACATTTAAATACATATCTTAGGGTTCATTTTCCTAACATTACCTTATCTGACCTTTTCTGCTTGACTCATACATATACTAACTATTGCAAATGAGGGAAACCATGGAACCTATGTTTCTTTGGGCTTGGCTTACTTCACTTAATATAATTTTTTCCAAGCCTTTCCATTTCCTAACAAATGGGGCAATGTCATTCTTTCTGATGGAGGCATAGAATTCCATTGTGTATATATACCACATTTTCTTGATCCATTCATCTACTGAGGGGCATCTGGGTTGGTTCCATAGCTTAGCTATAGTAAATAATGCTGAAATAAACATAGTTGTGCTGGTAGCTTTAGTGTGGTCTTGTTTGTAAACATTTGGGTAAATGCCAAAAGTGGGATTGCTGGGTCACAGGGGAGCTCAGAATTTTTTTTTTTTTGTCGGTCGTGGGGCTTGAACTCTGGGCCTGGGCGCTGTCCCTCAGCTCTTCAGCTCAAGGAGAGCGTTCTACCACTTGAGCTACAGCGCCACTTCCGGTTTTCTGGTGGTTTATTGGAGATAGGAGTCTCACGGTCTCTCCTGCCCAGGCTGGCTTTGAACCGCGATCCTCAGATCTCAGCCTCCTGAGTAGCTAGAATTACAGGCGTGAGCCACCAGCGCCCGGCTGCTCAGAAGTTTTTGATATCAGCAAATGCCACAGTGTAATGCAACTACTAAAGCCAAATTCAGAAATCAAATGCCTACCACATTTGAACAACAACTAAACAACCATATTCCACAGGGAAAAAATGAACAATAAAATGGTATCCAGAGCTGAGACCTGAGGATTGTGTTTCAAAGACAGCCTGGGCAGAAAAGTACATGAGATTCTTATCTCAATTAACCAACAAAAAGCCAGAAGTGGGGCTGAGGTGACTTAGTGGTAGAGTGCTAGCCTAGCATGCATAAAGCCCTAGGCTCGATTTCTCAGTACCACATAAACAAAAAAGGCTGGAAGAACTGCTGTGGCTCAAGTGGTAGAGTGCTAACCCTGAATGAAAGAAACTCAGGTAGAGTGCCCAGGCCCTGAGTTCAAGCCCCAGGACTGGCCAAAAAAATCCAGAAGTGGAGCGGTGGCTCAAGCAGCAGAGTGAAAAAGCTAAGAAACAAAACCCAGGCCTTGAGTTCAAGCCCCACTGTTGGCACCAGAAAAAGGAAATGAAAGGGAAAAAGGAAAGGCAAGGCAAAAAGGACAACTTGTAAAGCAATGACAAAAACTGAAAATGAGCCAGCAATCCTATTTAACATACATATCCTGGAAACAATCTCCAAATTTGTGAAGTGATATACACATAATCATTTATAAAAAGAAAATTAAGTAATTAAGTATTTCAAGCAATGGGAGAATGGTTTAACAGAAGTCCACAATCTGAGTGTCTTAACACAACCAAAGACTTACTCTATATGCTTAAAGTGAGTTGGAATGAGAGCTCATTGCACTTGTTCTAGACTCAAGCAGTCAGAGGCTCCATCTCTATCTGCCAGGAAAATAGGAGGTAGTAAATCTTATATTGGCTATTAAAGCTTCCACCTACTACTTTCACTGACATTTTATTGACCAAACCAAGTCACACAGCCACACGTGACTTAAAAAAATGACAGGAGCTCATTCCTATCATAAGATGAAATGGTAGATAGCACCAATGTTATAATCAATACAACATATAGTGTAGAAATGTAATAGGAAACATGAAAAGATCCAGGCTGTTTTAGAGTATGGAAAAAACACAGATCTGTATAATAGCACCATTTATTTAAATTTAGATAAAACATAAATCTATGTGCTTTTTCCATTTTGGCAAATATTATTTTATATGTCCAGAGGCACATAGGCACTTTGTGTTCCTTCCCTAAGAATGTCCTTATGTGGTCTCACTGTGTGTGAATGCCTAGAATCCTGTATAATTTATCTTGCCCCGGTATATTTTAGATCTAGCTTCCACATGAGATAAAACATATGCCATTGTTCTCTCTGAGCTTGGCTTAGCTCAAATCTATGTGTTTATATATGTATTAAAGTGAGGAGAAAGTAAAACACTAAAAGAAGTGACAAAAGGGAAAATAAACATTTCCATGTTGTCATTTCTTTATTTAAGAAAAACTATAAAATAACAAGATGGAGTGAGTCTAGTCAAGGTAGACTATATGCATATATGGACATGTCAAAGTAAAACCTCTTTGTCCAAGTAATTGATACTAATAAAATATGTGGGGAAACAGAAAAATAAAAGCCAGGCGCCAGTGGTTTAAGCCTATAATCCTAGCTACTCAGGAGGCTAAGATCTGAAGATCATGGTACAAAGCTAGCCCAGGCACTCTTGTCTCTAATAAAATACTCAGAAAAAGCTGGAAGTGGTGCTTTGGCTCAAGTGGCAGAGTGCTAGCCCAGGCTCTGAGTTCAAGCCCCAGGACTTGCAAAAAAAAAAGGAGAAAATCTTATTGATAAATCTGCTTACTATTGAGTAAAGTGCTCATCACAGTGAAATAAAAGGTTGTTGAGCTGGGTGTTGGTGGCTCATACATAATCCCAGTTATTCGGGAGGCTGGGATCTGAGAATCATGGTTTGAAGCCAGCCTGGGAGGAAAGTGGACTCATAAATCCAATTAACCAGCAAAAAGCTAAGAGACATCTCCTTGGCCCAGCACTTCAGTACTTGTATGTGTACATATGTGCATGCACGTGTGTACACATACACACACAGAGTTGTTGAAATAACAACATTGATTAGACATTGATCAATAGACATTGATTTTGAACTGAGGGCCTTATTCAAGGTAGTGAAGGTGTTCTACCACTTGAATCATGTCTCTAGCCCTTTTGAGTTTTCATTGTTTTTAAGGTATTTTAAGAGGCTTGAATCTGGCCTAGGCCCTGTCCTTGAGCTCTTCAGTTCAAGGTGAATCTTCTACCACTTGAGCCACAGTGCCACTTCTGGTTTTCTGGTAGTTACTTGGAGATAAGAGTGTCACAGACATTACTGCTTGGGTTGGCTTTGAACAACAATCCTCAGATCTTGAGTAGCTAGAATTACAGGCGTGAGCAACCAGCATCTTATGTGGCCTTGTTTTTCTGCTTACCCTTAGCAACTTTTGTCTTACTACATTTTCCTTTTAAAAATTATCTTCATATAGTTGTACAAGGGGTTTCAATTTAACACGCCCATTTATATGTATGTAAGCATTACATTCCTGAAACCACTATTTCAGATTAAATACTTTGGGGTGATAATAAACACAAAACATTCATTAAAATATCAGTTAAGGGGCTGGGAATGTGGTTTCGTGGTAGAGTGTTTGTCTAACATGCAGAAAGCCCTGGGTTCAATTCTTCAGTACCACATAAACAGAAAAGGCCAGAAGTGGTGCTGTGGTTCAAGTGGTAGAGTGCTAGCCTTGAGCAAAAGAAGCTCAGGGAGACTGCCTAAGCCCTGATTTCAGGTCCCAGGACTGGCAAAAAAAAATCAGTAAAGACATTGGTTAAGTTAAGACATATCAACTCTTCTATCCACTAGACACAACTATAAAATTGATGAAAAATATATGCCAGGGCTGCAAATGTAGCTTAGTGATAGGGTGCCTACCTAGCATCTTCAAGGCTCTGGGTTCAATCCACAGCATGCATGCATGTATGCACATATCTATACATGTATAGACTTAGACACACAGAGAATGCACAAATGGCTACTACAGAACTCTTCAAAGTAGTTAACAATAGAGGATCAGGAAAAGATACAAAATAAGTAAATATGCAGTAATTTTTACCACTTTTATTCCTCTAATATTCTCTGAACTTAACACAACCAAATCTGAAGGCAAGCACTGTGCTATATGTTTGGTATCTATCCTGGGGTTTGAACTCAGAGCCTGGGTGCTGTCCCTGAGCTCTTGTGCTCAAGGCTAATGCTCTACCACTTGAAACATAGTTCTACTTCTAGCTTTTTGGTGATTACTTGGAGATAAAGAATCTCACAGACTTTCCTGACGAGACTGGCTTCAAACCATAATCCTCAGACATCAGCCTCCGGTAACAAGAATTACATGTATCAGCCACTGGCACCTGGTTTAAAAGTGATCTTTTTTCTTTTCTTTTCTTTTTAAAAGAAAGTACTAATGCCCAGATGCTTATGGAAAAGTAGAGAGAAATTCCCCTGATTTTTTCCTCTCTTTTTTTCCCTTCTATTTCATGCCTGAAAAATTCTATGGAGGCAACAATGAAAGTGATTCACATAGGGACACTGTAGTAACTAAGACTCTGAGGGAGAGCAACCTTCCATTCCATTTGGTGGAACTATTAATGGCTACAGCAAAGCCAATTATCTTCGTTTTCCCCCTTTATTTTCTTCTTAGAAAAATTTCTCATTGTCCAGTTATCTCTAGTAGCCCATAGGTGGTACAGTATAAAAATGGGCCATTTCTTAGTGAAGGAAATAAAAGGAACACCCTAGGAAACCAGAAATACCAGGGAAATAAAATAAAGAGAAGAACTCAAAGGCAAACCTATAAAGATGTTTCTGAACACTCCTGAAATCATCTCCACATGCTATACGTACACTGATCTTCATTAGTGTATCAAAGACTTGGAGAAATGAGTTAATCACCCAAGACTCTGACTGAGCAGTACATGACCCACATGAAGTAGATCTACATAGCACTGACAATACTGACTGACAGTGGAACTGAAAGAAAGCAAGTTGGAAGTCAGAGTCCAAATCAAACCAGGTTGATTGCTGCTAATAAATATACCAACACTTATCTATTGCATTGAGACAAAACTCAGTCTTATAATATTTAAAATGACAGGGAAAAATAGGTAATAATTTAGTATACATAGAACCACAAAATGCTCATTTAAGCCAGGCTCTGGTGGCTCATGCCTGTAATCCTAGCTATTCAGGAGGCTGACATCTGAGGACTATGGTACAAAGCCAGCCCAGGGAAGAAAGTTTGTGAGATTCTTATCTCCAATTAACCACCAGAAAACCAGAAGTGGCACCATGGCTCAAGTGGTAGACAGGCTCGCCTTGAGCTGAAAAGTTCAGGGACAACTTCCAGGCCCAGAGTTCAAGCCCCATGACCGACCCAAAAAATGCTAACTTACATGGGGAAAAAAACAACAGATGCCAACAAAGATGACACAAATGCTGAAATTATTATTCTTTTTCCTCAGGCAAAAATTTTAATCAGAAGGAAAAAGGAGCCATGGAAAAGAGGGTACCACTGACTACCAGAGATTTAGGCTTTCCAAATGTTGAAATTATCTAAAGAAACAACAACAACAAACTTAAAAACCTATTATATAAATGCTAAAATCAACAATCATTCACTGTAAAGTTAAAATAGAAAGGTATCAGTAAAAAATGTAGAAATTTATCAGTAAAAAGATGTAAATAATAACCAAATGGAAAATTTAGAAATGGAAAACACAATAACTAATATAAAAATTAACTGTGAGAGCACAATAGCAGAATGAAAGAGAAAGTAAACTTAAAAATGGATGAAACAATCAGTCAGGCCAGATGTCAGTGGCTCATGCCTATAATCCTAGCTACTTAGGAGGCTGAGATTTGAGGATCACAGAAGCCAGCCCAGGCAGGAAATCCTATCAGATTCTTATCTTCAATAAACAACCAAAAAGCTAGTAGAGCTGTGGCTCAAGTGGTAGAGTGCTTGGCCTTAAGCAAAAGAAGCTCATGGACAGTGCGCCTAAGCCCTAGTACCTGCAAAGAAAACAAGACAAAAAAAGTCAATTCTAAAAGACAGAAAGGAAGATTGGATAAAAGAACAAAACTTTGGGAATATAGAGGACAACAATAAAGGATGTAATATTTATATAATTGGAGTATCAGCAAATGAGAAAAAATGAGTGTTATATTGAAAAAAACTTTCTAAGTCTAAAATAGTAGAAAACTGCCAAGCTGACAAACAATAGCAAAAACAAACAGAACAGATACAAAGAAATTCATACCCAGACACTTCCTAATCAAACTGCTAAAAAGTAAAATACAAAGAACTGTGGAAATAATCCCAAGAGTTTTAGTTTAATATCCCACTCCTGATAATAAATAGGACTAGAAAGAAAACTGTTAAGTATATAGGAAACTTAGGCAACACTAAAAAATACTGTGAAAGCAAAGAATCCACTTAACTGACATCTAGAAAATACTCCTTCCAGAACAAGGAAAATGTTTTTTTTTTCCTTTTTTAACTTATTGTTGTTTAGAGATGACATACTTCAGGTTACCTTTGCATAGTGTCATAAGTTCCTTCATTCTCTCCCGTTCTATCCCTCCCATCTCCACACACAAGTTGCATAGTTCACTTTCATCAATGTCCACTGCAGCCAGTGCTCTGCTGCTGCACTTTGTCACCTTTTTTCCTCTGGTTCTGTGCCCTCCCCCACCCTCCCACAGATGTGAACATGAATACACCGTATAAAAGGTAAAGAATACAGTCATCAGAAAAAGAAAAAAATAAGAAATCCTTTGTTTCCTTTTCTTTGGAGTACATTTCAGTATTATATTATTTCATATACATATGAAGAGGTACTTTGGTATTGCATCTTTATGATTCTCTCCTATTCTCTTTTGGTCTCACTTTATGTGACTATCTAGTATACAACTACAACTACTAGGATTTGCTAGTGGGACAATAAAAGGATTCCATTTATTAGGTAAGAAGTTTGATAGCTTCTTTTAGAAGTGAAACAAAACAACAGAGGCTGTCAAGGATGTGAGGTAAAAGAAATCCTCAATAAGCCAGATGCTGGTGGTTCATGTCTGGTATCCTAGCTACGCAGAGGCTTGGGGTCACAATCTGAAGCCAGCTCCAGCAGGAAAGTCTCTGAGATTCTTATCTCTATTAAACTACCAAAAGCTGTAAGCTGAGCTATGGCTCAAGTGGTAGAGCACTAGCCTTGAGCAAAAGAAGCTTGGTGTTTAGGCCCTGAGTTCAAGCTCTAGGACTGAGGGGGGGTACGGGAAGGAAGAGGGGACAGGGGAGAGAGAGAGAGATCCTTAATACAGCTGATAGGAATGTAAACTAGTACAACCACTATGAAAAGCAGTATGTAAGCCCCCTACCCCCTCGAAATAAATCTAAAAATAGACCTACCTTATGACACTACTATACAACTCTTAGGAATATATTTGAAGAAGTGTAAGTTGCTATACAATGAAGTTGCCTGCATACCCATATTTATTGCAGTTCTGTTTATAACAGGCAAACTGTGGGATCACAAAGTTGCTCATAAACTATGGGGCTGTTTGAAATGATAAAGGGATGGGGGAGAGGAAAACAGAATGATGGAGGGCAAACAGTATGAAATCCGTTGTGTCTATGTATGAAAATAGCATGGGGAATCACACTGAAGGCTACTGAATAGGGAGAGAGGGTGGGGAAAGAGAACAAAACATGGGATTATTTAAAACACAATTCATACACATGTGAAATACCAAGATGTAAACCCCTTGGTGCCATTAATATACACTAAAAAGTGACAGAAAACTAAAACAGGATCTGTTGAGGGTAGGTACCAACAGGGGAAGTGTGGGTGAGTAGGACTGGTATATTTATAAGCATATATAAAAACAGAATAATGAATACTTCTGAAATTGTTCTAAGAGAGGGAAGGGAAGAAAGAGTGGTAGAGGAGGTGGATTTGATTTAGGTGTACTGTACACATGTGGGAAAGTACCATAATGGACCCCCCTTGTATGACCAATGTATGCTAACAAACAATGTAACAAACAAAAAGGCAAAACATAACTTTATTATATTGCACAGCAATTGTACTGCTAGGAATTTACCCAAGGTAAATGAAATGTATATGTCTATAAAGGGGTATGTATATTGGTGCCTGTATCCTAGCTACTTGGGAGGCTGAGATTGTTGAGATCATAATTTCAGGCCAGCCCAGGCAGAAAAGTTCTCAAGATATCCTCTCAATGAAGCACTGAACATGGTGGACTGAGATTGTTACCCTAGCTACAGCCTAACAGGTGAATAGCACCCAAGCACTGATTGAGGAAGGAAGTGAGACCCTGTTTCAAAAATTACCAAAAAAAAATAAGGCTGGAAGCATGGCTCAGTATTGATAACTGCATAGCAAGTACAAGAACAGGAGACCAAACCCCAATTCCACTGAAAAGAATGTTGCATATAAATATGTACATAAGTATTTTAAATGTACAAACGTATTGGTACATGTATACAGGAATATATATGCATGTACATATGTATACGTATATAAACACATATACATTCAGTTGTTTTCCTAATTTTTCAAACTAAGAGAATATTTTTAGTCCTAAAATCAACCTGTATTTAAGATTGTTTTTTCTAGATTATTTCTTAGCTGATCCACTTAAAAAGCTTAAATTTCAATGGGTAATAGAAATTAACCTGTTCCTAGACACATACATAATACAGAATTGATTTATTTGGTTCTTGAGTTGGAGGAGAGAAAAGGGAAAACAGTTGGGAGAAAAGGTTTATAGACATCTTAATGGTGCCAGCAGCAGGCCTAGAAGAAAGATATACTACAGACTGAAGGACAATTTCAAGCTGGGAGCCTGATCAGAGTTAGGCTTTCTTATTTACTAAAAAGTGACTAGCCACTGCCTCTCACTAGCCACAAGGAAATACTCACAAAAGTTAAGAGCTGGGCTCAGTGGCTCACAAAATCCTAGCTACTCATGAAGATATATCTGAGAATTGTGGTTCAAAGCCAGCCTGGGCAGGAAGGTCACTGAGACCCTTATCTCCAATTAACCACTAAAGAAAGCCAGAAGTAGAACATTGGCCCACATGGTAAAGCACTAACCTTGGGGAAAAAAAGTTCAGGGCCAGTATCCAGACCCTGAGTTCAAACCTAAAATTGGCACAAATAAAAAAAAAAGGGAAGTGGCACTGTGGCTCAAGTGGTAGAGCACTTGCCTTGAGCTGAAGAGCTGAGGGACAGCACCCAGGCCCAGAGTTCAAGCCCCACGACCGACCAAAAATGAAGGCAAGAGAAAGAAAACTTGGTAATCAGACCTTTAAAATTCAAATTCATAATTAGGAAAACAGAATTTTAAATAAAAGCCTTTACTCCACCATTCAAGAAAAGCCTTCCTAAATCTCTCAAACTTTTTCAAATAACTAGACAGAAACAAGCTCTGACTTTTCCTCCAATTAATTTCTCTTGAAGAGCTAATTTTTAAAGTACAGATAGGGCTGAGAGCTCAACTCAGTGGCAGAGTGCTTGCTTGGCATGAAGACCAGTACTGAAAAGAATTGTATATAATACATGAAATAGTACTTTAGGACTAAAACAAAAAATATCAGACCTAAAGTGAGAGAGAAAAAATTCAAATATACTTGGTCACTTCAATAATCCTTAATATAAAGAACAAGTAGTGGATATGGATCAAGTGTCAACTAGCAAGGTCCTAAGTTCCATCCCCAGTTAATACCAAAAAAAAAAAAAATGAGCTGGTGTGAACACTATCTGAACCAAGGATAATTAAGCTGCTATGTATAGAAAATTCCACTCCAAAAGAGAATTTATATTCTTCCAACAAGAACATTATTTTGAGTGGTAAAATAAACTGGCTCAAAGATAAGAATTATACCTTGACCATAAAGGAAATAAAATAGAAATCAGAAAAAAAGATAGAAAAATCTCCAGCTGGATGCCTATAGCTAATGTATATAATCATAGTTATTCAGCAGGTTGAGATCTAAGGATCACAATTTGAAGCCAGCTCAGGCAGCAAAGCCCACGAGATTCTTATCTCAAATTAACCATCAAAAAGCCAGAAGTGGAGCATGTCTCAAGCGGTAGAGTGCTAGCCTTGAGTAAACAAAGCTCCGTGATAGTGCCTAGGCCCCATATTCAAGCCTGAGTATGAACATCAAAAGAAAATTTACTCTTCCAGAGCAGAAGTGAGTCTAAGTGATAACATTTTTAAACACCTTATTCTAGAACATTAAAGAAAGGCTTTAAAGTATTGTTTTGCTTTCAAATAATCAACAGGAAAAAAAGTAGGTTGAAATTTTCTTCTACTCACATCAGTTTATGTCTTCCTCTTCCCTGTTATTTTACATCCCTGGTTCAGACTGTTTCTTCAAAGACTGTCCATACTGCATGAAAAGTTGGTACTTTGGTCTTTTGTATGAATGAGCTCATATCAGATTGTGTTTGAATTTTTATTTTAAGGTATTTGTTTTAGCCAGGTCCCAATGGCTCATACTCATAATCCTAGCTACTCAGGAAGCCAAGATCTAAGGATCGTGGTTTGAAACCAACCTGGGCAGGAAAGCCCATAATACTTTTATTTCCAATGAAACACCAAAAAAGAAAAACTGGAATGGAACTGTGGCTCAATTGGTAGAGCACAAGCCTTAAGCAAAAATGAGATATTAGTTTTATGCCTCTTTCAATTAAGTTTTAAGATGACTCATTATTTATAAATACCAAATCTAATCAACTGTTTCAACCTGCTCTTTTTTCTAAGAATTTTCAAATTTTTGTGTTTAATATTCAATGGTCTTGCAGATAACTAAGCTTTTGATTAATATGAAAAAGATCTACTGTTTTGATTAAACCTATTTTGAGTCCTTTGGAAGCTGACAAAGCAAGGCTGCAATTCTCCATTGAGGCTCTGTTCTTCAGACACCCGGACAACTGCAGATCAGTGATTGAAACTAAGTGGAGCCTGCATAGGATAGGGAAGAGTGGTACACAGGGTCAAACACAGTGCCCACAACACTGGGCACTTGATGAACCTGTTGATTTGATTATGTCACTCAGTAGTGTGGCAGCAAAGGGTTAAAATAAACCTGAGGCCAAATTACAAGTTGTAGCTGCCAAAGCTATCAATTTTATTTTAAGGTGTTAGTAGTGTGTCAATTTTTGTTGCTACCATTTAGTTATTTTATAGCCAAAGTAGATTATAGGAATAATGTTTGATAGGAAAGGGTACTGTATGTCTGCTCTGGAACTCCTAAAACAAAACATCCTTAATGTCATCTTCCCAACTTAGATAATATAGTAAGAACACAAGGGCTATCAGTATCCCTTTTTATGAGAGTAGTTTCAGAAAATCTTTCTGCCCTGTTCTTGTGTACTTGCAGAAGTATCTAGTCTTTTTTCCCTGTGAAGACCTCTTCAATTACTATCATAATGATAAAGGTATTTGAAGCACCTGACACCAACTCAAAATTAGTATCCAGTTGGGTATGGATCCAGCTCATGCCTATAATTCCAGGAAGCAAAGGAAAGAGAAACAAGAGTTGAAGCTGAGGAATGACTTATAGGCAGTGTTGTAGAATGTATGGATAGCAAAATAGAATTTTCATCTGGGCTACAAGTGGCTCACACCTGTACTCAAAAGGGTACTCAAAAGGGTAAGACATGAGGATTGTGGTTCAAAGCTAACAAAGGCAGGAAAGTCTGTGAGACTCTTATTGCCACTAACCTACCAAAAAACCTAGAATTGAAGCTATGGCTCAAGTGGTCAAGTGCTGCTTTGAGCACAGGGACAAGGGCTGGGAAGGTGGCTCAGTGGTAGAGCGCTTGCTTGCCTTGCATGCATGAGGCCCTGGGTTCAATTCCTCAGCACCACATAAGCAAAAAGAAAAAAAGCCACAAGTGGTGCTGTGGCTCAAGTGGTAGAGTGCTAGCCTTGAGCTGAAGAGCTGAGGGACAGTGCCTAGGCCCAAAGTTCAGGCCCCACGACCAGACCCCCAAAAAAGAAAAAGCTCAGGGACAGCAACCAGGCCCTGAGTTAAGACCCAGTATGACACCAGTATACACACACACACACACATGAATATATACACACATACATACATATATTTATATGTATATAAGTAACTTTCAAAATTAAAAATGTGACAGATGAACAAGAAACACAGAATGAAAACATTTCAAAGATTTAAAGAACACTGACAGTCTATAAAGCTAGCTCAATGCATACTTGACAGGCTTAGTATATACAGACATTAAAAGTAAAAATGTTAGGGGGCTGGGAAGGTGGCTCAGTGGTAGAGTGCTTGCCTTGCATGCATGAGGCCCTGGGTTCGATTCCTCAGCACCACATAAGCAAAAAGAAAAAAGCCAGAAGTGGCGCTGTGGTTCAAGTGGTAGAGCACTAGCCTTGAGCTGAAGAGCTGAGGGACGGCGCCCAGGCCCCGAGTTCAGGGCCCACAACCGGACCCAAAAAAAAAAAAGAAGTAAAAATGTTAGAATAGACTTCTAAATTATACAGAAAAGTGGTTATGCCCTATAGGAGAATTAATACAAAGTCTTTGGGATCATTTCTTCTACCAAATAAATTTTTGCATCTCTACTAGACAAAAATCCAGAGGCTGACAAGTGATTTTCAGAGTCTAGACCCAATAATTAGTAAGCAATCATCCAAACAAAGATGCGATATCCTAGAGAACTAATAATTCTTGACTGGGCCTCTCAGCCAGTGGGGCTGATTACCTGCAGATAACATTAAGGACATTCCATCATCCTTTTTTGACTTTTTTATTTGTACTTGAACTCAAGGCTTTGTGATCTCACTAAGCTATTTTGCTTACAGCTGGTATACATTATTTTGTTGATTAACTGGAATTTAAAAATCTCATCATATGTCTATTCAGGCTAGCTCTGAACCCCTATTCTCTGTTTCAGCCTTTTGAGCAGGCAGGATTATAGGTCACCATTGCCTTGCATAAATTATTTTTAATTTTCAATTAATCTGTTAGTAAGGGGCTAATAGTTCATTTTATACCTGAATTTAAGTCTTTGAAATTGAAACTACAGACCTAGGGTATTACAACCTTCTGAACAGTGTGGTTCTGTTTTCAGTTTTTACTTTCCATAAGCATTCTAAAACATTTACTTACCTTCCAAACCAATCAAAGGATCTTAGAATTCATCTGAGATTCAGCTGTCTCCTACAAGGCAGCTTTCAATACTTGCTTTGAAAGATGATCATAAAACATTTGTGTGCAAGGAAGAAAGTAACTTACCTTACTGAGTGACTATCATACAAGTTTATTTTCAGAAAACCAAATTGCATTTCACACAGTAACATACACTTAGTTATATGTATCAAATAGATTTATTCAGCATAATTGCTGTTAATTATCTTAATTAAAAATTATATATAGTATAATTTTCCCTTTCCAACATAGTTCAAGTTGGCAAATGAAGTTGTAATTATACTACATACAGGATATAGAACAGTACTAAGCATAACTGGTTTTAAATATCAATGCATCAACAATTATTTACTGATTACTGATGCATCTGGTGGTTACTGGCATCACTGAATGGGGAGAGTAAAAAAGTAAAAGGTATACCCTCCTCAAAAGAATTTCCATAGGATAATTAATAATGCAGTTTTTAACACACCTGAAACAACCAGGTAATGGAAGAACACAAGACAAACAACTAGGTAATAATCTGTCTAAGATATTGGTTTTAGTTTAGACACTGCTATCAACCTTGTTTTTGTCTTTATAACTGGACAGGATTTGTTCCCATTTCTAAGATCCATCAAAATTATAAGAACATGTTCAGTTAGTAAGAGCTCAGAGTGATGACTGAAGGCTGATAATACAAAGAACAGCTTTCTAGCACCAAGGTGTTCAGTGGGAGGTTCTCTAGAGTAAGTGAACAGGGATAAGTAGGAAGGATGCAACAAGGAGTTGATGGAGAGAACAAACTGTCAGGATAGAAGAGCTGTGACGGAATAAATGGATAAATGTTGGTCCACTGGAGTAAGGAATCAAACTGTTCTAGAAAAATGTGTTGAGGACAAACTTGGAACTGTCCTGAGTGCCAGGAAGAGAAATGAGGATTGAGAACTATCGTTTGTCTATTAAGAAAAGACAGGAATGACACTACCGTGACACCACAATGACAGTGACCTACAATCTTACTGGGAAAACTACCATAGACATGCCTGCAAGGTCTTGGCTACTGGCCAAACCCTGACCTTTCAGTTATTCATTGTTGTGTAAATCATACTAAATTTTAGTGGCCAAGTAAAAGCCATTTTATTTGCACACAATTCTATGGGTTAGCAATTTGGATTGGAATTGAGTGGGTGGGCAGTCTAATCTTTCCTAGGGCTCTTCATGCAGTGACAGTCACTTTGTAATATGACTAGGGCTGAAAAGCCAAGATGGCCTCATTCATATATTAGATGCTTGAATGTTGACTAAGGTTTTCTCCCCACCTCAACTCTCTTCTTCCAGCAGGCTAGCTGGGGACTCTTCACATACCTTCACATGACTCAGGGAGCAAGAGAAAAGATACCACTCCTTGAGACCTAGGCTATTTGTCACTCAGAGAAATTTGGGGTGACAAAATACTGTATTTTAGTACAATATTAAAATAACTAATAATAAAATGCTGTATTTTATTGGCCAAAGCAAGTCAGAAGGATATTCCACATTCAAGGAATAATGACTCCAGCAGTTGATATGAGGAGCTTTAAAGTCACATTGTAAAGGGGTGGGCTAGAAAGATGAAATGACATTGTGGCCATTAAGTACTCTATCACACTAATTCATTTGGGCAGTATACATTAAGCATATTTAGTCCATTGGGGCTCTAGAGGTGGGAAGGAACCACTGAAGTGGAAAAGATAACTCTTAAGAAATATCTAGGATGGAAAAAAACCTGAAGGAATGGAGAGAACCTTCTAGGCAAAGACAATAAAAAGTGAGGAATAGGAATTCTAGTAGTATGATATATTTATAGACTGGTGAAAGAAAAACACGGATGAAGTGAGTAGAAGACTTGAGAATAGGTGAATATGGTGACATGGCATGACTATCAGACTCTCAAGTGTAAGGATATTATTGTGCAATGGACAGCCAGAACTCAATGGTAGCTTAATAGCAGGGAAAATGATCAATGTGTAAGGAAGAGACCTTTAGAATGTGTAACTATAAATAGGATGCATATTACTAAGATCACAACAAGAGAGCAGACCTGAAAGAGCACAGACACATACTTTTCACACTCACATACATCTACCTCTGTTTATAAGATGTGAGTTTCATGTGAGGCAAACAGGATATAGCTATTTACAGTTAAGTTTTGTCTATTTTAGAAAATGCAAAATTGCCTGGGGTTTTTTGTTGTTGTTGTTGTTGGTAGTAGTGGTAATAGGGCTTGAACTTTGGGCTTGGGCACTGTCCCTGAGCTCTTCAGCTCCAGGCTAGCTCTCTACCACTTGAACCACAGCTCCACTTCTGATTTTCTGGTGGTTAATTGGAGATAAGAGTCTTATGGACTTTCCTGTCCAGACTGGCTTTGAACTGCGATCCTCAGATCTCAGCCTCCTGAGTAGCTAGGATTACAGGAGTCAGCTACCAGCACCGGGCTTGCCTGTTTTTTGTTAAACATTTAAGTAAATAAGAAATCTTGATGCAGGCAAGAAACCATGATTACACTAGGGAATGCTGCCTATAATCTAATTTTGACTCCATACTCTGCCTAGGCAGACTATGTTACCATACCTTTCACAGTGGCAATATGGCCAAGCAATAGATGAAACTATCTGCAAATGTACACTGATTTTCCACAGGACTTATGTGGCTTTAAAAACATATTACATGTAGTTTTTACAGAACATGAGAATTAGTGTTCAGCTTGTTAACTGAATAAAGTAGTGTATAAAATTCAGTCGATACAATGAGGAACAAATACCCTTTCTTTCAATGTGTGTTAGCACAGTTTTGTAATATTTGGTTGTTAATTGAAGAGTAAGCAGCAATTTTCTGTCATGAATCTGTGGAAGATATAGAGAACTTGATGATATCGTATCATTCTCCAAGTGTAAGTTTAGTTGTATAACTGCAATTAATTCATATACAAAGAAAGAAAACATGAAATCAGGCACCAATGTCAACAGAAAAGACAGTATTTAATGAGGGAATATAGATTAAAGGGTAGTGTACAATAGAAAAGTTTGGGAAAGTAGAGTGGTGTGTTTCTTGCCCAGCTAGAATTTGCAGGAACTTAGAAGACATGTCCTAGGTAGGACTGGCAAGGCAAAGAGGGAAGGATATTCCAGGTGTGAGAAAAGGGTCAAAGGAACATGAACATGAATGTTGGATCACTGATGGTATGAAAAGAGTAAGGAAAATAGCTCAGAGGTGAACCCTTTCAGACTGTGCTTGATACTTCTTATTACACCTAGTTCTCTTGGAATCACAGGTGAAGAACTATCTGCAGTTGAACTGTGTCATCTGAAAACACTATAAAAACAGACAAGTAAGGACATTTATATTTCTTGTTCCATGTACTGGATTTTATCCATTGCCTGGTGGGTAAATCGGTGGTGGCACTCTATATATGGGTTATACAGCATAGGGAAAATTCCCCTGAAGGAACCTATCTTCTCTTCCACAGGTGTCTGCTCAAACTGAGCTAGGCCATACTATAGAGTACCCATGTAAAAAAGAGATCTTTGTTGCATTTTCTAATGATAGAGATGTTTAGAGAGAGATCTGAGTGAGCATGGCATTTTTTCCCTCAATGTTCTTCTCAAAATTGGGGAGATTTCCTATAAAAAAGGTTTTAATAAAAGATGTGAGAAATCAGTTTTGAGAACAAGCTTTGTCATAATCAACAGTTAGCTTCTTAAACAGTATGGGATGCCTATCATACAGTTCAAATATCAATTCAAAATGGGAAAAGATCTTGATGTAAGACCTAAAACTTTGAAACTACAATGGGATAACACTTAAAGGTAGAAACATAGGCAAATATTGACTGAATAGGATAATCTCCCAGTAAATAAGAGCAAGATTTGACAAATGGGAATACATCAAGTTAAAAAGTTTTGCACATCAAAAGAACCAATTACTAGAATAAGACAACCTACAAAGGTGAGTTAATCTTTGCTAGCCATTCACTGAATAAAGAATTACTATCCAGAATATACAAAGACTTAAAAATTAAATACCAAAAGAATAACCCAACTAATAAATGCACAAATAAATTGGGCAGTTCTCAGAAGTACATAAAGACATGATCAACACCTTTAACCATAGGAAATGAAAAACTACACTAAGAGTCTATCTCTTTATAGTCAAAATGTTTTCCAAACCAGAAATGCTGGCAAGGATATAGGGATAAAGGAATCCTTTAAACACTATAAACTAGTGCAACACTATGGAAATCATTGTGGAGGTTCATCAAAAAACTAAAAATAAGCTGGGTGCTTGTGGCTCATACCTATAATTCTAGCCACCTTGGAGCCTCAGCTCAAAAGTGCTTGCTTTGAGGACAGCTTCAACAGAAAAAACCATGAGACTTTCATCTGCAATTAGCAAGCAAAAAGCCAGAATTGGAGATGTGGCTCAAGTGTTAGAACACACCAGGATTGAGTAAAAAGGCCAAATGTGATTGCAAGGCACTGAGTTCATGCCCCAATATCACCAAAACAAGTCATAATGAAACCCATTGTATAATTAATGTATGATAATAAAAAAGGCAAAAAAATGTATTTACAGTACATGCCTAGCAGGTCCAAGATCTTAGGTTCAATCCCCATCACCAAAGTATAAAAAGTATATAATATAGCTTAGTGATTTACAAATTGCTTATTTTGTGGGAAGTACATTTGAGGAATTGAGGATTATAGCATCTGGAGCTTGATATTTAGACAGCAAGCACTCAATAAGCATTGACTGATTCTGTTATACTTTTTCCAGCTTCTTGTATGAAATATGGTAATACTCCCCAATTTTTTAGTATGAGTCTTCAATGTTGGGAGGGCAAGTTAAGAACCATCAAAAATGGACATCTGAACCAACTTTTGGATGTTATACAGGATTCTTATACATTAATCCATGGTCCTTCCCTACATACTTTTAAGACTAAACACACTGTACACATACATACATACACATATCATACACACATATACAATCAAACATACATTTGTAAATTGATTTCCTTGGTTTAAAAACAAATATTTATCACATGATTCTAATATTTTGCAAGTTACAACATCCTTAACTCAACGGGAATTTTATAGCCCTTGGGGAACCCTGTGCTATTCTACTTACCAGACAGGATTGGATTCTATTCAGAATGTAGGATGTTGCTCAGGGGACATTCAACTCAATTGTACCTAGCAATGTAACGGAAAAAATGACAGCTGTTATGAATACTAACAAAACAATCTAAACAGACAAAATCATACTCTAATATTTAATCAATTGACAAGTGCCAACAACATGCTCAATAATTACAAAGTACACATATCATTGTTTCTGCTTCTCTATAACATTCAAGGAGGCAAGGGACAATTAAAGAAAAATGAATCTGTACCAAGTTTCTATATGTCATACACTGTTTTAGCAATTTATATAGATTAAAAATTACTTTAGATACCACCTTACCCCAGTCAGAAAGGCCTACATCCCAAATTCAGCCAATGACAAATGCTGGAGGGGATGCGGAGAAAGAGAAACCCTATTGAATTGCTGGTGGGAATGTACACTAATTCAACCACTTTGGAAAGCAGTTCAGAGGTGCCTCAGAAAGCTAAATATAGACCTCCCCTATGACCCAGCCATACCACTCTTAGGCAGATACCCTGAACAACAGGAACCAGGATATAAGGACACCTGCACCCCCATGTTCACTGCTGCACTATTCACAGTAGCCAAGATATGGGAATAAACCAGATGTCCCACTACAGAAGAATGGATCCAAAAATTGTGGTACCTATATATAATGGAATATTATGGAGCCATTAGAAAGGACAAAATAATGACATTCACAAGAAAATGAGGTAAGCCAAGATCAAAGAGACAAATGGTCTCCCTGGTAAGTGAATGTTAAATACAAAATGCAAGGAAATATGACAAAGTAAACAGGACTCAAGAAACAAAGGATATCTACTTAATTTATCATATAATTTCTAAATGATTCCATGTTCTTGACCTCATATATAGTATATATGTACACATGTGAGAGAAGCTAGAATGGCACAGAACCAGAGGGAAACGGGGAAAAATAAAAGAAGGTCTATCAGCTGCACTGGACATTGAGGAAAATGAACTAAGCAACTCAAGGGAAGCAATGGGAGGGAGGGAAGGAAAGAGAAAGAAGGAACAGCTAATACTGCACAAAAGAAAGGAAATGTACACATCACCCAACACGAAACAAATAGTTGTGTTGTCAACTTACTGAATTCACAAACTTAATAGACCAAGATAATGACAATTTGCCTTGTGAAGGTTAAAATATGAGACTTTAACTAAGTATCACTATCATACAATACTGTGAAATTTGTGAAATTTATGTAATCACTTAATCTCACTTAAAAATTATGTTTTAAAAAAACTTACTTTAGGACTCGTTTCATCTTGGACATACAAAGCACTGGGAAGTGTAATTTCTACCTTTATAACAAAGAAAGAAGCTAGGTATACTGAAAGGCAACTACTTTTATTGGACCTGTGAGATAAATGAAGTTGCACAACAAACCAATACCCTGCTATATAGAGAGACAGGGGCTTGCACAATAATACAGGTCTGTGAGCATATACACTAATAGGAAGATTAAACTAGAAATTATAACAAATTACCAGAAGCCAGAATATGAAAGTCAGGGTTTTGACATATAAGTTTCCACACTCTTAAAAGATTTTTCTACAGAAAGGCTCTTCCAGTGAAGACAAAGGAAAACTTCAGAGATAGCTCTCAAAGTAGTGCTGGCTGGCTCAGCAAAGCAGCACCCACTGTGAAACTTGCCTAGACTCCTTTCCTTTATGTCTAGTAGAGAACAAAAGGCTTAATCCTCAGGGAGGAAGGACTTAAGAGCCACAGCTTCAGAACACTGACAGAGATCCAACACAGCTGGGGACAGTGAACCATGTGAAAAAGTAAAAGAAGCTCCACTCCTGAAGGAAGAACAGAATTTTTTTGTCAGTGACAAACTTAATACTCAGGTTCTAGTGCCTGAAATCTCATGCTTAATGAAGACTATAAGAACTCCTACCCTGAACTCCACTAACCAACCACAACTACTTGGCAAACCAACTAACTGATTAGTAACTGTGGAATTAAAAAAAAAACACACAGCTCTTTGGAAGTATCACAAGGGAAAAACTCAAAGCCAACCAAAACAGTCAAAATGACCAGAGGAATTGGAAATCTTTGGTGTCTATAGTGAAAACAGGCCAACTCCTAACTAGATTAATACAAATCTCCCACACTAAACATCTAGCAGAATGAGCCAATGTTTTTCTCCCAATATATAAAATATTTGCCTTAGCATCTTCTGTTTAGCTTTTGCCATTTTTATGGGGTATAACAAAAGGCAAGAAAATATTTTAGGAAGTGGCGTTGTAGCTCAAGTGGTAGAGTGCTCCCCTTGAGCTGAAGAGCTGAGGGACAGGACTCAGGCCCAGAGTTCAAGTCCCACGACCAACAAAAAAAAAAAAGAAAATATTTTAAGTTACAAAGCGATCATATCAAACTTCAGTATAACACAGGTTTGGGAACTATCAAAATGAAACTTAAGCCAGGTTCTGGTGGCTCATGCCTGTAATCTTAGCTACTCAAGGGGCTGAGATCTGAGAATCTTGGCTCAAAGCCAGCCTGGGCAGGAAAATCCGTGAGACTAATCTCCAATCAACCACACACACCAAAAAAAAGCCGTAAGTGGAGGTTAGCTTAAGTGGCACAGCCAGCCTTGAGCACAAAAGCTCAGGGACAGACCAGGGACTGAGTTCAAGCTCCAGGATGAGTAAAAAAGAAAAAAAGAAATTTAAAAAAATAATTAGGGCTGGGCACAGTAGCTTATGCCTGTTAATCCAGAGGGTATAAACAGGAATACTGAAGGCTTGTTGTTGAGAGGCAAGTCCTGGCAAAACCATGGAATTCTCTCTGCAAAATAACTAAAGGGGAAAAAAACCCTGAAGGGTGTGGCTGAAGCAGCAGAGTGCCTGCCTAGCAACCACTGGATTCAAAACTCCAATAGTGCCATAAGTAAAATTAAAAGAATCATAATTAAGCCAGGCATTGATGGTTCATTCCTAATAATCCTACTTAGGAGGCTGATACCTGATCACAGTTTGAAGCCAGCTTGGGTAGAAATGTCTGTGAGTCTTATCTCCAATTAACCAGCAAAAGCTGGAGGTGGTGTGTGACTTAAATAGTAGAATACCAGCCTTGAGAGGAAAAAGGTAGGTGAGATGGATGAATGGAAAAACCACTTAATATGCAAGACCAGACATAATTTCAGCAAAGGAATAGAAGCTGTAAGGAAGAATCTAAGGTTGGAAACGTGGCTCAAGTGCTAACACTTTTGACTAGCAAGCAATGTCCTTGAAGTAAAATTCTGACTGGGTGGAGAGAGAGGCTCATGATTGTAATCCTAGCTACTTGGAGGTGGAGATTTGGGAGGATCACTGTTTGAGACCAGCCCAGGTAAGAAGTCTAAGAATCTCCATCTCAACCAACAAGCCAGACACTGTAATACACTTATGTAATCCTAGCTACATGGGAGGCAATAGATACAGGAGAACCATGGGGCAAGAATGCTCCTGGGCAAAAGGAAAATTAGAGACCTTATCTGAAAAAATAAACTAAAGTAAAAAGGCCTGGAGGCATGGTGCAAGTGGTAGAGGGCCTGCCTACCAAAAACAAAGCCTTGGGAGAGCAGATGTCAAAAACTTGTACAATTTTTAAATGTCACAATTAAATGTGAGCTGGTTTCCCACCAAAAAAATAAAGCCTTGGATTCAAACCCCAGGACCACCAAAGAAAAAAATGAAGGATGGAGTGAAAAGGGAATATTAGAAATATTTCTTAAAAAGGACTAGGGTGTTCTCAAATGATAAATGCAAGGACCAGTTCAATCCCCCTTACCAGTACTACTCACACAAACCCCTCAAAACAAATAAAAACACACCCTACCAGTATAAAAACCTCAAACTAACAATAAGTTCAACAATAAAACTGATAGTGCCAAAAAAGAATCAGTGAACTTGAAGATCATGTTTACTGATCAGGTAAATACAAATTAAAAGGACAAAAAAGAGTAGAGAAAAAATAAACACTATTCAAGAACTATGAGATAACTGTATAATAAATTTACCACTAGACTCCAGGAGAAAAATCACAGAATGAGGCAGAATAATTGAGAAAAGAAAACAATTCTCAGAAACAAACATGTCCACCCAAAGAACTTATATGCTAATATTTACCACAGTTTTAGTCATAATTATCAAAAAATGAACATCTGTCTTCCAAAAGGAGAATGAACAAAGTAGTACATGGAATAGAGTATTCAGACCAAAAAAGGCTTTATTTTGTAGGATTCCACTCAAATGGCATTGTGAAAAAGGCAGGACTATAGTTAAAAGATCTCTGTGTGCATATAGCATACACAAAGTCCTGGGCTCAATTACCAGTACCATAAAAATCAAAAGTACACCACTATGAAGGCATTCCTAGGGAAAAACCTGACTGGAAGTATTTTTTGAACCAGAATAGATCTGACCAGGTCAATTTGGAAATGAGCTCATGAAAATCCTCATCATCCTTATCATGTTTTTCTTTTTTTTTTCTTTTTTTGTCGGTCGTGGGGCTTGAACTCTGGGCCTGGGCGCTGTCCCTCAAGGCGAGCGCTCTACCACTTGAGCTACAGCGCCACTTCCGGTTTTCTGGTGGTTTATTGGAGATAGGAGTCTCACGGTCTCTCCTGCCCAGGCTGGCTTTGAACCGCAATCCTCAGATCTCAGCCTCCTGAGTAGCTAGGATTACAGGCGTGAGCCACCAGCGCCCGGCTATGATTTTCTTTTTCAAATACATATTTCATTTTTGAGACAAAGAAATTTATATAGCTTAAAATATAAAAGATACACATAAACATTTTTGCAATGAAATATCTTCCCATCCAGTATCTCTCTATCAGTGTCTTGAACAGCCTTCCAGAAATTTTGTTAGCAAAAATGTATATATTGCTGGGTGCTGGTTGCTCATGCCTGTAATCCTAGCTACTTGGGAGGCTGAGATATGAGGGTCACAGTTTGAAACTAGCTAGGGCAGAAAAGCTACAATCAATTACCAGAAAAGGCCAGAAGTGAATCATTCTACCACTTGAGCCACAGCTTTTCTGCTGGTTAAATGGCAATGAGTCTCATGGACTTTCTGGTCCAGGCTGGCTTTAAACTAGGATACTCAGACTCCAGCCTCCTGAATAGCTAAGGATAACAGCCATGAGCCATGGTACCTGGCTAGGGAACTTTTATACCTAGGTCAGCCTGCAACCTGATCCTAGTTACACTTCACATATAACTACAGTAACAAGGGCACCACCATGCCTAATTATTGGTTGTGATGAGGTCTTGCTAACTTTTTGCCCAACTGACCTTGACCTGTGATCCTCCTAATCTCTGCCTCCTGAGAAGCTAGAAGTACAGGTGTGAGACACCAGTGCCTGACAAAATACATTTTGATGGCTCTTTTCAAGGAACTGACTTTTAAAAATGTTAGGGATTTTTAATTTTTTATCCTTGGAGGAAAGGGAAGCTAAGATTCTATTAAGATTCTATCACTATGTAATTTTCTAGAGGAATGTATACTTTGAGATGTCCAGACCCTTATAGTTTCTCACATGTACCTCACAGTTGCATTTTTATGTAATAATTTCAGTCCTTAAACTGTTGTAAAGTCTTATGTTAGTTATGTGAATGTTATCTGACATCTTCCAGAGCAAAGATCAAAAGTCAATGTCTCAATTTGGTTGTTCCTAGTCACTAAATACTTCACAGTGCTATGCTGGATTCTTCACTGAAACCACAGCAAAGTTTTCATCTAATAAAACATACCTGCTGGGCACCGGTGGCTCATGCCTGTAATCCTAGCTACTCAGGAGGCTGAGATCTGAGGATCACGGTTCAAAGACAGCCGGGGCAGGAAAGTCCATGAAACTCTTAGCTCCAATAAACCACCAGAAAAATGGAAGTGGCGTGTAGCTCAAGTGGTAGAGCACTAGCCTTGAGCTGAAGAGCTGAGGGACAACTCTCAGGCTCAGAGTTCCAGCCCCATGACCAACCAAAAATAAATAAATAAAAATAAATAAAACATACCTACAGAGAATCTTTTGTCCTTATTACAATGCCCACATTAGAATTTCTTCTCTTGCCTACAAATTATGAAATAATTAAAGGTTCTAAGTAGAGGTTCCAAATGTTTTTCTCATTTCTCAGGTGTTGGTAGATTCCCAAGTACGTCTTTTTGTTTACTTATAAAACTAAGTATACAATCTAGTACACTAGATTTTTTTTGTGATAAAGATTGAACAGGGGTTGAGGAAACCCAGGGCTTCCTTTAAATAATAGTTATACAAGATCAATGAACAGATAAGCCACTTACAAGAATATTACTTGCAAACTCAGTCTCTCTTTGGCTTCCTCTTAGAGAAACCATCATTCTATTTCACACATGGTAGAAGAGGTGATCCTAATAGTTTATTTATATTAGTTAGTCTCTAGAATATACTATAATCAGAAATGGGTTATAACAACATTTGCCAGAAGTGTTAACATAGTTGTTGTTAAGAGATAAAGAACAAATATTTATTAAACACATGCAAATGAAAAGAATGCAAGAAGTACATTTTTAACACTAAAAGGAATTGCACAGGCTGGGCCTAGGGCTTAGTGGTTGAGTGTTTGCCTAGCGTGCATGAAGCCCAGAGTTCAATTCCTTAGTACCACATAAACAGAAAAGGCTGGAAGTGGTGCTGTGGCTCAAGTGGTAGAGTGCTAGCCTTGAGCTAAAGGAACCCAGGGACAGTGCCCAGGCCCAGAGTTCAAGCCCCAGGACCAGAGAAAAAAGGAAAGGAAAAGAAAGGAAAGGAAAGGAAGAAAGAAAGAGAGAGAGAATACCTAACACAACAAAGCAATTTATTTGTATACTAACTATAAGGAAGCAATCCTTAAATTTCCAGAAATTCAGGAATTGTAAAGCATTTTTTTAATTCCTAAAGATACAATCCATGCATTGCACATGCTAGCCAGAAAGTTACCACTGAACTATGTCCCCAATCTAAGTGCAAATGTTTATTACTAATTACTATGAATCATTATAGTAAAGACCTACAATTTTTCACATTTCTTTGTATTCATCCCCTTCAATGGTCCCCTCCCACAATGACTCTGGGTTGGCCATGGAAGTATGTGATTTAACTGATGAAACAAGAGCAAGTGTGATGCAAGCAGACACTTGAAAATTGCTGGTGGCATGTTCTTTAAGACCACCATACTAAGAAGTCCAGACCTGCCAGCTACAGGAAAGAACAAATGGAGAAGAATTGATCCATCTTAGTTTAGGTCCTCCTACCTAGGCTATCCAGCCTGCCAATTGCTAAATGTCTGAGCAAACCTAACCTAGATGATTCAGTTACCAACTAACCACTCTCCTCCCTTGCAAAAAGCTTGTATCAGCGACTACTTAAAAGTAAATACATTAGTGGCCTAGTAAATATGGCCAGTGGATAAGAACACTGGTTTTCCTCCCATAAAATTGACTATGCACACAAGAAATAGTTTAAAACATAAAAACCTCCAATACCTGGATGAAAATAAATACATAAGCATTGAAAAAAATGTGTAAGCCTTCCCAAATCCTCATGTATGTACTGTCTGCCATCACAGATAACATACACATACAAAACCAAAATAGTTAAACTTTTCAGTTAGTCACTGCAGTACATTTATCATGCTATGCTTCAATCAACGTTACACTTGAAAGTTTCATGTCTTCACTTCCAGTTTTATTGGTGATTAAGAGAAAAAGAGACTCTGGGCTGACAATGTGGCTTACTGGTAGAGCTCTTGCCTAGCACGCATGAAGACCTGGGTTTGATTCCTCAGTACCACATAAACAGGAAAAAAAGCTGGAAGTGGTGCTATGGCTCAAGTGGTAGAGTGGTAGCCTTGAGCAAAAGAAGCTTAGGGACAGTGTACAGGCCCCGAGTTCAAGCCCCAGGACTGGCAAAAAAAAGAGTAAGTGTCTCATACTTCCTGGCAGGCCTGGCTTTGAACTGGATCTTCAGATCTCAGCCTCCTGATTAGCTAGTATTACAGGCATGAGTCACCTGCTCCTTGCTCTGACAGCTTCATTTCTAACACTGAACATCAACCCAGGTTTCCAGGGTTGGTGGAAACCTGGATTTTTGTTTCCATAGAATAACAATTTTTTAATCTTTTTGAGAAGACTGGGTAAACGCTGAAATATGTAAGTCTGATTAAACCATCCTGAATCTAGCTTCTTACATCATCATAGTAACTCTAAGAAATATTCATGGTAGATAGTAAAAAATGCTAAGACCTGCATATCTGGGCCAGACACACTGCCTCTATTACATCACAAAATGTGCACTGAGGACCTTCTTAAACCATTTTTGTATAGACTACACTACACACTTTTCTGGATTTTTATACATACATGCAGTTTAAGAAAAGGTTAAAAACACCTTCTAACAGCTTCCCATTGTCATTGGAATAAAACACAAGATCCTTAATGAGGCCCTTTAAGGACCTGTCAATGTTTTCCTGCCTACTTCACATAGCTAAACTTCTGTGGATTCTTTCCAAATCTCTCTGCCACCTCTGTGCTCTCACAACACCTGCTGTTGCCTCTTCCTGGCAATTCCTTCTCTCTACTTTTTACTTTATTTATTCCTACTCATTCTGTTTGTCAGTCATGGGGCTTGAACTCTGGGCCTGGGCACTGTCCCTCAGCTCTTCAGCTCAAGGCTAGCATTCTACCTCTTGAGCCACAGCCCCACTTCTGGATTTTTCTGTTTATGTGGTGCTGAGGAATTGAACCCAGGGCTTCATGCATGCTAGTCAAGCACTCTACCACTAAGCCACATTCACAGCCCTCTATCATGTTTCTTAACTAGTAATTATTTGTTGGAAAAAAATAAGCCCAATTGGGTCCCGCTTTTAATACCTAATATTTTTCATGTTATTCCCTGCATATTGCATTTCTGTAGAAGATAAAATGAGTATTCACAGAGCAAATATTATTTCAACTACATTTTCAATTCCTTCCAGAGATGCAGTTTGGTGGATGAAGAGACTGAAGCACATAGTTAAGTAACTGGCTAGATCAAGGGGAAAGAGTCAGAATTCAAATTCAACTTAATCTAGTACAATCCCTGTACTACCTATGACACCAAAGGTTTCCCTACATTATGAACTATATCATCTAAGAGCAGCAAGCTTCAGAAAAGATGAAGATCCATACAAATAACTCACAGACATCTATTCTTCAGATCCTTACCCAAGCCTGTATCCCCATCCCTTGCTCCCAAGATAGTCCCTTCAGCAGAACACTCTTCCCCCTAATTGTGGTAATATTCCTTACCCTCTTTCCACTGAATATGGAGCTTTTTTTAAGGGTTTAACCATCTTTGAATTCTTTCTTTCAGTAAACAAAAGTAACACACAGTTGCTGGAATCAAAATGTTAAAGAATATTATTATGGTCACTGAGTTGGGGAGTAAATTTTCTTTCACAACAATAAAGTTTGACATAGGAACAAACAACAAGAATGGTGAAAAAAGGTGGTTTATCTTAAATATACTTACAATGGATTATTTCTTTTATCTAGCACCACAGACTCATGATTTATAAATGTGTGTTTCATAGATATACTTAAGACTTTTATCTATGGGGGTCAGGCCTTACCATCAATTTTCTGCTACATTAGTGGTTACACTTAGACACTTAAAGATAGGATGGCCTTGACAAGTACCAATCTCTCATTAATTATGCTGAAATGATTTGGAAAAAGAAACAGAAAAAACAAATGATACAATAAATGAAAACAAACTACTGATAATTGATGACCTCGGGTAAGGGGAATACAGTGAGCTTTTTGTACCAATCTTGCAACATTTTTGAACTTACAATATTTTATCAAAACTAAATTTTTTAAAAGAATACTATTAGAAAGCTTCCCAGAAGATATGAACAATAAAGTCTAGTGTACTGGCCATGCTAGTACCATATTCATAGTTAGCTGTTCCTAAAATACATTCCAGGATCAGGTTTTCTTGCCTTAAGCTAATATCGGAAAAATAGCTTCTTGAGTAGCAGGGCATAGGCATGGCTTCTGGGTCAGGGTAGAAATGAAATTACTTGTTTAAGGAGTTTTCATGAACTTATAGGGGTCTTCTATTGGTCAAGGCCCCAGAACGATTTCCCCATGTCAGGACAAACCATAACTTTCAGGATCCTGTCTTCATGCTCAGAGAAGTAGTGCTCTGAAGTCTGGTCTTCCTTTTCCCAAGCTTAATTAAGGGATTAGGCATGTTTTCCCTAGTACCCAGCATAGAGAGTTCTGGTGGTGTTTTGCCGCTACTGTTCATGGAAAGACTTATAGAAAGGAGGAAATAACATGGGGGGGGGTTCACAAAGATCCCAAAAAACTCAAGACAGTAGTCTGCAATGACCACTTGCTAGCATTCTTATATTCATTCATTTCCAACCATTCATCCTCATTCTTTCCACAGCTTGCAGATGATGTTCCAGCTTTCTAATCCACTATACCTGGAACACCAGAAACTTCTGAAGCTATTAAAGCATCTTCATTTTAGGTATATGTCACAGCCAAGAGTTCGGTCTAAGGCCCTAGGATTGATCTTTAGCAGCATACATAAAAATTGTATTAACCAGGGGCTCACACCTGAAATCCAAGATGTCCAAAAGGCTGAGATCTGAGGATCACAGTTCAAAGCCAGTCCCGCCTAGAACTTCTGTGATACTCTTATCTACAATAAACTACTAAGCAGACTTAGAGCTGTGGCAAGGGGTATAAGTGCTACTCTTGAGCAAAGCTTCAGGGACAGAACCCAGGACCTACAAAAAAGAAAAGAAAAGGAAAAAGAAAAAGAAAAGATCCTAGAATAGTGCCAACACCAACCTCACACTTACAAAGTGGACTAGTAAAGGACATAGCAAATTACTTCATGAGAAATTTTCTTAATGGAAGCCATGATACAACTTTAATCTTCCTTAGCTCCTCTATACTGTAAACTCCATAAGGAGGTAGGTACATTATGATCCATGATCATGTTTAAGCTCCTTTTAAATCTTGTTCTCTGAATCTCTCATCAGTTTGTAGGAGCCCTGTATTATGTTACATCTTCACAAATACATGATGCCTCCTATACTGCTCTCACCAGTTCTTTAAGGAAAAGACAAGATATAGCTTCTTGTATCCTCGGGTGGAGAGTGGGGGGGGGTAGGGGAAGGATGGAAATTATGGCTACTAAAATACAAGAGAGGAAAAGACAAGCATTACTAATAAACACATATATAATAATAAACACATATCTTCCACATTCTTGTCCTTTAATTTTACTAATTCATACCAGTTTTGATGAATGTCAGAAACCATCACCTGACTTGGCCCTGTAAACCTCCTCTGCAGACGTAAAGGTGACTCAGTAGTGCCCAAAGGCTATTTTTAAAGTCACTCACTCTTGGCTCCTAGCTGATCACAAACACTTTAAGGAGCATAGGAAGTCTTTCTTTACTCAGTCCTACGAATGGCCCAATACTGATACCACACTTCCAAGGCCTAGCAATATGACTCAGAAGAGAGGATAGACAATGTGTGGATTCTAGAGTCAGAATAGCACAACTGTGATTATACCAGAGCTGACCAGAAAATTTCAGAAACTGTTTAAAGGCATCAATAATGGCCTAAGAGCTCTTCTGTAAGTAACAACATTGCCAATTGACAAAAAGATGGCAATAATACCAAACAATGATTGAGAACTTAATACATACTGGACACTGAGTATTACTTTCTAGAGATCTTAGGTAACCCTTGAAGAGATGGTATTATCCTTTCATAAATCAAGTACTTACACCTAGACCTCATTTGTGTGTGTGTTTGCACCAGTACTAGGGCTTGAACACAGAACCTGAGCACTGTCCCTTAGATAGTACTCTACTAGAGCCACAGCTCCAATACCAGCTTTTTGGTGATTAACTGAAGATAAGAATCTCAGAGAGTTTCCTATCAGGGCTGGCTTCCAACTGTGATCCTCAGATCACAACCTCTTGAGTAGAGTTGTTCTCATTCCCACTCTCCCCTGATCTCCCCCCATACCTCTGGCTGACAAGTGGCTACAGGGTAGGTATTTAAGAGAACTACTCTGGGAAGTGGACTCCAGTTTGTCAGCAATGAGGTTGTGCAACCAGTTTTTACCTTTACCTTTCCATTATTTTCTGAGTTTAGAATTAGTTAACATTATTATACTGAATAAAGGGAATATGGTGGCCATTCACTCCAGACCACTGGAATCACCATTAACATGGTTTTGATTTCTTATGCAACCACACTGAGCAGGGATACGAATCCCATCCTCAGCTTCACAGATAAAAGCATCTCACTGGGTAAGGGGAGAAAAATATCCCAGTGCACATCTAAGGCCATCGATTTCCTTCAACTTAGAAAGCAAAAGGAGTGGGCAATTTTGCCAAACCTCTATAAGCTACAAGTGTGCATAGCAAAGCTACATAAACGACATAAATTTAAACATGCTTTCACAGACAAACATTATGATCACTCACTTGAGATCCCACTGGTTTTCAGGTGCAAACTTCACAGAAGCGGTCGTTGGCTATGCTCTGAAAAATTGGAGGGAAAAAAAACTTAAAAGTTTCAAATATGTATCTATTTCTGCTTTCCCACCTCCGCAGAGCGCGAAAAATAAAAAGAAACTTGGGAGCCGCCAAAAAGTTCTCTTCTCCGAAGTCGACGGCGGTGGGGGGCAGGGAGGGGCTGCGGGAAAATTTCTCTGCAACTTGCAAAGCCCGCACGGTTTTCCCATCGCCAGGAGCGCTCCAGGTGCCTGCAAACTTTGCAGCAAGCAACAATGTAAAGAGAAAAGTGTGCCAGTCAGCGGGGGACCTGCGCTTCTGCTCCGAGGGGGTGCCTCCTTGCTCTCCAGTAATGCCCAATGCTCCTTTCGCCCTACACAAGCTTCTTCCCGCCCACCAACTCCATAACAGCCACGGTGCACCCTCACTCCTCCCCAGACCAGAAAGCCTCCTGGGGCCCGTAGAGGACACCCTCCCGCTAGAGCCCCGAGCCCCCTACTAAGCACAGGACTGCGAGAGAAGGGGGCGCCGAGAAAATGACACCCGACCGAACCGCTGTTACTAGTTATGGGGTTCCATTCCGCACAGGATAACCAGTAGCTGCAGCCCAGCTCCTGCTCTCGCCCGACTCCCCGTCCCTGCACCGCCCCCCGCCCCCGCGCCGCACTCCCAGCCACCCGCTCCGATGGGTCACACAAGTCAGTAGAAGAGCCACCAAGCACTTGACCTGGGTTTGCAGAAGCTCCTGACTCACCGGCTCTGGGGACACCCAACGCGACCGCTACGGGGAGCCGGAGCGCTCCGCGGCGAGGCTGAACCCGGACTCTTTGCTCCGCGCCCACCCGCGCCTCCCTCGGAGAGGCCGCCACTCCACAAGCTTACTCGCCCCGACGCCCCCAACCACGCTCGCGCAGGGCCCGCCTACCTTGGCGCAAAGAGCTCGTGGCTCCTCACGCCGCGTCCCAAACTAGGGCCCCCCGCAACGCTGCCGGGCGAGGCCAATCACGGGTTGAGGGGTGGGCGTGGTAACCGCCCCCCACGCCGCCCGCTTTCTTCACTTCCCTTTCTCGCACCTGCCCCCTAGGAGTCCCCTCAGCCCCTCCCTCTCGACTCCCGCTGAGATCCACGCGGCCGCCCCCGCACCTCGCACACCCGCCTCCGCTCCCGCCTGGCGCCCACCTTCGCCCCGCCAGCCCATCAGGCCTCTCAGTTCAGAGGAGGCTTTAGCCAGCGGCCGCAGCAACAGCAGCGGCTCAGGCTAAGGCGGCGCCGAGCACTATTGTATCCTGACACTGTGCGCTCCCACGCTCCGCCACTTGCCTTTCTTTCGGCCTCCCACCACCCAGCGCTCCCCACACACACCACAGACACACTTTCTCGCGCCCTCACACACACGCAAGCACACTCACACCTCCCTGTTTCGCCGGACGCGCTCACTCTTATTCGGCTATCTGGCCCGCCGCCGCCTGCACGTCTGCTGGCCGACTGCACGCCTGCCCGCCGCGCGCTCTTCTGGCGGGCTGAGCTGGTTGCGAGCGCCTCCCGCCTCCAGGCTCCGCCCACTTCTCCCCGCCCACAGCCGCGTGCAGCACCTCCAGTGGGTTTTCCCGTTTCTCTTGCGGGGCGGGGATGGACGGCTTCCCAGAGGAGCTGGGAGCCCCGCTGAGGGGCACAGAATACCTAGAGGTGGAGAAGCCTTCCTGGTAAGGGAACCCAGCCTTGCTCAGCTTGCTCCCGGCGAACTCGAAAGGTAGGAAAGGGCTGGTGGGTGAACATAAACTCAAAGCGCACTCCTGACTGAGGTCCGTTAGGCTTGGGGAGCCTATAATAAAGCCAAGGGACAATTCGCAACCCAAGTGTCCCTTTGCAAGCAAAGTGCTTGAGGATACCAGTGCTTTCCGTGTCAGTGTGTCAGTTCTCTCCCTGTGAGTCACTGATCCACATGTTGCTCTAGAAGTGTGTTGGTGACATTAAAAAAGAATAACAACTCCTAATTGTTAATAGGGGAGAGATTGTCTCAGATCATCTAGTGAAACTGGCCGAATCACTTGAAAAACCATCTTTAATTTGGGGCTGAGGTGAAAAGGAGAGGGGGAAGGAAGCTGACAGACACCGAGAGACAGAGAGAGGAGAGGGGAGACAGGAAGAAACTGGGAGACAGAATGAATCTCCATCCTGTTTGTTACAGAGATCAGGACGGTAATGGCTATAGAGATTCCCTGTGGTGAGTGCTTAGTCTGGGCCCACTGCTGCCAGCCTCCCTAACTGCTCTGCAGGTTGGGTACTTGCTTAGCACCAAAATTCCTTAAGACAATAGTTTTGAATTAATGAGTGGGAAATATCTATAGATATTATATTTAGTTATATATTTCTAGTTCTGACCCTTTAGATGAATTCTGAGTGATACAGATGTTTCACAGAAAACTTTTTTGACCTCTCTAGGTTTGTAAATGTATTTTATGCAATTATGAAGAATTTAAATATACTCATTTTCATTAAGTATTTCAGGATAAACGGTAATTTAGGCTCTTTTGTATTTGACTATTCCATGTTAAAGATGTATTTCCCTCTCATGCAAATGTGTAAATTCCAAAATATTTGTAGTACTTCATACATAATTTCTTTTGAAGGGAGTTGTAAAAAAAAGTATTACTGAAAGGTCTTACATAGCCATCACCTAGTTTTTCCCAATGGTCATATCTTATATAATTAGAATAAAATATCAAAACCAAGATACTGACAATAGTACTATCCACAGAGCTTATTTAGATTTCAGTATTTTTTATGTTTAAATTTTTAAATTTTTTTTGCCGGTCCTGGACTTTGAACTCAGGGCCTAGGTGCTGGCCCTCCTCAGCCTCTTTGTGCTCATGGCTAGCACTCTATCACTTGAGCCACAGCACCTCTTCCAGCTTTTTTGAGTAATTTACTGGAGGTAAGAGTCTCACTGCGACTTTTCTGCCTGGAGTGGCTTAAAACGGGATCCTCAGATTTCAGTCTCCTGAGTAGTTAGGATTACAGGTATGAGCTACCGGCACCTGGTGAGATTTCAGTAATTTCACATGCATTCCTTTCTTGATCTGTGTATATAGTTCAATGCAATTTTATCACTGTGTAGATTCCCTATCACATTCATTCTTGCTAAACTTTAGAGTCATAGGCACATCCTTTTCCAGTCCCTGGGAATCCCTAACATGTTTACCACCTCTGTAATTTCTCTTTTGGGGAATATTATAGAAATGGAATCATACTTTTTTGAGGATTTTTATTTAACTGACATCATTTTGTTGAGATTCACCGAAGCTTTTTACTTCTGAGTAACATTCTGTAGTATAGATGTACCAGTTAAACTGTTTTCCCACATTTGGCTTGCTTTGAATTTGTTTTTTTGTGTCTGTATTAGAGCATAAACTTAGAGGCTAGACGCTGTCCCAAAGCATTTTGCTCAAGGCTAGTGCTCTACTGCTTGAGCCACAGCTCCACTTCTGGTTGATTGAAGTAAGTCTCATGGACTTGCCTTCCAGGCTGGCTTTGAACTGGGATCCCCAGGTCCTTGCCTCCTATGTGGCTAGGATTATAGGCCTGAGCCACTAGGTCTCTGATATGTTTCCCATTTTAATCTCTTAAAAATAAAAGTGAGCTAGGTGCTAGAGGCTTATGCCTGTAATCCTAACTACTCAGGAGGCTAGAGACTCAAAGCCAGCAAGGACAGAAAAGGCTACAAGATTCCCATCTCCAAATAAGTGCCAAAAAAAAAAAAAACAGATTAGAAGTGCGGTTCCAGGAATAGACCACCAGCCTTAAGCAAAACAGCCGAGTGACAGCTCAAAGTTCTGTGTGTGTATGTGTGTGCACATATACACACATGCATGCACACACACACACACACACAAACTAGATAAAACTGCTAGGTAGGTGCCAGTGTCTCACAGGTATAATCCTAGCTACTTGTAGTACTGAAATGGGAATTGTGGTTCAAGGCCAACCAGTGTAGAAAAGTTTTAGAGATCTCAATTGAGAGCTGCCACTCAGTGGCACACTTCTGTTATTCTAATTGTGATGGGAAGCCTAAAATTGCCCATCACAGTGCAAGGACAGGAATTGCACAGCTAGGCTCTGGTGACAAATGCCTGTAATCCTAACTACTCAGGATGCTGAGATCTGAGAATTGTGATTGGAAGCATGAAGCCAGGCTAGGTAGTAAAGTCTATGAGACTCTTATTTCCAATTAACTACCAACAAGCCAGAGCTGTGTCATCAGTTGTAGAATGCTAGCCTTGAGTAAAACAGCTCAAGGACAGTGCCCAAGCCTTGATTTCAAGCCCCAGGACTGGCATAAAAAAGCACAAAAAAGAATGGAAGTTCTAGCTTAGTTGTAGAAGAATCTGTATAACAAGCCCAAGATATTTTGAGTTCAAGCCTAAGTATTGCAAAAATAAATTTTAAAAGGGCTATGAATATTGCACAGAGTTTTCTATGCTAACATAAATTCATTTCCTCATGCTAGATACCCTGAATTGCAATTGCTGGGCCAGATGTTAAGTATATGTACGGTGTTGTCTGGGTTAGAAGACACATATATATTTAGTGTTAAAAGAAACTGCCAGGGGAAGTGGCACTGTGACTGAAAGTGGTAGAGCACTAGACTTAAGCAAAAAAGCTTAGAGACAGCACCCAGGCCCTGTGTTCAAGCCCCATGATCAACAACAACAACCTCAAAAAGACCTTTTCTGGGGAAGTAACTGTGGCCTAGTGAGAGAGGGCTTACCTAACATGCCTGAGGCTCTAGGTTCAATTCCTCAGTGCCACTTAAACAAAAACCAATAAGCTCAATGAAAAGGGAAAAAATAATTATTAAAATTATTTTTTAAAAAAAGAAACTACTAGGAACTAGTGGAGTAGCTCAGGTGGTAGAACTTAAGTTGTGAAAGAAAAAAATTAGGAAGAACATTAGGCCCTGATATCAACCCTTCCAGTACCAACACACAGACACATATACCCATATCCGCCCCCCCCCCAACACACACTGAGCCAGGCACTGGAGGCTTACTCTTGCAATCCTTTTTACTCAGGAGGCTGCAATGAGAGGATTCTGGTTTGAAGCCAGCCCAGGCAGGAAAATCTTCTAGACACTCATTTTTCCAGTTAACCACCAAAAAGCCAAAAGTGGAGCTATGGGTTAAGTGGTGGGGCACTAACCTTGAGCAAAAACAGCTCAGAGTTCACGATTCCAGATCATCACAAAAAATAAAAAATGAAACTGTCAAACTTTTCCAGACTGTACCATTTTGTCTTCCCACCAGCAATAAATAGGTCAGGTTTTGTTTTTTAGTTTGTTTGTTTGTTTGTTTTGTTGGTTGTGGGGCTTAATTCTGGGCCTGGGCACTATCCGTCAGTTCTTCAGTTCATGGCTGGTGCTCTACCACTTGAGCCACAGCACCACTTCTGGTTTTTGATGGTTAATTGGAGGTAAGAGTCTCATGGACTTTCCTGCCTGGGCTGGCTTTGAACTGCGATCCTCAGATTGTAGTCTACTGAGTAGCTAGGATTACAGGTGTGAACCACTGGTGCTGTGCATGGCTATGAGGTCAGTTTTATCACATCTTTCTCAGTGTTGTTATTTTCACTAATATAGCCATGCTGGTAGATTTGTGGTAATAACTTGTTAAAATTTGCCTTCCCTTAATGGCCAGTCAGGTTATACATCTTTGCAAGTCTTCTGTCAGAAGTGAAAATATTTTCTTATTCTGTAGCTGGTCTTTCCATTTACTTAATAAGACATGTTTTTTAGAACAAAATATTTTATTTTGCAGATATTTTGCAGAGTTCTTACACAAGTGTAAGAAATCTATACCTAGTTTTGTAAGAAATCTATACCTAGTTACTCCTCAGTGCTGAAGACATTTTTTATGCTCTCTTCTAGAAATACTACAGTTTTATAGGCTAATAAATTATAGTTTAAATTATAGTTTAGTTTTATAACTCACTCTGCATTTTATAAGACAGAATGATTAAATCTGGTTTAATTTATTATTTTTTTTTTTTTTGTCGGTCGTGGAGCTTGAACTCTGGGCCTGGAACGCTGTCCCTTAGCTTTTCAGCTAAAGGCCAGCACTCTACCACTTGAGCTACAGTGCCACTTCCGGTTTTCTAGTGGTTTATTGGAGATAGTAGTCTCATGGTCTTTCCTGCCTGGGCTGGATTTGAACGGAGATCCTCAGATCTCAGCCTCCTGAGTAGCTAGGATTACAAGCATGAGCCACTGGCATCTGGCTTTAATTTATTAATTTTTTTATTAGTATGAATGAATTGTACAATGGGTTTCATTGTGCTTTTTATACTCATGCATGTTAAGTGATATAATTAGATCAAATTAAGTCTATATTATTCTTTCCTTTTTCTTCTTTTATGGTGATATGAGGATTTGGCCTTAAGAGACACACACTTGACTGGTACTCCACCACTTAAACTACACTTCCAGTCCTGCATTTTTACTGATTTTATTTATTTGAATTTTTTGTATCATGTTTAAGGCTTGAACTAACTGTCTGGGTGCTGTCTTTGAGCTTTTTTTGCTCAAAGTTAGCACTCTACCACTTGAGCCACAGCTCCACTTTGTACTTTGAAGAAAAGAATCTCACTGATTTTCCTGATTGAGCAAACCACATTCCTCAGATCTTAGCCTCCGGAGTAGCTAGTTTTGCAGGCATGAACCACTGGTGCCTGCCACTGATTTTTTTTAAAGAGATGGAGTCTAGTAGACTTTTCTGTTCAGGCTTTCTTTAGTTCACCAGATTTCAGCTTTCTGAATAGCTAAGATTATAGGTGTGAGTCATGGATGCCTGACTGATACTATTCTTTTTTTAACCCTCTTTTCTCCTCCCTTTTGAAACAGTTTTTAGTTAAGTTTCATTATAGTATTTTCATTAGATATTGAATCTACTTCAATCCACAATTTATTTTGAATTATTTTTTCTAATAAACTCCAACCTAAGATAGAGGTCTATATTTTTGTTTTTAGGCATTTGACCTGTTAAATCTTATTTGAATTCTGAGGGAAAATTTCTTTTATTTTATTTTATTTTATTTGTGAACATACTGTACAGAGGGGTTACAATTGCATGGGCAGGATAATGCGTACATTTCTTACCAAGCATTGCATCCTCCTCCTTTGTTTACCCTTCACATCCCTTCCCAGCCTCCCCCCTCCGTGAGGGGAAATTTCATCAAACATATAGACCAATTTGGGAAGAATTGCTATCTTTACTATATGGTTTTCTAATCACAGACATAGTATGTCTAAATCTGTTTATTTAGGCTTTCCTAGACTTCTTCATCAGCAGTTTGGAAATTTCAGCATAGACATTGTATAGATTTTGTTCAGCACCTTAATGTCTCATTTTCTTCAGAGTTATTCTAAGTGGTATTGGGGTGAGTGTGTGTGTGCTCTGCACGTGTGTGTGTGTGTGTGTGTGTGTGTGTGTGTGTGTGTGTGCATGCAAGCACCACTACTGAAACTTGAACTCAGGGCCTGGACACTATTTCTTAGGCTTTTGTATTTGAGGCTGGTTCTCTACCACTTGAGCCACAGTTCTTCTGGCTTTTGATGGTTAATTGAGATAAGAGTCTCATGGACTTTCCTCATAGAGCTGGCTTTGAACCATGACCCTCAGAGCTCAGCCTCCTAAGAAATTAGGATTACAGGCATCAATCACTAGCTCTGGTAAGTATTGTGTTTTAAATTTTAGCTCCCATATTTATTGTTAGTCTTATTATATAGAATTGTGATTTGTTTTTCTGTGTTGACCCTTTTTCTCAGTTTCGTTTGAGTTTTATTCTTATTAGCATATATTAATTGGACAAAGGGGTTTCATTGTGATATTTCCATATATACAGTGTTTTTTGACAAATTGTTTGCTGATCTTACGTTTTGTGGTCTGCAGAATTCAATTAGTTATAGGAGTGTTTTGATAGACTCTGGAATTTTCTACATAGAAAATCAAGTTTTTTGTGATTAGGGATAGTTTTATTTTCTCATTTCCAATCTTATGACTTTTATTTAATTTTAATTTTTTCTTGCCTTATTGTGTTTGCTAAAGCACTTGGACTCTGTTGAGCACAATGGTAAGAGTAAGCGTCCTTCCTTTGTCCTAATAAAAGGGCAAAACATTTCATTTTTCACTAGTAGGAGGTTAGCTGCAGATTTTTTTAAAAGAGGGGAAGATACTTAAGTATTATTTTTTTAAAAATCATCTGTCAATATTTCAACTTAGAAATCAAGTGCAAAGTAACTGCACTTAAATTAGTCAATTTCTATCACAGTCACAGCAACCTCATACTGTAAGAAGCAAACCAAAATATAATATGGTCATAATGTAGTCATTCCATTTCCATTTTTAAACAGTATTCTTTTTTGTCATGGTTCTAGAGCTTGAACTCGGGCCCTAGGCATTGTCCCACAGCTTTTTTGCTCAAAACTTGTGCACTATCACTTGAGCCACAGTTTTCAGAAGTTAATTGGAGATATAAGTCTCATAGGCTTTTCTTCCCTGGCTGGCTTCACACTGAAATCCTCAGTTCTCAGCCTCCTGAGTAGCTTGGATTACAAGCGTGAGACATCAGCAACTGGCTTTGAACACAGTATTTTTTAAATAGAAGGTGAACTGGATTTTGTCTGCCTAGGACAACTTAGCTGCTCTTGTTTTTATATACTGTTAATTATGTGGTATTACCATTGGATAAATGTTAATGTAATGTTAATCTGACAATAAAAACTAGGAAACAAAAGCTTTCTGGAATGGACTACTCTTTGCCAATTCTAAATTTGATAAGGAAGAACATCAAACATGAATTCACTGGATAGGCTGGTCTTAGTAATAAGGCTAGATAAAATACAGGGGGTTTTGTTTGTTTTTTGTTTGTTTTTTGTTGGTTGTGGGGCTTGAACTCCGGGCCTGGGTGCTGTCCCTCAGCTCTTCAGCTCAAGGCAAGTACTCTACCACTTGAGCCACAGCACCACTTGCGATTTTCTGAGTGATTTATTGGAGGTAAGAGTTCACGGACTTTCGTGCCCGGGCTGGCTTTGAACCACAATCCTCAGATCTCAGCCTCCTGAGTAGCTAGGATAATAGGCATGAGACACTGGCGCCCGGCTGAAATTCAGTTTTAAATACATATTGTAGAACATATCTGATCTCATATATGGGATATATGTTTATATATTCCCATATTTATTTATAAATATTTATAAATATTCTTTATAAACATGTATATAAATATCTATGTATACATGTGTATATATGTATTCATATATTTAGGTATTTGTATATGCCATACAAGATTTGGCAAAATTGGAACAGGAAGTGTCACTCAAGTGGTAGATTTTCCCTCTTAAGCAAAAATGCCAAAGGAGAATATGAGGCTCTGAGTTCAAGCCCCAGTACCAGCAGGAAAAAAAAAACCTTAAAATCATTCAGTTGAGTTGTATAAACATCAGGAAATTCATAGTGGACTCAGGATTTAGCCAGATGTAAACTTGATGATTAGCCAAATGCTTTCTTTGTATAGCAACCACTTAGAAGCAATTTATTTCCAAAATCTTGCTCCACCCCAAATGAAAAAAACCCAGAGGTGCTGGGTGCTGGTGGCTCATGCTTGTAATCCTAGCTACTCAGGAGGCTGAAATCTGAGGATCACAGTTCAAAGCCAGCCCATGCAGGAAAAGCCATGAGACTCTTATCTCCACTTAGCCACCAGAAAACCAAAAGTTACATTGTGGCTCAAATGGTAGAGTGTTATCATTGAGAGAGAAAGCTGAGGGACCTTGCCCAGGCCCTGAGTTCAAGCCCCACAATGGTCAAAAAAAAGGAAAACCCAGAGGTGTTTAATATGTATAAGTAGCAAGTGTAGAGGGCTGGAGAGAGGCTTCAAGTTTAGAAACAGCTGCAGCTTACCCAGATTGGGAGAGTCTCCTGCCTGGCAGGCACTGTCTATTAGTAGCCATTCCTCATGGAAGAAGAAGAAATTACTGCTGCAGAAAAGTTTGGGAAGCTGATATCAAGAGGCCTGACATGGCCTAGGGGGAGAGAATGAAGACACATCTGACCTTCCTTCTGCATATATACTCAACAAGTTTGGACTTCAAAGTTCAAACTCAACAGGCACCAAAGGACAAGGCTATGAATCCAAGCAATCACTAGCTAGCCCTCCTGCCCAAATGTAACTGGGTGTCAGTCAGACCTTGGTGCCTATGTGGACCCCCCTCCCTCCATGCACCATGGGAGGTGAGTGTATGCCATTTATTATTGGGAAGATGGCGCTTCAGCTACTTAAAAAAACAACAACATAGGGCACCCTCTGCTTATTCTCTGACCCAAGTTCTCCACTCTAACTATAGCTTTTCTTATAGTCTCTTGAGAAAGAAGATCTCTATTCATAGTTTCCTGAAAGGTGTTTCTGTTGTTGTTGTTGCCAGTCCTGGGCTGGAACTAAGGGCCTGGGCTCTGTCCCTGAGCCTCTCTGTGCTCAAGGCTAGCGCTCTACCATTTGAGCCACAGGGCCACTTCCAGGTTTTTCTGTTTATATGGTACTGAGGAATCGAACCCAGGGCTTCATGCATGCTAGGCAAGCACTATACCCCTAAGTCACACTCCCAGCCCATGAAAGTTGTTTTTGTTAACTTTTATAAAAAATTCCATTAAATCTTTGCTTTATTTTTAAATTATAGAGGTGATGTATAGAGGGGTTACAATTACATGAGTCAGGTAATGAGTACATTTCCTTTAATACAGTGTTTTATGTGAATGCCAAATTTTATCACATGTAATTTCCTTATACACAATTTTTTTTGATCCAGTCGTGGGGCTTGTACTCTGGGCCTGGGTGCTGTCCCTCAGCTCTTCAGCTCAAGGCTAGCGCTCTACCACTTGAGCCACAGTGCCACTTCTGGCTTTTTTCTTTTTGCTTATGTGGTGCTGAGGAATCGAACCCAGGGTCTCAGGTATGCAAGGCAAGCGCTCTACCACTGAGCCACCTTCCCAGCCCATGTAATTTCTTTAACCTGTGGTAGATTGCATTGATTTGGGGCCAAACTCTGGGTTTGGGCACTGTCCCTGAGCCTCTTTGTGTTTAAGGCTAACACTTGAACCACAGTGCCACTTCTGGTTTTTTCTGGCTTGTTTATTGGTGATGAGCCTCACAGACTTTCCCGCCTGGGCTAGCATGGAACCAAAATCCTCAGATCTCAGGCTCCTGAGTACTTGTTAGTTAGGCATGAGCCACCAGCCCCTGGCTAAACATTGATTTTTTTTAATTATTCTTATTGTAGAGGTGATGTACAGAGGGATTTCAATTACATGAGTCAGATAGCATGTAAATTTCCTTTCATACAGTTTCTGTTCCCTCATTTTTTTCCAGTCCCTTCCACCTATCTCTACCCATGAGTTATATAGTTCACTTTCATGGATGTCCAGTGAGTTCCACTGCTGTACTTTTTCACCCCCTTTCCTTTGAGTTCTGTATCCTCCCCTCCAACTCTTTCCAAGATGTACATTTGAATACACTATACATAAGATAAAGAAGACAGAATCATCAAAAACTGAAAACTAAAAAAAGGAAAGAAAGAGAAAAAATGGTCTCTTGTTTCCATTTCTTGGAGTTGGTTTCAGTGTGTATATTATTTTATATAAATATGAAGAGGCACTGAGGTATTAAGCCTTTGTGTTTCTCTCCTGAGTATCCTTTTTTGTCTCACTGTGTATATTTAGAATCCTGTGTAATTTATCATATCCAAATATATTTTAGATCTAATTTCTGCATATCAACAAATGTAAACACTGATTTTTTAATCAATGTTGTATAAATGCAATGCAAGTCATGTACAAATGGTCAAATGAATTTTAGACCTAGACAGATTATCTTCTACAATCTTTTGCTGCAGATTTTTGTGTAAAAGTTGATGAAAGATAAAAGTTTATATATTTATCTTTGGTATTGGTGTTAGGATAATTCTTCAATCATAAAATAATGTGGGAAGTTATTCAAACTAAGAGCAAAGCCTCTGTGGGCATTTAGGAACTTGAATTTTAGTAGAGTCTCAGCATTTTCAGAACTGGTCAGAATGGCTCACTGTGCATAATTTGTTAACACAAATGGTGGCCTAGTGGTACAGTGCTTGCCTGGCATGCATGAAACCCTGGGTTCAATTCCTCAGTACCACATAAACAGAAAGAGCCAGAAATGATACTGTGGCTCAAGGGGTAGAGTGCTAGCCTGGAGCAAATGAAGTTCAGTGACAGTGCCCAGGCCCTGAGTTCAAGCCCTAAGACTGGCAAAAAAAATGTTCATCCTGGAAAATCTAATTTCCAAGCTGGACAGAAAAGAGTTAATATTGCAGGTCTGACAGTTCTTCTTTAAAAAGACGCATTGCAAAGCAAACCTCTGGATGGGTGTGGAATTTAGATTTGGAGAAAGTTTCTAACAATTCTGACTAGGATTTATATGACTGTTCATCTGTGCTTAAGCCATTTGTACAAACAGTATGGCTATGCTGTGGTTTCCTACTAGGAGTTTGAAATTTTGTAAAGTGCTAGACAAGTGAGTCCATATAACCAACTTCCAATAATGTCTCAGGAAGTCAATTCCTTCCCTTTCCCTTTCCCTTTCCCTTTCCCCCTCCCCCCTCTCCTCTCTTCTCCTCTCCTCTCCTCTCCTCTCCTCTCCTCTCCTTTCCTCTCCTCTCCTCTCCTTTCCTTTCCTCTCCTCTCCTCTTTTCTTTTCTTTTGCCAGTCTTAGGGCTTGAACTCTGAGCTTGGGCACTGTCCCTGAGCGATTCTTACTCAAGCATAGCAGTTTACCACTTGAGCCACAGAACACTTCTGGCTTTTTCTGTGATTAATTACAGAAAATCTTACGGACTTTCCTACCCCAGCTTGGATCCATGATCCTCAGATCTCAGCCTCCTAGGTAGATGGGATTACAGGTGTGAGCCACCAGTGCCTGGATTTCTAACAAGCTTCTCTGATAGACAACACTTCACTAATGTTGTTAGGATCCATTAGCTGGAATAATAACACATCCTAGGTGTGCCTCTACTGGGTGAGTCCTCTTGCCAATCTGATATTAATATAGAATCACTCTTGCTTTTGAAAAATTAAAGTTTGTATAGTACATTGGTTTTTATACTTTTATTCTTTACTTCTTGGTATTATTATACTTGAACAGAGTTTCTTGGAGACAGCATATGCAATTTCTTTCTCTTTTTCTTGATTGTGGTGCTTGAACTCCATTTGGGCACTGTCACTGAGCTTTTCTTCTCAAGGCTAGTGCTCTACTGCTTTGAGTCACACCACCACTTCTGATTTTCTAGTGGCTAACTGCAGATAAGAGTCTCATAGATTTTCCTGGTCCAGCTAGCTTTAAACCTCAATCCTCAGATCTAGGCCTCCTGAGTGGCTAGGATTATAGGCATGAGTCACCAGCACCTAGCTAGCCCAGACTATTTTTTAAGACTTTATTTTATGGACTAAGAGTGTGGTCAAAGTCAAAGAGAATCTTTCTAGCAGGTAATTAAAAAACAAATATTTTGTCAATATGTTTTCATCTGCTTATTTTGGCCATTTAATCTGAAAATAACTGTTGGGGTTATATATCACGTTTTTGAGGGGAAAGCAGTACTGGGGTTTGAACTGAGACCCCTCCTGCTTGCTTGGCTGGTGTTTTTTGTTTTTTGTTTATTTTTTTTTTTACCACTTGAGCCACTCTTCTTGTCTTATTTTTTTTCTGCTTGTTTTGGAAATGGAATATAGAGTACTTTTCTTTCTTGGCTTACCTCAAACTGAGAGAGAGTTACCAGATTTCAGCCTCCTTAGAAGCTAAGATTATAAGGATGATACACTGGCATCTGGCATAGTCTAATGTTTTATTATTTTTTTTTGTTTTCTGTCTGCTTCAGGGTGCTGTCCCTGAGCTTCTTTTGCTCAAGACTAGCACTCTACCACGTGAGTCAGAGCTCTACTTAAAATCTTTTTAGTGGTTAATTGGAGATAAGAGTGTCTCAGACTTTCCTGCTCATGCTGACTTTGAACTGTGATCCTAAGAACTCAGCCTCCAGAGCAGCTAAGATTACAAATGTGAGTCACCTGCAACCAGCTTTGTTGTCAATATTTTTGAAGTCTACTAAAGTGAAGTGTAGAGTACTTACATGCATTTAGGTTGTCCTTTTATCCTCCTGCTTTGAGAATGTGATTTATTTTAGTGTTGCTGAGATTTGAACTGAAAACTTTTTCTTTTTTGCCAGGTGTGGGGCTTGAACTCTGGGCCTGGGCACTGTCCCTCAGCTCTTCAGCTCAAGGCTAGTGTTCTACTACTTAAGCCACAAAACCACTTCTGGTTTTCTGAGGGGTTTTTATTGAAGATAAGAGTCTCACTGACTTTCCTGCCTGGGCTGGCTTTGAACCTCGATCCTCAGATCTCAGCCTCCTGAGTAGCTAGGATTAAGGCGTGAGTGACCAGTGTCCGGCTCATAGGCAGTTCTATGCCTACATCCACACATCCACCTCTTGGAATATAAATTCTTCATCTATTTCTTTTTTTAGGTAGAAAATTCTTTTATTCTCAAGGTCCTTATATTCACAAACTGTTGGTGCTTTTATTTTTTAATTTTTAAAAGTTTTATTGTTATTATAAAAGTTATGTACAGAGTGGTTACAGCTATCATCTATTTCTTTATATTCATGGAACCCAACATAAGATGGTATTTTAATTTTCCTTCAACAATTCAGCGTGATTTAAAATTGGACAAGGAAAGGTGTGTCCATTATATTCACCCTGGTTTTAATATATTTCTTAGTTTTCTTTCTAAAGTTCCAAGCCTCCTTCTGGTATTGTTTCCTTTTTGTATGGACAGCTTCCTTTAGACCTTCATTATTGATACATCTGCTAGTGAAACTTGTCTAAATTTTCAATCATCTGAGAATGTCTTTATTTTTCCACAATATTTTCCCTGAACCTGGAAGTCAGAGTTGACAGTTCTTTACTTTCACCGTTTGAAAAATGTACCACTTCCTTCCAGACTTTTCTGGATTCATAGGAGAAATGTGCCACCATTTAAATTAATATTCCCTGTTGGTAATTTGTGAGTACTTCTCTCTAGCTGGTGGGAGGATTTTTTGGTTTTGTTTTTTACTTAGCAATTTTTTGTAATTAGAAAGGTAATGTACAAAAGGTTACCATTTATTTATTTATTTATGCATTTGTCATGGTGCTTGAACTCTGGGCCTATGCTCTGTCCCTCAGCTAGTCATCTCAAGGCTAGTGCTCTTATCACTTGAGCCACAGCACCATTTCCTTATTTATTTTTTTAATGCTGTCCTGGGGATTGAACTCAGGGCCTGGGCACCGTCCCTGAACTTCTTTGACTCAAAGCTAGCATTCTACCACTTGAGCCACAGCCTCACTTCTGGCCTTTTCTGAGTAGTTTATTGGAGATAAGAGTTTCACAGACTTTTCTGCCCCGACTAGCTTTGAACCTCGAAAGTCAGATCTCAGCATTCTGAGTAGTTAAGATTAGAGGTGTGAGCCACCAGCACCTACCATATCATATGTCAGACAATGAGTACATTTTATTTTTTTAAATTTTTTTTAATGAGTACATTTTTGACAGTGTCATCCCTTTCCCCCGCCTCTCTCTTTCTCTCTCCCTCCCTCTTTCCCTCCCTCTCAGTATTTCCCTCAGGAGGTGATTTTTTTTTTTACTTTTAATTTTCAGAAGTTGCTTATTATGTGTCTCAATATGGATTTTGGGGGATTGCCTGGCCTACTTTTGTGGTTGTGGTTCCAATGACAGTTTAGCTTTTAATACCCTGGCAGTGCTTGTCTGGTCAGCTTTGTTCATCTATTACTTGTAAGCCAGCTTGAAGCTAAGGAAGATGTCATACAGATGGACAGTTTTTAGGTCTGCAGGCATCGTAATTTAGGAAGTTTCGCATTTGAGTCAGACTGGTGATTTTTGGTTTTCGAGGATTTACCATAAAAATTTAACGAATATCCCTTTCTGAGGTGACTGACTGGAGCTTGAGGTTGGTGGAGCCAGAGTTGCTGCAGGATTGCGACTATGAGCATCTGAGGTGGTTAATAGTAGCTCTTCACATCTACAATTTAAAAATGGCCTCCAAGGCAACTACAAAAGAAGAAACAACAGAAAGTCTGAAAAAGTTGAAGAAGTAGAGCTTGAAGAATTTGAAGTGGAGAAACTAGTAGGCTGACATATACTAGCCAGCCAGGTAGAATATCTCCTGAAATGGAAGGGATATTCAGATGCTGATAATACCTGACAACAGGAAGAACATTTAAATTGTCCAGAGTTAACTGAGCATTTCCTAAATCCTCAAGAAGCTGGTTTATCTGACAATGAATCTGATGATTGCACATCAGAGAATAAAAGAGATGCTGGTGACAACCCAAGGGACTTTGCTAGAGGTCTTGAGCCTGATAAATAATTGCTGTCACAGAAAACAGTAGAGGATTGATGTTCCTCATGAAGTGGAAAGATTTAGAGGAAGCTGAATTTATGCCAGGAAAAGAGGCAAATGTGAAATATCCTCAGATTGTAATTGCTTTTTATGAAGAGAATCCTTTGGATTCAGAAGATGTAGCTTAGTATTTGTTTGAATTATTTATATACATATATATATACATATTAGATAGATACATACATACATCTATCTGAGCCTTGCTTTTGAACTAATCGTGTGAAACAATAACTTCAAGTTTCATATGTTCAGTTTTTAATTTTTGATATGCTGGTTTTGAAATATTGAACATGTTGAGATATTGTTTTTGAGTCAATACCACTGGCTACTTTGAACAAATATAATAAAGGCTTTTTTTGTAGTTGCTTCCTCTATCAGAAAACAATATTTGCTTCCATGGTATAATTCTTCTTCTTTTGATAACAAGTTTCTTTAAGTTTTAGGGAAGTTTTTTGGTCATTACTTTATAAGAACAATTTGTCTTTAACTGCTGGACATCCTAATTTTGTGTGTGTGTGTGTGTGTGTGTGTGTGTGTGTGTGTGTCTGTGTGTGTGTCTGTGTGTAAAATACAGTGGTGGTTTTCTTGTTTTTGATATTTTGATTTTTAGAGGTGATAGGCACCAAACCCCATCCGTGCAAATGCTAGGCAAATGATGTATCACTCAGTGACATCCTTGGCCCTTTTTGGGGAGGTACGTTCTTGTTTTGGGGGCTTTTCTGAGACTGGTTTATTAGGCAGCCCTTGCTGGAATTAGACTTGCTAGCTACGCAAGCTGGCATCAAGCTTTAGATCCTCCTGCCTCTGCCATAGATATCTAAACGCAATAGGTTGTTTGCAAAGTGTCCTGAATGAAAAATATTTACCATTACCAAAAACTTCCTCCAACCTAGATGGGAAATTTAAGACGAACATAAATCCTTTAATTAGCTATGCAAAACTCAGTATATATTGAAAAGTTTCTGTAGTGAGCCAATCATGTACAGAATATTGGAATCTGTGTACTGAAAGCTCATGAATCCTGGGACATATAAGATTCGATGTGTGGAAATGTAATCAGGTGGTTAGAGACTTTGAAAATTTAAGACCTGTTGGCCTAAATGAGTGAACAAAAATCAAATAATTATTGATTTGGATGCTTTTAAAAATTATTTATATTTTGTGTATATGTGGTACCAAGGAATCAAACCCCAGGGCCTCATGCGTTCCAGGTAAGCACTCTACCACTAAGCCACATTCCTTGCCTGGATGCTTTTTTTTTTAAACCCCAATCCATTCCTTACCAGTATACTCAATCTTTCAAATACTGCTACTGGTTCCACAAAAGCCAGAAAAACAACATTTTAGTACTCAGAATGTTACATCTGTATTTTTCATTTTATTGTAAAGAATGCTAAACAGTGGTCTATACATAGCTTTATATTTATTCCTTTGCAGAAATTTCAAGAGCCAGGCACCATGGCTCATGCCTGTCATTCTAGTTACTCTAAAAGCTAAGATATGAGGATTGCCATTTGAAGACAGCTTGGGGAGGGAAGTCCCTGAGACTCTTATCTCCAATTACCCTCCCCACACACAGAAAAAGCAGGAAGTGGAGCTGTGGCTCAAATGATAGAGTGCTAACCCTGAGTAGAAAAGCTCAGGGACAGGGTTCATTCCCTGAGTTCAAGCCCCAAGACTGGCACCAAGGAAAAAAGAAAAAACTAGTATCTTTCTCCATGCTTTGTTCTTTGTGACCATTCTTTCCCTCTGCTTGGAAGAATGAGAGGCACAGGTGGCCATTGGCAGACTGTGTGAAAGTCCTGGTTTTTATTGTATCTCCTGGCATGGTACCAATGGCAGGAGGAAGAAGACCTGTATGTATCCTCTACAGGATTCTTTTGTGCAATCTCCCCACCAACCAGCTAAATGCTGACAACACTGTGGAGGAGGAAGTTGCCTCTTAGCTGTTTGCCTGGAAACTCAGGTATGGAGTCTGATGCTTACACTACATGATGAAGGTACTAGCAGCAAAGGGGGATGAAAATCGCTAATTAGTGTGTATACACTGGTTGGGAGAAGGGTTAAAATACAAACTCTGGCTACCTGTTGCTGCTACTGTGAAGTCATGTGATCAGCAGGCCTGGGGTCACTTCAGGAATGCACTAATGCCAGCACTTGGCAGAAGACACCTTCCCTTTGTGCCTGGTGCAAGTGAGGCTCCAGGCACTTCTTGGTTGAGGATGCCAGAAAATAGAATAGGAATGTATGGTCCCAGTCTGCATGGTGCTACTACTGATTTGCCAAATGAAATATGGTGACTGCTCCCTGAGGGGAGGAACAAGGTCCCCTTAGCTGGCTCTGTATTAAAATGACAAAGTCTGTAGTTAGTCTGTGGTGATCCAGGTGGCACTAGGGAGAATCTCTGTGGTTAAAATGGTGTTTCTAATGGCTGTGATAGCTCATTCCTATTCTAGAAAATGGGGGAACAAGGGTGGGTGTGTGTAGGTTTGGGTGGGCCTAGGCTTGAGGCTAGCTCAGGCAAAAAAAGATTTCCTGCCCCAAAGTCTCAACAACAAGCTGTGTTCATCTCTGGGTAAGCATTGATGATAGTAGCTGGTAGACTACACCTCTGTACTCCATTTCAGCCTCCCTCTGGATGATGCTACCAACCAGTGGAGGAAAATATTTCCTATGTCACTGGGATTCCTTACTCAATCCCAGCTAGTGATTCCTAAGGGGAGAGGCAAGGTTCCCCTCCACCATTCCCTCACTGGCTACAGGCAGAAATGGTACTCCAAATCTTAAGACCCCACCTCCTCTCGAAAGTCCATTTTCCCTCATTCTGTCTGTGATTAGCCTCTCACTTTAATTGGATGGGTGAGGGGCAGGAGTTGCTACGTAGATTGTGAAAATCCAAGTTATTGAAGACTCAAGATAGGGAAAAAGGGAGAAGTAGAGGATCAGCCTCTGCCTGCATCATCTGCAGATTTCAGCTGGGGTTGTAATGGGTACTACCTATGCAGGAGTTCTTTTGTGTACCACTGAGGCAGAGGAAATAGCAGACGTGTGTACTGGGGGCATGGCACAAGTGATGTTTCATCCCCGCCCAAATCAAGAAACCTACGAGAGAAGCAAATCACTGAATCCAGGTCCCCCAACCTGCATACGCAGAGCAGCATGTCCTGGTAGTTTACCTCTGGCTGACCTGGAAGCAGAAGGCAACGTAGTGAAAATTGTGATTTTATTTAGACTAAGAGGAAACTTAAAAGGACTGAGGTTATAGATACATTTATATACTTCCTTTGGTTTGAGCAAAATCTTGATTACCCTTCTACCACAAAAAATCATTTCTTCTTGTCCTTTTGTCTGTGATTTGTCCCTCACTCTAATGTGGGGGTAGGAGAGGAGTTGTTGCTGGCCAACTTTGTAAAAATCTGGACTAATAAATCCTCTGCAACTTCAGGACAATATTTGGCACTGATCTTCCATCTGCATCATCTTCAGAAGCTGGTTGGGAGCTCTAAAGTCCTTAAGGCCCATGAGATCTCCACTGGCAGTACTGAGGTTGAACAAATTGCTACCTAGCTGTTTGGTGAATGGCCAAGTCCAGAGATCTGGTCTTAAGTTGATCCTTTGAAGACACCCTCAGGTATGAAAAATGGGATGACACATTTCTTGGTAATCAAATTTAAAGTGTTGTGGTTACTTTCTTTTGCTGTGGGGTCCAGCATCCAGTCTTCTGGGTTCTTCTCTGGTATTCACTAATGCCAGCAATTGGGTAGAATATCTCTTGCCCTACAGCCTAGTACAGTTGGGTTCCTGGCATGCTCTTGGATTATGTCACTGTGTAATGGAGAGGAGGATAGTATATATGCAGGCTGCTCAGTGCTACTGGGCTTCCCCATTGAATCTGAGCTTATATGTTCTGAGATGGGAATGCAGTTCCTCTTCTTGGCTGCAGCTTCCAAAGAGGACTGAAGTCTCTAGTCCCTCTAGTGTGAGGGACAGGTTGGAATTATGTTTCAGTAAAGCCTGTGCTGTTAAAATAGTATTTCCCCTGGCTCACTCTTGATGTCCTTCTTGATTGTAGAGCAAAGGTGGGTGAGGGTGGATTGTGGGATGAGTTTTGCCCAGGCAAGAATATTTTAGCATTCATAATCTCAACAATATAAAGCACCTGTTCAGAGAAGAGGCATGGCTCAAGTGAATGAATGCGTCCTGAAAGCAAGAAAGCCAAAGGAGAATAGGAGAATGCTTGAATGTAAGTCCTATGACCAACACATGAACACACATGCACACATACTCAGCCTCAAGCTTGCTATACCTCTCAATCAACTAAAAGTTGCCTAAGGAAATTTGGGTGAATGTATACAAAATACAACTAAATGAAAAGGGACTTAGAGTATACCACCAATAGAATGAGTCCAGCTTATGAGTACAACCTACAATATATCATCTTGCCACTCCCCAGAAGACACTGATTTCTCTTTGCCATCCAATCTGTGATTGATATCTCACTATAACTGGAAGCCTAGAGGCATGAGATAATGCAGGCACACTGTGTCTATGTCTTGGTTTCTAAGCACTCTTCACGTGCAGGGCAATATGGACAGGAGCATGACACCCACCTGCATCATCTGCATGAGATGGTGGGCCTAACTGCCCATGAGTTTCTGCTGGCACTTCTGTGGCAGAGAAAATTGATTTCTAGCTAATAGGCTTGGTCAGGGTTTACAAGCCTGATCCTTATTAGGTCTGGTGATTGTCAGGTACATTATAAGGGATCTGGGAGATGACAAGCACTTGTTTGGGAGCAGGTTTCAGGTGCTAAATCTGTCTATGTGATTTTGCTGTGGAGTAGGTTGGGAGTAAGGCAGGCTGTGATGGTCTCAGGGTATGCATTGATGAGAGTATTTGGTAGAGTACACCTCTGTACTGTGGTTTAGCCTCCCTTTTGGATGATGCCACCTGAGGAAAATACTTCCCTAGACTGCTTTATGTCACTGAGATTCCCCACGCAATTGCAGCTCCTAATTGCTAAGGGGAGAGGTGAAGTTCCCTTCCATCGTTCCTTCAATGGCTGCAGCCAAAGTGCCCCAAGTCTAGAGACCCCATTTTGTCTGTGATGACATGGTGGTATTATTGTTCTGAGGGCCAATGCTGTCAAAATACGTTTTCTTCTAGGTATGGTGGCTCAATCTTGTTATCCTTGTTATTCAGATAACAAAATATGGGATTCCTCAGTTGAACAGCAAAACTGTTGGCATGGATTCAATCTCAACAAAAAAAGCCACTTCACATTGGTTGGAGGCATGCCCCAAGTGATTGATCAGACCCCAAAAATAAGAAAATGAAGCAACACTGTATAAATCCCTAAATCCAACCTCTGAACTATTGTTCTCAAGATAGTGCTCTGCACTTTGAGCTACAGCATATGTCTGACATTTTGGTAGTTAACTGGAGATAAGAGTCTCATAGACTTTGCTGCTGGGGCTGACATTGAACTTGTCTCCAGCTAGCAGCCTCCTGAGTAGCTTTGCCAGTAACCCTAAACCTCAGGGAAGGTTCTGTTTAAAAATTTTTAAGCCAGGTATGTCTGTGGCTTACAGCTGTAATCCTAGCTACTCAGGAAACACATCTGAGGATTGCTGTTCAAAGTTACCCTGGCCAGGAAAGTCTGTGAGACTCATCTCTAATTAACTACCAAAAGTTTATGCTCTGTGTGTGGGTGCTCTTTACCATGCAAAGGAGGAAGAAAATAGAAAATTCCTCAACTCAGGACTGATAAGTGACTTATAGAGTCGGGGAAGGATGAATGGGATACCAAATGCATGATGAGGCTGTGAAAAAGAGAGACACTGCAACTTTCTCTTTTGCATTGCAACAGAACAAAATTAATTGCACATAAAACTATTCTCTATCCTTTTCTGCAGTTGGTACACTGTTCCACTCTCTTGTGTGTGTGCATGTGTGTGTGTGCACTGGTTCTGGTGCTGGAACTCAGGGCCTCAATGTCACACTTAGCTGTTTAACTCAATGCTGCCATCCTACCCCTTGAACCACACCTTCACTTCCAACTACTTTCTGGTTAATTGGAGATAATTGTCTCTGAGCTGCCTTCCATCTTCCATCCTCATATCTCAACCTCTATATTAGCTAGGATTTTGGTGTGACCCATAGTCTCATGGCTCTCTCTTGGAGTTGTAACCTTACAACAACATTTCTCTTCAGTATACACAGATAGAGTTGGGTGTCTAATTTTTAACCTTATGCTTATTTTAGTGGTATTGTTCCCATCTTTTATATGTTCTTTCATCTTTAAGGCTTTTTATATTCAACATTGTGAGCTTTGTAACTTCCTGATTTAGATACATACTCCCAAGAGTATTTGAGACCTTGGTCCCTCTGTAGTGGTGGTGAAGAGTGTAGACATTGGAGAACCCAATATCTCACACACTTACAATGTCTTCTATTGCTGATCTTTGGGGGTAAATATATCCAATGAGTTTTGTTTTTGCTTCTCCCCTGCTTCTTGTCCAAAGGGAATATTCAACTTTGATTGGGAAGATTTCTCCCACAGCAGGCTGAACCACAGTCAAGGAAGGTATAAATTTCAGAAGAATAGATGGTGAATGTCTGTCTCCTTCTTCTTTCTGGAAATGTCTTCTTGCTCAGTCTTCCCTTTGTAGTCATTATGCCTAGAAGCAGAAGCACTCAGGCTTCAGGATAAGCATTCTTTTCATTTTTTCTCTTTCTTTACCACTCATTGTTCTTGCCATCTTCATAGAATAGGATTCACACTTAGAATGTGGGCTTTGCAGGCCTCAGGCTTCTCCAGCATAGGAGATTGCCATCACCAGCCTTACTCCCCATGGGTGTCTACTAGAGTTTGAGGCCAAAGCTCTAGATAATGACCAAGGGTCTCTCCCTGAGGCTTCATGGAAATGGGTGATTTGGGCAGGCTTCATACTGGTGTTTGTACCAGTTTACATTCCCACCAACATTATGATACGGTTCCTTTCCCCCCACATTCCTGCCAACATTTGTTGTTCATATTCTTGTTGATGACCAATCTAACTGGAGGGAGATGAAATCTCAGAGTCATTTTAATCTGCAGTTCTAAAAGATGTTAAGTTTCTGCCTCTTCAACCCGTATAGTGGGACAAGCACTATGGCCTTTATACTTTTGATATGAAGACTGAGTGACAGTATATGTGAAACACTGAGTCCCTATTAGAATACTAGCAGGTACTTATTGCACAGCTGGGATTTGACTATTGTTACTGCTAAGAATTACAGTAGAGTAGTTGCAGGTGGGAGTTTTGGAGTTAAACTGCCCTCTTTTGCATTGAATCCAGACTCTCTGCTTAACATTTTTTTGGCCATATGTATCTTAAATAAAATGTCAAAACTTCAGTTTCTTCAATCATAATTAACATGGAGAGTATTATCTTTTTTACTTGGTGAGACATTGCTGACATGCAATGCTTAATGCAGAGGCTGACATGTGTGTAGCTACTGTAGCTTAACAACAATTCTTTGGTCAGTTGTGGGGCTTGAACTCTGGGCCTGGGTGCTGTCCTTCAGCTCTGCAGCTCAAAGCAAGCACTCTACCACTTGAGCCACAGTGCCACTTCCGGTTTTCTGAGTGGTTTATTGGAGATAAGAGTCTCTCGGGCTTTCGTGTCCGGGCTGGCCTTGAACCACAACCCTCAGATCTCAGCCTCCTGAGTAGCTAGGATTACATCGGCACCTGGCAAGCTTAACAACATTTTAAAACCTAAACCAAAATAGCCTTAAATTCTTTCTCTCTTGCAGCTTCTATCTGAAGGGGTTGCATACTCAGCATTATGCATCTGCACATGTGCTGAGAGCCTCTTTCTTTTTCCCAGAGGAGAGCACACTGGAGAGTATACAAGCATCAGCCTGAGCTGAGCCTTGCCCTTGATGACCTCTAGCTTTCTGCATTTGGGACCTTATATGAATGGACCATTGAAACAAATACTATCAGGGTCATAGCTGCTGTGTGAGTGTACTTTCTTTCTGACTGCAAAAATGGCAGGCACCCCTTCATCCACTGCATTTTTTTCTCTCTGCTAAACCCTCTGTTTATATACAATATGTCACAGCAGGAGAAACCATGGTCTTGAGCTCATACAACTCAATACTTTTTCACCATATGGCCCTAGATTTTACCATGGATGAGTGGGTTTTATTGAGTTCAGAACAGGCAAATATGCATAAGGATGTGATGGTGATGAGCTCTGAAAACTTGTATGGTGTAGTATTTTACTTCAGCCAACCCATCCTGCTTACCCAGAGTGAAGAACAGGACAAAATGGACAGAGAAATTCCTACAGGTTTCTGTTCAGGTAGGTTGACTCAATTTACATCCCAACTATTATAACATACTTGAAATAGTTTGCAACCAGAAACACTGAACCAAAGGACGAGTCAACACAGGGACACAATGCTCCGGAATGTAGCACTATTGGTGAAGCCCTGTGCACAGATGCTACCATTGTTTACAGTAGGCAAATTGGTAGTGGAGGGCAAAGCCATTCAGGGGATGACTCTGAGGTTGATCCTGGAAAGCCTTCCCATGGTAAACCCATAATATATTTCACGATGAGGAAAGATCCAGAGAGAATGATGGACATACAAATCCCTCTGACATAAGCTCTTTTGTAGCTGAGCAGAATAGAAATGAGATAGGAGCAAGATATTATGAACACATGGACTGTGGGAAACTCTTAGGTTCTTTCAGACAAATTAGGGAACATAAGAAATCTCATACTATAATGAAATTAGAGTGGAATTAGTGCAAGACATCATTCCTTTCTCATTCACCTTTCCAGTTGCATATAAGCATCCACAGGAAGGAAAAACAACAAAAATGTAATAATTGTGGAAAATGTTACAACTCAAGCTGTTAACATAAATGACATAAAAGCATTCATACTGGATAGAAACCTTATGAATGCCCTGGGTGTAGGAAAACCTTTAGAGATAGCTGTGTTCTGAAACAACACAAAGTAATTTATTCTGAACAAAACAAAATTAATGTAATGATGGAACCAACTCTGATGCCCCTCAGTAGATGATTAGATCAAGAAAATGTGGTGTATGTATACATATATATACATATATATATATATATATATATATACACAATGGAATTCTATGCCTCCATCAGAAAGAATGACATTGCC
>NW_012267431.1:480426-480966 GCF_000151885.1 Dipodomys ordii
ATCTCTTAGATCAAATTATGTTTTTGTTTAGCAGTATTGGAAAGCATGTGGAGTGTTCAGCAAGATCTCAACCAAAACAGCCCCATACCAAGCACAAAATGGCTTTTCTGACACATTTTTATTAGCACATACTAACTTTAGAGGGTATGAAATTTAAAAAAAAAAGATGTGTGTGCATGCTTGTGCTCAGGACCATGAAGGTGCATGTGTATCTGTGTATGTGTATGACTGGAGCTTGAACTCAGGGCCTGGGAACTGCCCCTTACGTTTTTTTCTTCTTAAGGCTGACACTCTCCTACTTGAGGTACAGCTCCATTTGAGGCTTTGTGTTGATTAATTGGTGATAAGAATCTCATGTTTTTTTCTGCCCAGGCTGGGGCAGAAAACCTTAAAACCTTAGTCCTCAGACCTCAGGCTCCTGAACAGCTATGGTGTTAGTTATGAGCCATCAGTGCCTGGAAATAGATGTTATTTGTGTTTTTTGAACTTACGTTGTATCTATCAATTCTCTCTCTCTCTCTCTCTCTCTCTCTCTCTCTC
>NW_012267431.1:481016-483528 GCF_000151885.1 Dipodomys ordii
ATATATATATATATATATATATATATATATATATATATACACAATGGAATTCTATGCCTCCATCAGAAAGAATGACATTGCCTCATATTTTAGGAAATAGAAAGACTTGGAAAAAATTATATTAAGTGAAGTAATCCAGGCCCAAAGAAACATAAGTCCCATGGTTTCCCTTGTTTGCAATGACTAGTACATGTCTAGCACAAGCAGAGAAGGTCAAAGGCTATGGACATATGAACACATAAGATAATGTTGAGCAAAATGTACTCCAAGACAGAGACACAAATAGTTTTTTTCTTCCTCGCTAGTGTTTTTAATGTACTTACAACGCACCATGTGATTCTTTTGTTTCTTTTGTATGTTCGCCCCCCACCGTATAACCCATTTTCACTGTGAGAAAGCTTTTCATAGGCATTCTCATTTTAACAGCCATAAGCTAACACACACACTGGAGAAAAATGCATTCCTGCAATGAGTGTGCCAAGCTTTTCAAAACTGTTAAGTATCTGAACAAACATAAGAAAAGACAGATGAGATAGAGAAACTACCTTATATAGTCAATGTGGAAACAATATCAGCAGCCTGTCAAATTCTGAGACTCACCTGATAATACACAAGGGGAGAAACACCTTTGAAGTATGATCATTGTGGGAAATCCTACAGAGCAAAGAACTGTCTTCTTATGCACATAAAACTTCACACTGAATAGAGACTACATAAGTGATTCATTACAGCCCTTGCTATTAGATATCCTTCAAAGAACACTGCCATCTTAGAAGACACCTAAAATTCATCCTGGAAGAAAGCCCTTTACATGTGAGCAAAGATTGTCACAGAAAACAATCCATCAGAATGAAAAAGTGTAAAAGTATGCGTGATACTGTTCAAGGATCTTGCACCTCACAGGGAAATAAAGCCTTTAGTAATAATCACACTTTCCTTGAGAATTCACAGTGTAATCTGTAGGAACAGTTTCTGCGGAAGGTGGTACTGCTAACCAGAGAACATATCCTAGGAATAAATGAAAGCTTTGAATGTATTTTTGAATATGTGTGCTGGTGTTTGGTGTGTGTGTGTGTGTGTGTGTGTGTGTGTGTGTGTGTGTGTGTGTGTGTGTGTGTTTGTGTGTGTTTTATTACAAAGTTATTGTAGTCAACAACTCCTGTGTATGAGTCTGGTTTTAAAATTTGTTATATAGTTAAGGGATGCTGTTGGCTCTAGCCTGTAATTCTACCTACAGAGGAGGCTGAAATCTGAAGGATTGTGATTTGATTCCAATCTGGCAAAAAAAATTCACTAGACTCCATCAAAAAGTAACCATCAAAAAGTCAAGTTGCATGTATGACTCAAATGATGGAGCAAAAGCTAAGGGGAAGGGTGGAATTTTAAATCTAAAGTGGGAAAAATTACGTAAGTTTGGTAAATTGGGTAGATACAGCATTATATATTTATATATTGGTTAAGTCTTTAACATAAATGTATATTATATTCTAGCCACCCCAATCCTGAGAGTGTTTGTGTGTGTATGTGTATTGTTTTGGTTTCTGTCTTTTTTGTCAGTCATGGGGCTTAGACAAGGGGTCTTGAGACTGTCTCTGATCTCTTTACACTTAAGGTTAGTGCTCTTCCACTGTGAGCCACACTGCTACTTCCTTTTGGTGGTTAATTGGAGATAAGAGTTTCACAGACTTTCTTGCCCAGCCTGGATTTTAACTGCGATTCTCAGCTAGGATTACAGGCCATGCCACCCACAGCCAGTTCTGAGTATATATATTTGAAGAGAGATTACTAGGGTACATGTAGTGTGGCTGGAAAGGGGTAGGAAGGTCATTGCAAAAGGAGGATGGATAGATGTAATCAGGGCATGAAATATATATGCAGTGACATTCCTGTACAGTTAATTTTGCATTCATTATAAGAAATGACTTAAATTTTAAAACATATGTTGAGAATAGAGCTTGTGTTCAGTATTGTTACAATTTAAAAATTACACTCCTATGCCAGGTGCTGGTGGCTGATGCCTCTACTCCTAACTATTCAGGTGCTGAGATCCGAAGATCTCTGTTCAAAGCCAGTCTGAGCAAGCACATCCATGAGACTCTTATCTCCTATTAGCCACAAAAATGCCACAAGTGGAGCTGTGGCTCTAATGGTAGAGTACTAGCCTTAAGCAAAAAGCTCAGTGAGAGTGCTCAGATTCTGAGTTCATGAACATACCCTTACACTCATAGACACAAATTGTACCAAGGACAAGGAGGGCTTTATAACATTTTGAACACCTGCTATATGTCTTGTGGTTGGAATTTTTCCTTATATTTGATGCTAATATAAAACAATCAGAACAGCACTTACCATAGTGATGTCACATTTAGTATGAAGGATACCATATAGGCCTCAAACACTGCCCTATCAACAGCATTCCTATAAGCTTTATTTGTCCCACACATATATGTTAATTTTAAGTAATTTACTAATGCATCTTCATCCAAAACACATAAAGCTTAGCATTGTTTTG
>NW_012267431.1:494503-504934 GCF_000151885.1 Dipodomys ordii
ACACACACACACACACACACACACACACACACTCAGCCAGCAAATATCTCATTTCTCATTAGCAGAAGAGACTATTTCATTCTGCTTTAACATTAAAAAAAAAGGTCAAATCATTGACCTTTGGAATAGTGGACAGGCATTGCTGGCTCACACCTGTAATCTAGTTTCTTCGGAGATTGTGATCTGAGGATCTCGATTCGAAGCCAGCCTGAGCAGGAAAGTCTATGAGACTATTTTCTTTCTTTTTCTTTTTTCTTTTTTACAGTGAAAGCAGGGTATGAGACTATTTTCTTCAATAAACAACTTCCCCACCCTCCAAAAAAATCTGAAAGTGGAGTGGTGGCTCACTTGGCAGAGTGATAGCCTTGAGCAAAAGCAGCTCAAGACAATGTTTATGCTCTGAGTTCAAGCTCTACCACCAGCACAAAGCATTTTTTAAAAAGCTCTGGGACAGCGTCTGGGCCCTGAGTTCAAGTCCCAGGACTGGCACAAAGAAAATAGTCAAATTTTGGTCTATGTTAGAGTAAATGTATCTTACAGATGTGTTGTTCAAAAATTAATACTAAGACATTTTCATTTTAACATTCATTACAAATTATATTTCATAAACCCTACGTAATATAATTATGAAAGCTACACATAAATGCATTGATGCATAATCCAAATATCAATCCTAGTATTGCAAAAGAATGTAGTAGGATTTTAAGCATGTGTACCTTCATAAAATCCCTAAGTAGTCATTGCTAATTTTCATGAATTCAAAATCTATTCAGAAATATCATATTTTCTGATTTTGACTATTGACACTTTAAAATGACAGAGACAACCATAATTGCATGACTTAGTTTAAAAAATCCATTGAACATTTAGAAGTTACATGAGTAACTTTAAAGACAAGTCACACTTGAGTTTAGTTCCATTTAACTAGCATACAAAATTTTAGGCTTTGGTTAACAGATATTAATTTAGTGGAAAAATATTTCTGTATTTTTGCTAAAATACCATAGGAAAATTAAGAACTCAATTCATAGCTTTAGATAACACTGTATTTTAGTTCACCAAACAAAATTATTGTTTCATTTTAGCTGGGATTAGTGGTGTTCAATTATGTAATCAAGACAGGAAGGCATATACTTAACTTTGCTTAAGTAAGAGAAAAGTCAATATCCTCTGGCCACTATTTGCAAAGATTGTGGGTACATTATGATCAAATTTACACAAAACCTGTCAACAATGTTTATTTGCACCTTATGAAACCATATTGACTTTATAGAATAAAATGCTTTTCTAAAAGTAATGGTACAATGGTAGCAGTGAGCCCAAATCCAGCCTTAGTGAAGCTGCTCAAAGTCAAAAGTCTTACAAAGGATGATTTCTGTACATGAATCCACAATTCAACATAATAGTTACAGGTTCACTTGAAAACAACCCCGGAACAATTTAACCATGAAAATACATGAATACATGTCGAATACCCATCTTAAATAGAAGTTTTACAAGTGGCCAGTTCCAGTATTCTGTCAAAACAGAAGTATAAATTCTTGTAAAAACTTGGTCTCTGCAAACTGTTTTCCATATTAGCTGCCATATGGCTAGGAATGGCATACTACATGCTCACCTGATCTACCTAGTGACACCTTCTATATTGATTACTTGGGATCAACACACCCCACTTAGACAGTTTTCCTTGCAGACTGAGTGTGGACAGCCCAGGGAGAAGCTCCAGGAGTAGACACTTTTGAGCACATAGCACTCTCTCCTCTGACTCTGGGAAATTTTATGTAGATTTGAGAAAAATTCTTGGAAGAAATGAAAATATTATACTTGAGTAGTACTTGATATGAATGATAAATCTAATGAAAATCAGATAAATCATGATTTGTAATTTAAAAAATGCCAGTAGTAAGGCTTGAAATCAGGTCCTGGGTGCGATCTTTCAGCTTTTTTGCTCATTTGTTGCTCATGAGTCTCATGGTCTTTCCTCATAGTCTTTGAATGATGATCCTCATATCTCCACCTCCTGAGTAGATAGCATTACAGCTATGAGGCCCCAGTGCCCAACTATCAGGTTTTAAAAAGTAACCTACAAAGTTTATTATGCTTAAACTTACTTTAGCTATGTCTTAGCTAAATATCACAAGGTTTTATTGTTTTTGTTTTTTCTTATGTGGTGCTGAGGAATCGAACCCAGGGCCTCATGCATGCAAAGCAAGTGCTCTACCACTGAGCCACCTTCCCAGCCCATCACAAGGTTTTAACTAACTCTCTGATGCCCTTTATTTTCTTTTTGTTTTGCCCTGTGTCTGGCACTTAAACTCAGGGCCAGGGTGCTATCCCTTAGCTTTTTCTCTTAAGGATGGCACTCTACCACTTGACCCACAGCTCTACTTTCAACCTATTGTTGGCTAATTGGAGATAAGAGTCTTAGAGAGTTTTGCACCTGGCCTATATTTGAACTGATCTTCAGTTCACAGCTTCCTCTGTACTTATAGGAGTATAGTTATGAGCCCCTGGTACTTGACTTTAATTTTCTTGATAGCTGCAAAATGTGGTCAAATAATAATCTATTACCTTAGTAAAAATTGTTGGTTAGTGGGCTATGAAGTTTGTGTGTTCCATGAACCTTTCCTTATCAGGAAACACAAGCGCCCTGAAGATGCATTAAGAGGAACATCAACACCAACAACAAAAATCTACCCAACACAGGTGCTCGCCTTTGTAATCCTAGCTATTTGAGAGGCTGAAAATGGGAGAATCCCAGTTCCAGACCAGCTGAAGCAGAAAAGTGTTCAAGAGCCCTTCTCAAGGAAGTGCTCCACATGGTGGTATACACCTGTTATCCTAGCTATGTTGGGAAGATGGGAAGACTAGCATGGGTACATCATGCCCAAGCACACACCCAGCAGGATATAATAGTTGTCTCAAGAAAAGTGTCTAATATCCTCAAAATAGCCAGCAGAACATAAGTCTGCAGCCTGGCTCAGCAGAGAGAGCATCAACCTGGCAAGTACAAGTCCCAGTGTTCAAATTCCAGTACCAACCAAAACAAACCCAAATAACCCATGCACCTTCTGATGTGGTCTTTCTATAGCTACATCAATAGAGGTATTTGTAAAACTCCTTATTAAATGCTTATTTCTTTCTTCTTTCTTTTGAGATGTGTTCTTACTATGTTGCCCAGGCTGGCCATGGGCTTGTGGGCTCAAGTTTCCACCTGCTTTTGCCTCAAAAGTAGCTGGAATGACAAGTAGATACCGGTACACCCAGCTTTCAACTGCCTACAAAATTCAATTAATGGGTTGAAGTATGGCTGAAGTGATAGAGTGTCTGCCTAGGTCCTGAGTTGAAATCCCAGTACAGCCCTTCCAACTTAGATTTACAAAATGTCATGTCAACTCCATATCTAAAAATCTCATTAGTCATTTAGTAAGACAAGTAGGAAGCAATGATCGTGTATTCTTGAGAAAAATGCCTATGTTTTCTTTCTAATTCATTAGTTAGTTATCCATCTAAGTAGTAAATAAGCAATGAGATGCAGTCTTAAACAATTAGCCTGGAGAACTGAGGAAAGCTGAATAGTTGAAATTGTTAGATTTGAAACAACATTTAATTAGGATTAAAATCATGAAGTGGCAGTCACTTGGCTTTTCTAAGAGTATCCAATGAAGAGCAAGAAAACCACAAGCTTATTGGTAGAGAATTAATAGCTTTAAAGTTGATTATAAGTACTGAATTTAAGTGAAGTATGTTTTTTCAATGATTCAATATTCAACAAGTTATTTTAAATACCATTTAATAACTGGCATTCATAAAAAAGCCATTGCACAAAAACCTAGCATCAAACTCAGCATACAAAAGTTGGAAACAGCTGAATAGCAAGTCCTTGGTCCTACTTCTTCACACTGTATTTGAATATCTGTGAACTATAGAAGCTTCCTACAGGTTCACATGCTGTGTCTTTTTCTATTCAACCATTTATTTTAAAACAAAGATTAAATTCTGTAACTTGAAAATGCCAAAAAAACATGTGTCTAAGACCTGAGAAAATCACAAACTTATCATGAAACAAAATTCAAATACATCATTTATACTATTTCGTCTGTAATATATATTATTAATTTATTTTTATCTGCCCCCTCCATCTAGTAATGACAACTTTCACTGAGATACTTTATGCTGTTTCTATTTGCAATATGATTCAAAATCATCCTGTCTTTTTCCTTTCCCCCATTCCCTTCTTCTCAGTTGCCCCTTAGATTCATCTTGTTTATCCATAGATATTATTATGTATGTGGATACATGTAACATGTGCATACACCCTTGAATATGAATCTCTAGATTTTCTATGGAATCCATGCCAATATGATTTCACCATTTATAGTGCAAACTGAGATTTCTTTTAAATTAGGGTATATTAATTTTTTAAGGTAATGGTTTTCTTTATTTTGTATCAGTACTGGGGTTTGAACTCAGGCCTGTGCCAAGTAAGCCAAGTAGGCTTGGCTCTTTTTTACTGAAGTCTGGGGCTTTGCTACCAGAGCCACACCTCCACTTCTAGCTTTTTGCTGTCTATCAGAAGATAAATGTCTTTCAGATTTGTCTGCCAGCAGTCCCTAGGTTTCCTGGCCCATTGATTGAACGATCCCCAACCACACCCATGCCATGCCCACCCTCTGTGATGCCTACCTGGGCAGAAAGAGTCTTGGTGCCTCTGGTAGCAATGGTCCCTGTGGGCTCCCAAGCTCCACCTCTTCCCTCTTCTTCCTTTGCCTCCACTCTCACTTCCACCACTCTCTCTCTCTCTCTCTCTCTCTCTCTCTCACACACACACACACATGCTCCCCTCCACAACACACACGTACACATACACTCTCTCCACAAAACACACATACATTCTCCTACACACATATCACGCTCATACCACTCTCTTGCTGACCCTGCTCACTGCTACCTGTCTCCTTGAACCCCTGCCACCCTCCTTCTGCTCCCAGGTCTGTTAGCTACATGCATGCTGTTTACACACCTACCTACTGCCATCTGCACACCCACCACCACCACCTGCAAGCCGCCTGCCCGCTGCTCAAAAAGTGTCTGCACGTCGCCTGCCGGCCGCCATCACCACTGCAGGCTTCCAGTTCTTGTGGAGGGTTGAATTGGGTCCCTGGGGTCTCCAGTTTCCAGGCTCCGCCCACTTCGCCCAGCCCACAGCCTCCTGCTGCTCTTCTGGTGTGTGTTCCAGTTCCTCTTTTGGGGCATGAGTGGTTGGCTTCCCAGAAGAGCTGCGAGCCCCGCTTGTTGGCGCAGAACACCGGAAGGTGGAGATCCCTCCCCTGTATGGGAACCCAGCCGCTTCTCTTGCTCCCGGTGAACTCCAAAGGTAGGGAAGGGCTTGTGGGTGAACATAAACTCAAAGCGCACTCCTGAGTGAGGTCCGTTAGGCTTGGGGAGCCTATAATAAAGCCAAGGGACAATTCGCAACCCAAGTGTCCCTTTGCAAGCAAAGTGCTTTGAGGATACCAGTGCTTTCCGTGTCAGTGTGTCAGTTCTCTCCCTGTGAGTCACTGATGCAGATTTGCTGTGTGGGTATGTTGTTAATATTAAAAAACAAACTCCTAATCAGTTGATTAAAAGAGGAGAGATTAGGTTGGATCATCTTAGTGAAACTAACGATTCACTTGGAAAACCTTTAATTCAATCCGGTGGGGCAGGGAGGAAAGGGAGGGAGGGAGGGAGGGAGAGAGAGAGAGAGAGGAGAGAGAGAGAGAAGAGGAGAGAGAGAAGGGAAAGAGAGAGAGAGAAGGGAAGAGAGGTTTGTAAATGTAGTTTATGGAATTAGGATGAACTCACATATACTCAATTTCATTAACTATTCCACAATAAACAAAGCTGTATGCTCTTGTCTTTAAACAAAAATGTATGCTCTTGTCTTTTACCTGTTTTTCATGTTAAATATATAACTATTATATTTAACAGTTGCATTTCATAATGCTCTGATATGTGCATTCTAAAATATTTGTAGCATTTTAGGCTTACCTCACTTTATTATATTAAATTTATTTAGGAGGAAGTTGTAAGAAGTTTATTATGGAGATGTACCACATAGACTTCACGTAGTTTTCCTCAAAGGGCATATCTTATATAGTTAGAATACAATATCAAATCCAAGAGATTGACACTGGTACAAGCCACAGCACTTATTTAGTATTCGTGGACTTCTGTATGTAGTTCTGTGCTATTTTCCTGCATGTGTAGATTCTCTGCCACAACCATTCTTGCCATAGTTATAGTTACAGTCACCTGGCAATCCTAACATGTTCACCATCTCTGTAATGTTCTCATCTGAGAATATTAGAGAACTGAAATCATACTATTTTTTCATATCTTTTTACTCATTGAGCATTATTTCTTTAAATTTTCACAATTACAGCAGTTCATAGCTTGTTTGTGTTAGATGACATTCTATGGTATGGATGTGCCAGTTTAACTCTTTGCCCATTAAAGCATAGCCCCATTGTTTCCATAGATTTTGCTTCTTCCTTTCTTCCTTCCCTCCTTTCTTTCTTTTGTTCCTCCCTCCTTTCCCCCGCCCCCCTTTGCTAATACTGGAGCTTGAACTCAGAAACAAGACATTCACTGTCCCTTTACCATTTTGTTCAGGCAAGTGCTCTACCACTTGAGCCACATTACTTTACTCATGTAGCTGTAACCCCTCTTTACAGTATCTTTACCATAAGAAATATATATTAAAAAAAACACATGGAATTTTGGAAAAAAATTTACTCAGAGCAAGCACTGAAACCAATGATGGTCTCTCCACTGTTTGTTTACTGAGTTCCATCTAACCACATATTCCTTCAGTACTTAAATGCTGTCTGATTGATTCCTTTTTTATCAAGGTTGACATTAAGGAAAATTGCTTAGTTGAGCAAAGTTGTACGCAAATGTATAATGGTTATTCAAAATGCACAATGCCACCATAAAAAAGTCATTTTACAAAGCATGAATGTGCTGTACTTTCTGAGCACATAAATATGTGATATAAACCAACAAAGTTTTGACTTCATGAACCATTAGAAAATCCTCTAATATAATAACCATCAAATGATTAAATTCTATGGAAAATATATTATAAGACATGTATGACAATAAATGAAAGTATTCTGTTCTGAAAAAAATTATACACAGTACCAAGTGCTGAAAACTTTTTCAACTGCTTTCTTATGGAAATATTGCAGTTTTCAAGCTTAATAAATTATAGTGTTTTAATTTATAGTTTTATAACTCACTTTGGCTTTTATAATAAATGTTTTTTATTTTTTATTATAAAGGTACTGTACAGAGGGGTTACAGTTACATGAGCAAGGCAATGAGTACATTTCCTATCGAGCATTGTTAACCCCTCCTTTGTTTTTCCCCTACTATCTCTTCCCTCCCTAACTCCCCAACATCTCCTTCCCCCCTCGCGCCCACCCCCCCAAATTGGAAAGTTCGTTTTCACCATAGTGTCTTGTACATCTCATTGTTACAATGGGTCAACCTGCATCCTTCCTTGTTTCAGCACAGTGTTTGTATACATATATATATATAGTGGAATTCTATGCTTCCATCCGAAAGTATGACATTGCCACATTTGTTAGGAAAACATTAAGTAAGGCAGACCCAAAAAAACATAGGTCCCATGGTCTCCCTTATTTGCAACAACTAGTATACATGTAGGATAATCTTCCCAGACAAGCAGAAAAGATCAAAAGCTAAGTACGTAAGACCATATAAGATGATGCTAAGTGAAATGAACCCCAAGAGGTTCACAAGAGGGTTTTTTTTGTTGCTGTTGTTTTTTAATATACTATGTGATTTATTGTTTCTTTTGTATATTCTTCCCCCATGGTATAACGCCTGTTAGCACTTATTTGATTCCAGTATCCTGTATCTTGTATATACATTTTTCTAATTTAGGAAGGGGAAGGGAAATAATAGATTTTTATTAGTATAAATAAATTGTAAAATTGTGTCTTTTACATTCATATCTGTAATGGATTAGCTTTGATCAAATTAACTCCATATTATTCTTAACATTTCCTTTTGTTTCCTTTTATTTACATATATTTTTGGTAGTATGGGAATGGAGTTAAGGTCATATGTTTTTGGTAGTATGGGAAAGGAGTTAAGGGCATCAAGTTCACTAGGCTGGAACTCTGCCTTTTGACCAAAATTTCCAGCCTTACTTTTTGGGGGATTATTTTTTTTGGAGATAGAGCATAGTAGACCTTTCTGCCCAGGTTTTGTTGGAGCCTCCATTTTCCAGATTTCTGCTTCCTGAGCAGTAAAGATTATAGGTGTGAACCATGAACACCTGGCTTATATTTTCCTTCTTTTTAAAATTATTGTTTATTGTTATTATAAAGGTGATGTACAGGTGGTTATTGTTTCATAAGTCAAGCAATGAGTACATTTCTTTTTGGACAGTGCCATACTTCTTTTGCTTTCTCCCAGTTTTTCCCTCCCGCCTCACCCACAAGTTGTATAGCTCGTTACCAATCTAGTGACTATTGAGTACCAGTGCTGTGTTTGTTCACCCTTTGTCGCTTTTTCTGTGACCTTCTCACCCCCATCAAAGACAGAAAAAAATGAACAAACCAGACAAAACAAAAGAAAAAATCCTCCTGTTTCCATTCCCTGGAGTTCATTTTGATAAATATTATTGTATATCATAAGAGGCACAAAGGCATTGAACCTTTATGTTTCTCCTCTAAGAGTATCCTTCTTAGGCCTCACATATATTATTCTTTCTTAACCCTCTTTCCTTCTCTCTGTTAAACAGATTTTAGTAAGATTCGTTTGACATTTTGATTATAAAATAAAATTTACTTAATCCATGAATTATCTTGAATTCATTTTTTGTAATATACTTAACCATAGGGTAAGGGTTCATATTTTTGCCTATACCAATTTGATTTACCTAATATATTATTTGAATATTGAAAGTGAATTGCATGAAACATGTAGGTCAATTTGGGAAGAATTTATATCTTTTTAAAATATTTTTAATTGTAAACATACTGTACAGAAGGGTTACAGTTACATGAGTAAGGTAATGAGTACATTTCCTATCAAGCATTTTTACCCTTTCTTTTGTATTTCCCCTACCATCACTTCTCTCCCCACCTCTGAAATCCTCCCACCCCCAAAGTTGTAAAGCTGGTTTTCAACATTGTGTCTTGTACATCTCATTGTTACAATGGGTCAACCTATATCCTTATTTCAGCTTTTTGTTATTTCCCTTCCCCTCCCCAAATTAGAAAAATACATATACAAGATGCAGAGCACAGGATTCAGATACAGTGAAAACAGGGGTTATACCATGGAGGAAGAACATACAAAAGAAACGAAAAAATCATATAGTACATTTTAAGTACATTAAAATGAACAGCAACGAAGATAAAACCTCTTGTGTCCCTATCTTGGGGTTCATTTCACTTAGTATCATCTTATATGGTCATATGTACATAGCTTTTGACCTTTTCTGCTTGTCACAGATGAATACTAGTTATTGCAGGTAAGGGAAACCATGGGATCAATGTTTCTTTGGGCCTGACTTACTTCACTTAATATAATTTTTTCCAAGTCTTTTCATTTCATAACAAATGGGGTGTCATTCTTTCTGATGAAGGCATGGAATTCCATTATATATATATATATATATATATATATATACACATATATATATATATATATATGCCATATTTTCTTGATACATTCATCTACGGAGGGGCATCTGGCTTGGTTCCATATCTTAGCTATAGTGAATAATGGGATAAACATAGATATGCTAGTAGCTTTAGTATGGCCTTGTTTGTAATCATTTGGGTAAATGCCCAAAAGAGGGATTGCTAGGTCATAGGGGAGCTCTATGTATACTGGTTGAGGAAACCCCATACTTCTTTTCAGAGTGGTTGAATAAGTTTACACTCTCACCAACAATGCAGTAGGGTTCCCTTTTGCCCACATCCCCTCCAGCATCTGTTGTTATTAGATTCTTTTTTTCTATATGGTTTTAATTGTAAAAATACTGTACAGAAGGTTTACAGTTACATAAGTAAGGTAATGAATATATTTGCTATTGAGCATTGTTACCTCCTCCTTTGTTTTTCCCTACCATCCCTTCCGTCCCTATCTTCCCAACTCCTTCCCTGCCCCCCCCCAAGTTGTAAAGTTCATTTTCAACATAGTGTCTTGTACATCTCATTGTTACAATGGGTCAACCTGTGTCCCTATTTAAGAATTTTGTTGTTTCCCTTCCCCTCCCCAAATTACAGTATAACCCCTGCTTTCACTATATTTGATGTCGGTATAATTTGTGGAGGAGATGGGGAAAAACAAGTCGTTTAAGGATACAGGTGGACCCGATGCAACTATGAGAAGTACAAGTTG
>NW_012267431.1:504984-509791 GCF_000151885.1 Dipodomys ordii
CTATTGTAGATGGGCAGCTGAGAGTAAGAAGATGGCAGTTATGGATCAGCCTACAAGGAAAATCTGTGAGACTTCATCTGACAGCCTAAAATCTATTGTGTTTCAGGGACCTGATCTGAAAGAGAACTAGGACATGAGAGTGTCAGAGGGATAGTTCAGCAGTAGAGTGCCTGCCTAGAAGCATAGGGTAATGAGTCCAAAACCACATTACTGTCAACCAAAAAACATATCTGAAGGGTGAAAGTTTTGAGGCAGTGACCACTTTGTTTCTAGCACAGCAACAAGTGGTGGTAATCCAAACATCTGGTTGGTTGTGTGCCTTTATAAGCCCTGCAAATCTTTAGCTCCGAGCTCTTCTCCTGGGCTCCGCTGTGTCGGAGCGTAGGACGAGGCCCTGAGCTGCAGCCCGTTTAAATAAAACAGCTGTAGAGTCTGACTCTCGGTGGTCTTCTTGGTGGGGGTCCTGCGACATTGGCATAACATATTAGTGGGGGCTCATCTGGGATCCCCCCAAAGACCCCCGAGACCTCAGACTCCAAAGGTAAAACAGCACTGTCTTTGTTAATTTGTCTTGTCCTGTCATTTGTCTGTTTTACTTGCCTTTTCCTTTGTGAGGATGGCCGCTTCGAGATTCGTAAAGGGTTGTCGAAGCGGACGCACTTGCACGACAACCCTGGAGGAACTGGGAGACATCCCAGATCCTCTTGTGGGGTGGGGGTCCTTGGAACCCCGCCATGTGGAGCGGGAGGGGGGTCCTTTAGTCAATATACCCTATATGATCTTGAGACCCAGGAGTCAGCTCAGATGATTATCTTTGCCTATATAAATCAAGCTGCACCAGACATAAAGCAAAAGTTGCAGGCTCTAGACAGACTTGGTGAAGTCTATTAGGGATCTACTAGCCACGGCAGAAAAGGTTTACAATAAGAGAGAGACAGAGGAGCAAAGACAGGAAAGGAAGGACAGAGAACATGAAATTGAGCGTGAAAAGAGAGACCTGGCCAAGGAAAAGAGGCCAGACTTGTTGACTCGCCACTATCGCATGCTGAGCATACCTGGTTCACAGTCGGCAGCAGTTTCATTCGAGATGGAAAAAGGTATGTGGGTGCAGCAGTCACCATGGATACTGAGCTAGTGTGGGCAGAAGCACTCCCCCAGGGAACATCTGCACAAAGAGCAGTACTAGTGGCACTAACAAAAGCCCTACAAATGGGAAAAGGGAAGAGACTAAACATTTACATGGACAGTCGGTATGCTTTTGCCACCGTGCATGTCCATGGAGCCATTTACCAAGAGAGGGGGCTGCTGACAGCTGAGGGAAAGACTATTAAAAAACAAACAAGAAATTTTAAGCCTCATCTGGGCCTTATGGGAACCAGCAAATATTGCCATTATTAACTGCCCTGGCCATCAAAAGGGAACTGATTCTATAACCAAAGGAAATAACTTGGCCGATCAGGCAGCTAAGGAGGCAGCCCTCCAGCCCAGAGCAGAAGTACTGACTCCAGTAGACCCAGGGCCACAAGCTTTGCCTCCTGAGCCTCAGTACTCCCAAGAAGACTTGGAGTGGATAAAGAAAATTCCCATGGCCTATAAACCCCTGGACAGAGAAGGAAATAAAGACTGGTGGACAACTGGTGAGGGGAAACTTATCTTGCCACAAAGATTGGACAAGGGGATTCTTAAGAGAATCCATCAGGTCTCTCACATGGGAACCCGAAGAATGCAGGACTTGCTCCGACATTCAGAAGTAAAAATTAGGCAAGGAAATCAACTCATTGAGGACATTGTTAAAAATTGTAAAGCCTGTCAGCTCACCAATGCCCCTAATCAACCGGTTACAAAAGGAGCTCACCTCTGTGGAGATAGGCCAGGTGTGTATTGGAAAGTAGACTTGACAGAAAAAACTGGAAAATTTGGATATACATATTTGCTAGTTTTTGTAGACACCTTTTCAGGATGGGTTCAAGCCTACCCAACAAAGCATGAGACACGAGCGTGGTGGCTAAGAAGATCCTAGAAGAAATCCTACCCAGGTATGGCTTCCCATCCACCATCGGGCCGGATGATGGACTGGCCTTCGTCTCAAAAGTAAGTCAGGGAATAGCCGTGGCACTGGGGATGGATTGGAAATTGCACTGTGCTTATAGACCCCAGAGTCCAGGGAAGGTAGAAAGAATGAATCGGACTCTAAAAGAGACCTTAATTAAATTGGCCTTGGAGACTGGCACAGACTGACTATCGCTCCTTCCTTTTGCCCTGTTTACAGTAAGAAATTCATCCTATCAGCTTGGCTTTACTCTTTTGAAATAATGTATGGACACCCTCCACCCATTATCCCTAGCCTTCAGACTGAATTGCTTGCTGATTTGAATGATACTGAATTTCTGTGTAAGCTTGACTATTTACAGCTGGTGCATAAGAGTATGTGGCCCCAGCTTAGAGCATTATATGATTTTGCTTCTATTCCTACCCCCCATTTGTTTAAACCAGGGGACTGGGTGTTTGTTTGAAGGCACAACTTGAGATCTCTGGAACCACAGTGGAAGGGACCTTACATGGTGCTACTGGCTACACCTACTGCCCTTAAGGTGGATGGCGTTGCTGCTTGGATCCACTGCTCCCACACCAGACTGGCTGACACCTTTGCCCTGGATGACCGTGGGGAAACATGGGAAGTCTCCAAGCATCCTACCCAACCACTCTGCATACACCTCAGGAAAAGAAAAATGAACTGATTGTTATTGGTATTGTTGTTTAATAGTATGGCTAAGGTCAGAGAGGGACTATACCCGTTCAAGATCAAGAGCTGTTGGAGTCTAGTTTTGGGCTGGAGCCACAAGATTGTCTCAGGACCATAAGTCAAGGGGGGGAATGAAGGGTTAAAGTTTTGAGGTAGTGACCACTTGTCACAGAGCAACACGTGGTGGTAATCCAAACACCTGGTTGGTTGGTTGCCTTTATAAGCCCTGCAAATCTTTAGCTCAGGGCTCTCCTCCTGGGCTCAGCTGTGCCCTAGCTGCAGACCATTTAAATAAAACAGCTGTAGAGTCTGACTCTCTGTGGTCTTCTTGGTGGAGGTCCTGCAACCTTGGCATAACAATATCAACATATCTGAGAAAACAAAACGTAAATAAAAGGCTGAATTTAGGATTTTTCTTTCACATTTTAGATTTATCTTTCCTGGAAAGAGAAAAGACATTGAAGGGTTAAAGTCTTGAAGCAGTGACCACTTGTTGCTTGTTTAAACTAAATCTAAGATCAGCAAATTCTGTCTAGCAGAGCAACACGTGGTGGTAATTCAAACACCTGGTTGACTGTGTGCCTTTATAAACCCTGCAAATCTTTAGCTCAGGGCTCTACTCCTAAGCTCCACTGTGTCGGAGTGTAGGACAAGGCCTGATCTGCAGCCCATGTAAATAAAACCTTAAAACAGCTGTAAAGTCTGACTCTCGGTGGTCTTCTTGGTGGGGGTCCTGTGACCTGGGCACAACACATTACTTCCAGAATATGTCCCTTCCCCCAAAAGCACTACCCAAGTTTCCTTGAAACTGTAATGTACATGTTTCTGGCCAATTTTGCGCAATTTATTAGTGATGCCTAATTTTGAAGTGGGCATATGTAAAAATAGGGTGGTACATATGGGATGGTATTAATGGGGGGCAGGAATCAAATGGCTCACATTGTTTGGCCCTACAAGCTCAAAGGAAGCAGCCAACTGCTTTGTTTGATTGTTTAATTTAGGTTGTGGGGCTTGAATTCTGGGCCTGCCTGCTGTCCCTCAGGTCTTCAGTTCAAGGCTAGAGCTCTACCACTTGAGCTACAGCACCGCTTCTGGCTTTCTGGTGGTTTATTGGATATTAGTCTCACGGACTTTCCTTCTAGGGCTGCATTTGAGCCACGATCCTCAGGTCTCAGCCTCCTGAGTAGGATTAAAGGCATGAGCCACTGGTGCCAGGAAGCCAATTGCTTTTTATTTTCCCTTTGTCCTCCCATGAACAATTCTTTGCGTGATGCATTGTGATTCTAGGGTGAATAAAAACAATCTTGGATATGAAAACACATCAGATGAGAATTTAAGTCAGAAAAGAATTCTGTGCTCATACTTAATTCCATTGACTACCTTGGATGTCCCTAACTTTCCCAGGAGCCTTACAAGTAGCTACTTTAATAGAAAACAAAAAGGATCTTCGTATTTAGGGCATTGTTTTTTTAATTTTAAGGACAATACTGGAAGGAAGGATGTACACAAGAGATTAAAGTCTGGTTTAGTATAACAAAGGACTGGATTATTAATCATTCAGTAAAAATATTCACTATAGATATTACTGGATTCTGATCGCCTCAGGAATATAAGGATTTCTGAACCCTGAGTCTAGAGTTTGGAGACTAACAATAGAGAGTGGAATTTTCCCCCCTTTTAATATATACATGAATTGGGGCTGGGAAGGTGGCCCAATGATAGAGTACTTGCCTCACATGAGGTCCTGGATTCTATTCCTCAGCACCACATAAGCAGAAAACGCCATAAGTAGCACTGTGGCTCAAGTGATAGAGCACTAGCCTTGAGTGAAGAACTCAGGGACACTGCCTAAGCCCAGAGTTCAGGCCCCCTGACATGTATGAATAGGTTTTAGTGAATGTGTAGTCAACAGTTCTGGAGTGGGGAACAAGGGTCCAACCAATTTGTAGGTGATACTGATGGTGCTGGCCCCACTGTGCAGGGAATGGGCCTTCCATCCTCTGCTCAGAAAAAATCAGTGCACAGAAATGAGAGCCAGTGGTTTCTGCCTGCAATCCTAGTTAC
>NW_012267431.1:512852-540726 GCF_000151885.1 Dipodomys ordii
GTTATACCATGGTGGAAGAACACACAAAAGAAATTTTAAAAATCACATGGTTCATTATAAACACATTAAAAACAACAGCAAGAAAGATAAAACCACTTGTGTTCCTACCTTGGGGTTCATTTTGCTTAGCAACATCTTACATGGTCATATGTACACAATTTTTTTTTACCTTTTCTGCTTGTCCTAGACATATACTAGTTATTGGAAATAAGGGAAACAATGGGACCTATGTTTCTTTGGGCCTGGCTTACTTGCTTAATAGATATTTTTCCAAGTCTTTGCATTTCCTAACAAATGTGGCAGTGTCATTCTTTCTGATGGAGGCATAAAATTCCATTATATATAAATACCAGATTTTCTTGATCCATTCATCTACTGAGGGGCATCTGGGTTGGATCCATATCTTAGCTATGGTAAATAATTCTACAATAAACATAGTTGTGCTGGTAGCTTTAGTATAGCCTTGTTTGTGATCCTTTGGGTAAATGGCCAAAAATGGGATTGCTGGGTCATAGGGGAGATCAACCTCCATACTGCTTTCCAAAGTGGTTGAACAAGTTTACACTCCCAACCAACAATGCAGTGGAGTTCACTTTTGGCCACATCCCCTCCAGCATCTGTTGTTATTAGATTTCTTGATTATATCCATTCTAACTGGGGTGAGGTGAAATCTCAATGTTGTTCTGATTTGCATTTCTTTTATGGCTAGGGAACTTGAGCATTTCTTCATGTGTCTATTGGCCCTTCTTATTTTCTCTTCAGAGAAATCTCTCTTTAAGTCTTTAGCCCACTTATTAAAAAGGTGGTTGTTTCTTTGAGGATTTGTTGTTGGGGGATTTAATTTTTTGAGTTCTAAGTACATTATGGATATGAGACCCTTCACTGTTGTGTGGCTAGTGAAGATGTTTTCCCAATCCGTGGCCTTTTTATTGATCTTGCTAGCTATGTCTTTTGCTGTGCAGAAGCTCTGCAGTTTCATGCAATCCCATTTGTCCAACCTTTCTTTGATTTGTTATGTTTCTGAGTCTTTATTAAGAAAATTTCAGCCTGTGCCAAGGAGCCATAGAATTTCTCCTATTAATTCCTGTAATGTTTTTCGGGTGTCTGCTTTGACTTCAAGGTTTTTGATCCATTTGGAGTTGATTCTGTTGCAGGGTCATATATAAGGATCTAGCTCATGTAATTGGTGTTTTTTTATTGTGAAAATACCATACATAGGGGTTACAATTACATGGGCAAGGTAATGAGTACAATTCTTATCAAGCATTGTTGTCTCCTCCTTTGTTTCCCCTTCCCATCCCTTCCCATCTCCCACCCCCCCCAGCTCATGTAATTGTAACCCCTCTGTACGATATTTTCACAATTAAAAAATCTTCCTATAAATTCTCATGGTGAGACTCTTCCTAGGAGAGATCTCATCTGGAATATTCTATTCTTGTCAGATATGATTCTGTAGGTATGTCATAAGTTTCAACAGTAGTGAGCAGCAAATCCAAAAAGTGCATAGCTGAATCTATATAACTTTTTGATTTGTAGTTCAATATGCCTTTTAATATAGACTTAGGAGAGCAAATATATTTAAAGAGAACCCTAAAAAAAAGGATCTAGCTTTAGTTTTCTGCAGGTGTTTAACCAATTTTGCCAGCACCATTTACTGAAGAGGCTGTCTTTCTTCCATTCTATTTTTTTAGCTCCCTTATCGAAGATTACATGGCTGTAGGTCTGTGGGTCCATTTCTGGTTTTTCAGTCCTATTCCACTGGTCCTCAGATCTCTTCTTGTGCCAGTATCTAGCTGTTTTGAATACTATGGTTTTGTAGTAAAGTTTGAAGTTTGGTATTGATTCTCCTCTGTTCTCTTCACTGTTCTTTCTGCTCTGAGTTGTTTTTGCTATTCAGGGTCTTTTATTGTTCCGTATAAATTTTTGGGTTCCTTGAAGAATGAGGTTGGGATATTGATAGGTATTGCATTGAATTTGTAGAGAGCCTTTGGCAGTATTGCCATTTTCACGATGTTAATCCTCCCAACCCAGGAGCATGAGAGGTTTTTCCACTTCCTTAGTTCTGCTTTACTTTTTCAGGTTTTTAAAGTTTTCACCATAGAGGGCCTTCACTTCTTTAATTAACTCCTAGGTATTTTATTTTCTGTGGGGCTATTATAGAAGGAGTTGGTTTCCTGATTTCAGCCACGGTCTTCTCAATATTGGCATACAGAAAAGCCATTAATTTTTGAGGGTTAATTGTATACCCTGCTACTTTGCCAAAGTTTTGAATCAGCTTGAGTAACTTGGGAGTGGAGTCCATGGGGTTCTTTAAATACAAGATCATGTCATCTGCAAAGAGGAAGAGTTTTACTTCATCTTTCCCTGTTTGAATCCCCTTCATGTGTGCATCTTACTGCTCATGGAAGGCATTATAATACTAAATTGAAGTAGAGACAGTAGACTTCCTTGACTCCTTCCTGAATTTAAAGGAAATGGCTGTAGCTCTTTGCCATTAAATATAATGCTGGCTGTCGATTTGTTATACACAGCCTTTATTATATTGAGGAATGTTCCCTGGATTCCTAGTTTTTCCAGAGCTTTCATCGTAAAGGGGTGTTGGATCTTGTCAAATACTTTTTTTTTTTGTCGGTCGTGGGACTTGAACTCTGGGCCTGGACGCTGTCCCTCAGTTCTTCAGCTCAAGGCGAGCGCTCTACCACTTGAGTTACAGCGCCACTTCCGGTTTTCTGGTGGTTTATTGGAGATAGGAGTCTCACAGTCTTTCCTGCCCGGGCTGGCTTTGAACCGCAATCCTCAGATCTCAGCCTCCTGAGTAGCTAGGATTACAGGTGTGAGCCACCAGCGCCCGGCTGTCAAATACTCTTTCTGTATCTATTGAGATAATCATGTGGTTCTTATCCTTGCTCTTGTTGATGTGATGAATTATATTAATTGATTTGTGTATATTGAACCAGCTTTGCATCCCTGAAATGAATTCTGTTTGACTGTAGTATATGATTTTTTTGATGATTTGTTGAAGTCGATTGGACAAAATTTTGTTGAGAAGTTTTGCATCAATGTTCATTAAAGAAATGGGTCTATAGTTCTCTTTCTTTGATGAGTCCCTGTCTGGTTTTGGGATAAGGGTTTTGATGTGTTCATAGAAAGAGTTTGGTAGTGAACTTTCTCTTTCAATTTCATTGAAGATTTGGAGCAGTATTGGTGGGAGTTCTGGTTTGAAGGCCTTGTAGATATCAGTTGTAAGTCCATCTGGTCCTGGGTTCATCTTGGGTGGGAGGTCTCTTATTGCTGTTTCTATTTTGATGCTTGATATGGGTCTGTTAAGTTAGTTTAAGTCATCTTGCTTTAGTTTGTGCATGTCAATATTTGCTAGAAATTCATCCATTTCTTCCCGACTAACATAAAGATTTGAGAATTAATCCCTTATAATGTTCTGAATCTTGGTTGTATCTGTGGTGATGTTTCCATTCTCATCACTGAGTTTATTTGGGTGTGTTCTCTTCTGTTTCTGCTAAGATTTGCTAAGAGTCTGTCAATTTTGTTAATTTTTTCAAAGAACCAACTTTTTGTTTTGTTGATTCTTTTATTTTTTTTACTCAAATTCATTTACTCCTGATATAATTTTAATTATTTCTTTCCATCTACTGGATTGGGGGTGAGCTTGTTGCTCTTTTTCAAGTATCTTCAGGTACCTCATTCAATTGATGGTTTCAGATCTCTCCAATTTGTTGATGTAGGAACTCAGAGCTATAAACTTGCCTCTGAGTACTGCCTTTGCTGTGTCCCAGAGGAGCTGGTAATTTGTGTGTTCATTTTTGTCAAATATTATGAACATTTGAATTTCCTTTCTATCTCTTCCATGACCCACTGGTGGTTCAACAGTGTGTTGTTCAGCTGCCATGTGTTACAGGATTTTCTTTGGTGGCTTTTGGTGTTGAGTTCTGATTTTATTCCTTTGTGGTCTGAGAGTTTTCAGGGCATAATTTCAGTGTTTCTGAATTTGGAAAAATTTGCTTTGTGACCTAAAGTGTTGTCTATTTTGGAGAATGTTCCATGTGCTGCTGAGAATAACATGTATTCTGAGGCTGCTGGGTCAACTATTCGGTAGGTGTGTTAAGTCTAGTTGGTCTGTGCAGTTGTTTAGATCTAAGGTTTCTCTGTTGAGTTTTTGCCAGGTTGATCTATCCAACAGGGATACTGATGTGTTAAAGTCCCCAACAATTAATGTCTTTGGATCTATATGTGATTTTAGGGAAAGTAGTGTTTATTGAGTAAATTTCAGTGCTCCGTTGTTTGGTGAATAGATATTAAGAATTGTAATATCCTCCTGAAGGAGAGATCCCTTAATTAGTATGTAGTGACCTTCTTTGCAACTCCCACCTGTTTGTGAGGGCCGTTTACTTGGTAGATTTTATTCCAGCCTTTTACTTTCAGTGTATGTTTGTTTTTTGGGCAAGTTGTGTCTCTTGAAGACAGCAGATAGAAAGATCTTGCTTTTTGATACAGCTAGACAATCTATGTCACTTAATTGGGAGCTAAGTCCATTAATATTGAGAGTTAGGAATGAGAGGAGTTTGGTAGTTCCTGCCATGTTATCCACTTTCTTCGGGGCTGTGCCAACTGGGTTCTTCTTATGATTCTTGGATTCTCTATTTGGGGGCCATTTCTTTGCAATTATCGTACTCTTTTTGGTTTTTAATGTGTAAGACATCTTTAAGTATCTTTTGTAAGGATGGTTTGGTGAAGATATATTGTTTAAATTTTTCTTCACTGTAGAAGGTTTTTATTTGTCCTTCTGTTATAAAGGAGAGTTTAGCTGGGTACAGTATTGTTGGTTGGTAGTTGTTTGTCTTTAGGGCATGGCATACATCATTCTAGGCTCTTTCTGATTTAATTATCTCTATTGAGAAATCTGGTTATTCTGACTGGTTTTCCTTTATAGGTGATTGATATTTTCTCCCTGCCAGCTTTAAGGATCCTTTCCTTGGTCTCATTTGATCTGTGTGGATTACAATCTGATAGTGCGATGTCCTATTCTGGTCTGGTCTATTTAGAGTTCTAAAGAATTCTTGTATCTGCGGAAGTGGCGCTGTAGCTCAAGTGGTAGAGCGCTCGCCTTGAGCTGAAGAGCTGAAGGACAGCGCCCAGGCCCAGAGTTCAAGCCCCACGGCCGACCAAAAAAAACAAACAAACAAACAAACAAAAAGAATTCTTGTATCTGAATGGGCCTATCTCCTCGCAAATTTGGGAAGTTCTCTGCTAGGATCCTGTTAAATAAATTTCTAGACCTTTAACTTCTGTCTCTATGTCCTCCTCTACACCCATTAGCCTTAAATTAGGCCTTCTGATGGTGTCTTCTAAATGTTGAATAGATCTATCATATTTTTTGGATTTGTCTTGAATACTTGTCTATTCCTTCTATAATGTCTAATCTGTCTTCAATCCCAGAGATTCAGTCTTCTGCATGGTCTAACCTGCTGTCAAGGCTTTCTACTTTTTTTCATTTCCTTTCCTTCTAATTGTTAAGATTTAATGGCTTCAAATTCTTTGTTAGAGCTTTGTTTTAGATCTTGTATGGACTTAATTTGGTTTTCAGTGTTCATTCTCCAATCCCTTAGTTGATTGGTTATAGTTTCATCAGACTCCATTTCCTTCTGTTTCGCTTCATTCAGCATTCCCTTTGTGACCTTCCTGGATTCCTCCAGTTGTCTGTTTGTAGATTCCATGAATGCCTCTATTAATCTTTGTTTATTTTCATACCCCTCATGCAATTCCTGTGTTAATTTTTTATTAGCTTCCTCATGCTCACGAAGTTCTGGTATTAATCTTTCATTAACATCATCTCGCTCGCTAAGTTCCTGTATTAATTTACGGTTAGCCTCATCACCCTCATGTGTTTCCCTATCATGCTCACACAGAGACCTTTGCAGGCTTTCAGTCTTTTCATTAAGCATGTTTACCAGTACTGTTTTTAGAGCATTTTGGGAACTCTCCTCTGGATTATTCATTAACTATGCTGTTGCCTAATTATCATGTGTGAGAATTAAGATACCTGGACTTGCCATTTTTCTTGTGTTTTTCCCTGGGATATTCTGCCCATTTGTGTATGAAAGCAAAACTAATTTTGTCCTAGAACACTATTTTAAGGCAAGCATCCACCAGAGTCCTGTGGTTGCACAGATTGTTTAATGCAGTCAAAATAAGTACAGATACAATCTAGTTCAACATATACAATCTAGTTCAACAACAAACTACTATGGATCAATGATCTAAGAAAGCCATAGAAGGAGTCAGCAGACCAGAAATTAATAGGTTTAGGGAGAATTGTAAGGAGAAAATAAGGTTAGAGGAGTGTGGGGAGGGAAAAAGACAGAGGAACCAAGACCTAAATTTAGAGAGGAAAAAGAAGGAATGGAGGAGAGAGATAAAGAAAAAAGGAAAAAAATAAACGTAACACTTAAAAATTATATAAGTATGAAGGAATAATACTACAGTTAAAGGAGTTAAGGCTGAGAGTTTGTGAATTGAGTATGCACACAATGAAGGATAAGGTCATATAACTGTAACCCCTCTGTACAGTATTTTTACAATAAAAATATATTAAAAAACACCATCTACCTAAACTAAATTCTCCCCATTTAGTAGCAGTAAACAATTTTCATAACAAAGCTGGGCACAGGTGATGCATGTCTTTAATCCTAGCTACTCAGGGGGCTGAATTCTGATGATAGGGTTGAAATGCAAGCAGGGCAGGAAAGTCTGTGGCTCTCATTACCAATAACCACTATAAAGCTGGGAGTGGAGCTGGGAGTCAGGTGGCAGAGTGCAAGCCTTGAGCAAAGGAAGCTCAGGGATAGCGACCAGTCTGAGTTTAAGCACAGTAGAGAATTTTTTTTAAATGACAGTAAACTATGATTAATTATTTACATATTTTAATATCTAAAATGTCTGTTAAAATATACAAACTGTACTTTACTAAACTGATCAAATAATTTTTTCTGTCAGTTGTGGGGCTTGATCTCTGTGCCTGGGTGCTCTCCCAGGGCTCTTCAGCTCAAGACGAGTGCTCTACCACTTGAGCCACAGCACCACGTACAGTTTTCTGGTGGTTAATTGGAAATCAGAGTCTCACGGATTTTCCTACCTGGGCTGGCTTTGAACTGTGATCCTCAGATCTCAGCCTCCTGAGTAGTTAAGATTACAGTGTGAGCAACCAGCACCCAGCAGTAAGTCAAAATATTAAAACACCCCACATTAAGAAAGGAAAACAGGAAAGAGAAACAGAAAAAAGACAGAAAATATTATAAGAAAATGTTAGAATTTTCCTGGTTTCAGGTGGCTCACACATATAATGTTAGCTACTTAGGAAGCTGAGAGTTGTGATCCTCAGTTTGAGGCAAGCACAAGAAGAAAAGTGCTCTAGATTCAATTTCTAAAGTGGACAGCCAAAAGATTAGCAGTTAGAGTGGCTCAAGTGGTATAGAACCAGCCAAGCAACTATGGAGGGTGTGGAATCATACCTCACTTTACAAAAAAAAGTATTATACCTAAGCAGAAGAATTAGGTTCAAGTTAAATAGTCAAAATAAATTTATGAAAAAGATTTTCATAAAAATGTTTCTACATCTATCCCCAGGATATGTTATTCAGTGAGCAGAACCACATACCTCTGAAACTTTCCCCATCGATTACACTGAGAATTCTCAAGGAAATTGTGCTTTCTTACCAAAGGCTTTGTTTCCCTATGATGCTCAAGATCCCTGAACACTTTCACACATATTTTAATGCTTTCTCAATCTGATGGATTTTTTTCTGTATGACAAGTCCTGGAAGACTTATACCAAAACCTTCCCCACACTGCTCATCTGTAAAGGGCTTTTCTCCAGGATGAATATTTAGGTGTCCTTTAAGATGGCAGTGTTCCCTGAAGAATTTCTAACAGCAAGGGCCTTTTGGGAGTCTCTATCCAGTATGAGGTTTTGCGTATGCAAGAAGACCATACCTTGCTTTATCAGCTTTCACACAAGTAACACAATTCAAAGGTGTTTCTCCCATTGTGTATTTTCAGGTGACTCAATATTTGATGGAGTGCTATAAATGCTACCACAGTGGCTACATAAAGTATTTTTCAGTCCAATGAGGCTTATTATGTTTGTTAAAGAACACAACAGTTTTGAATTTTGCAGGGAAGTCTAATTTCCTCTAGTATGTATTAGCTTATGTTTGGTAAAATGAGCACGCCTGTGAAAAGCTAAGCCACATTCATTACATTCATATTGCTTTTGTTTAGAATGAATTAGTTTGTATTGCCTCAGAAGAAGCTATTTCTAAAGGTCTTTCTACACTCTGGGCATTCATAAGGTTTCTCTCCTGTATGAATCATTGCATTTCTTTTAAGGTTAGAGATTGAGCTGAAGCATTATCCTCAACTATTACATCTATGTAGTTTGTTACCTGTGTGGACTCTGATATGAAACTGCAAAGCTGTGAGACATGGGAATTTCTCTCACATTGACTGCATTTAAGCAATTTCTTGCTAGTATGACCATTCTTTTTTCTTTGTTTTTGTCAGTCGTGGGGCTTGAACACTGAGCTTGAGCACTATCCCTGCACTTTTCAGCTCAAGGCGAGCACTCTACCGCTTGAGCCACAGCGCCACTTCCGGTTTTCTAGTGGTTAATTGGAGATAGGAGTCTCATGAAATTTCTTCACGGGCTGGCTTTGAACCATGATTCTCAGATCTCAGCCTCCTCAGTAGCTAGGATTACAGGCGTGAGCCACCGGCACCCGGCTTATGAGAGTTCTTATGTTCCATAAGTTGTGTGAATGAACTTGAGAGTTTCCTACAGTCCTTGCATCCTTAACATTTTGTTTCTATCTGGTTTCCATCCTGCTCAGGATGTCACCAATGGAGTGACATTCAGGAAGATTGTGGCCATGTGTTGACTCCTGATTGCTGTTCAGTGCTTCTGTTTGCAAACTATTTTGAGTAAGTTGTGATTGTTGGGATCTAAGGGGAGTCATCCTTTCTGAACAGAACTCTGGCGGAATATCTCTGTCCATTTTGTACTGTTGTACACTCTTGCTAAGCATATCAGGTTTACTGAAGTAAAAAACTACCTGACACAAGTTCTCAGGGTTCTTCAATATCACATCCCTATCCAAGTTTGTCTGTTCTGAGGTCACCAAAATCCACTCATCCTTAGTACAATCTAGGGCCACATCCTCAAAATATATTGAGTTGCATGAGTGAAGGCGTTTAGTCTCTGCCTCTGTGACCATTGACTGGCCACATCCTCAAAATATATTGAGTTGCATGAGTGAAGGCGTTTAGTCTCTGCCTCTGTGACCATTGACTGAAGTATATTAATAGAAGGTTCAGCAGACAGTGAGAATTCAGTGGGTGGAGGGGGGTCTGCCATCTTTCAGGTCAGAAAGTAGGTACACTCATGCAACGGCTAGGACAACTAGTACAATGATACTGTTTGCTTCATTGGTCCATTCAGGGAAAGTCCCAAATTCAGAAAGCTGGTGGTCCTCAATTGCAAGGCTCAGTTCAGGCTGCTGCTTTTATAATTTTCAATGTGCTTTCCTTTGGGAAAAAGAAAGAGGCTCTCAGCCCATGGTCCAGTGTATAATGCTGTGAGGGCAATTTTCTGAGTGAGAGTGCACCCCAAAACGTGAAAAGGGGCCTCCTACCACAGGTGCAAGAGCAGAAAGAATTAAGGATATTTGAGTAGGTTTTAAAATGCTGTTAACATACAGTACTTACTTATATGTCAACATTTCTGTTAAGTCCGCAATCTCTCAGCAAATAAACAGATATGACAACTATTCATGTTGTTATCAACAAAGAAATTGAAGCTTTGACAGGTTACTTAAGATGTCTGTGTCTAAAGAGATATTAAGCAGAGAGACTAGATCCAAAGTCAGAGAGGGCAATTTCATTCCAAAATTCCTACCTGAAACTACTCTGCTGGTTCTCAGCTGTAACAATAGTCAAATTCCAGATATGTACTGAGCACCTGCTAGAATAGCCAAGCAGTCTCATAATCTTGTCAAACACTTTATAGTATGTCACTCAACTTTCATATCAAAAGTATGAAGACCATAGTATCTTTCCACTCTTCCAGTTTAAGAGGTAGACATGTATGTCAAGACCCTTATTTGTTCAGGGGCACATGTTTGAGGTCGGGCACTGGGGAGTCTATAGAAGAATGAAATCAAAATGACTTATGATATATTTGACTGGGGTATTGTAGAGCCAGTATGAATCATGCCCAGATCTTCCATTTCCCTGAGGTCTCAAAGAGAGGCCCTTGATCATTATCTAGATCTTTGGCCACAAACTCCAGTAGACACCCATTTGGAGTGAGACTGGTGATGGAGATTTCCTATGCTGGAGAAGCCTGAAGCCTTTACAGTCCACATTCTCACTTCAAATCCTGCTCTATAAAGGTGACAATAACAATGTGTGCTATAGAAAGAGAAAAAAAATGAGAACTATTATTAACCAACCCAGATGCTTCTGCTTCCAGGCATAATGAATACAAAGGAAAGGCTGAGCAAGTGGGCATTTCCAGACAGAAGATGGAGACAGTCACTCACCTTTTATTCATTTGAACATTCATCTCCCATAACTGTTGTTGAGCCTGCAGCTGTGGAATCTTCCCAATCCAGTTGAATGTCCCCTTTGGGCAAGGAGCTGGGGAGAAAAGAAGAGAGTGCCTCTGCTACATTTCCCTCAAAGACCAGCCTTCCTAGAGCTTGCAAGTATTTGAGATATTGATTAGCCCACTGTGTGTGCTCTTTACCACCACTGCAGAGGAAGGAAGATCTCAAATACTCTTGGGAGTATATTGCTATATGAGGAAGTTACAGAGCCTATAGATGTCAAATACACAAAACATTGATGGTGAATTAACAGATCAAACACCACTAAAGTGAGCATGAGGTTCCAACAAGGCCCCCACACCATACTCTTCCTATCGAAGAAAATGGTGCTGTTAGCTTCCATCTCCAAGGTTTACTTGGAGTATATGGGTCACTACAATAATACTACCTATATAGAAGGCTGAAATCTGAGATTGGAAGGTAGAAGGCAGCCTGGCCAGCAAAGACTGAGAGAGCCTTATTTCCATTTAACCAGAAGAAGCTGGAAGTGGATGGGGGAGGGGTTGGTTAAAAATGGCAAGTGTGAGCTCAAGGCTCTGAGTTCCAGCCCCAGTACCAACACACACAAAAATCAGAGTGGAACAGTGTGCCAACATCACAGAATGTTAGAGAATAACTGTATATGCAATTTATTTTGCAGAAAGAACTGCTGAGAGGATGAATCAAAAGCCAGTACATGTACCTGTAGCAAGCAGGCTCAGGTCAGATACAGGAATGCAAAAATGAAACCTTCCCAAACTAATTGGGCAAAAAATGGGGAATGGAACTTTGTACCTTTTATACAGTGTTGATTTAAGAAATTAGTGAGCAGACCTGTTTTTTAAAATCCATGCTAACAAAATAGGAAAATATAGTGGGAAAACAAGAAGAAGTAGTCTCCATAAATTAAGAATTACAAGCCCAGGAAGTGTTAAACAAACATTAGCTGGAATGGAATTTAGGGAAAAAATGGAATCAGTTTCCTCTATTTAGAGACACTTTGCATGAGATGAGCTTTCATCTGATACCATTAACTGGCCCTGGGGTCCAGGGAGGAAGAAATTCTATGCAGACCCAGGGAAGTGAGGGAGAATTCCACCTTTTAAGGAACAGGAAGCAGCAGAAATTAGCAAGTCAGCTGGAACAACCTGAATGGCTGCTAATGTGCATTCCTCTTCCTTTTCCTCTCAGAAGAATGGTCTATGATGCCTATACTTCAGAAGGGGACTTCTCAATCTTGTCAAGGTCCCTATTGTTTTTGATACTGTGATGTATAGCGGTACCTGTGGTAGCTGGATTTGAACTCAAGGCCTCACACTTTCTCTGCTTTATCACTCTTGGCTGGTCTCTACAGCTGGAGTCACACCTCCAAATCCTGCTTTTTGCTGGTTATTTAAAGATGGAGTGTTTTGGACTTTTTTTGCCTTGTACTGTGTTTAAACCTCTGTTTTCAAGGTCTCAGCCTTTTGAGGAACTAGGATTACAGATGTGAACCACTGGAGCCTGGTTGATAGGTGGGTATTTATTTCCTTGGCATTTTTTCCCTGTGAATTACCCATGTTTTCAACACACCCTCCCCAATTTAATTCTTTGTGATGTCGAAAGGAGTGATCCACTGTCTAGGAATTCACTGAGTACTGCTTTTTCCACCAAATTTGTGCTATACTCTCTTAGACTTAGTCTCTTGGCTGTAATCAGCTGTCATCACGTTATAACATCCAAACCTGATTCCTCTTTTTTTTCTTTTTTTTAGTCAGCCATGGGGACTGAACTCTGGGCCTGGGCACTGTCCCTCAGCTCTTCAGCTCAAGGCTAGAGCTCTATCACTTGAGTCACAGCACCACTTCCAGCTTTTTCTGCTTATGTAGTACTGAGGAATCGAACCCAGGGTCCCATGCATGCAAGGCAAGCACTCTACCACTGAGCCACCTTCCCAGCCCGATATTGATTATTGAGAGAGATTTGGAAATCTTGGTTCCCAAAATCCTATTATGAATTCAGATTGGACTTCAGTTTCATGCTATAAATAGGCTAGTGTTCTACCACTTGAGCTAAAACTCCACTGCTGGCCTTTTGCTGATTAAGTGGAGATAAAAAGTCTCATGGACTTTCCTGCCTGACATGGTGTAAGACCTGCTGAGTAGGATTACAGGCCTCAGCTAACAACCCCTAGCCTCCACATTAATTTTTATTATTTAAACTACAAAGTTTCACATCAAATATTTAACAAGTATTCATTATAATCTCTAAATTAGGAAATCAGAATTGTTTGTGTCCGATAAACTGTATAAAACCTATCAGGTTTTCAATTGAGAACAAGGAGACTAATTAGTAAATGACATGTTCACTCATTTAGTACCATAAGTCTAGACTTAGGAATTCCAAGCACCTGGAAGAAAGATTGGAAGGGGTGAGGATGTTGTAAACATAAGAGTATGCTTTCTAAAAAAAAGAGTAGGTTTTCTTACCTTTACTTTTTTCTTCTTTTCTATCTCTTCTTTTCTTTTATTTTCTTTCTCTCCCTATCTCTCTCTGTCTCGATCTGTTCCTGTCTCTCTCTGTCTCTCTATCTTTCTGTATTTATTTATTTATTTAGGTTGGTCATGGGGCTTGAACTCTGGGCCTGGGCACTGTCCCAGAGTACTTCAGCTCTACCACTTGATCTACAGTACCACTTCCAGTTTTATGGTGGCTAATCTGTAAGAGTCTCACAGACTTTCCTGCCTGGGTTGGCTTTGAACCGCAATCCTCAGATCTCAGCATCCTTAATAGCTATGATTGGTGTGAGCCACAGGCGTCCAGCTTCTGTATTTATTTTTGTCTCAAAGCTACTGCTCCATCACTTGAGCCTGAGCTGCATTTGTAGTTTGTCCTTTTTAAAATGGAGAGAAGATTCTCAGGGAAGTTCCTGTCTTGTCTGTCTTTGAACCTCAATACTGAGATTTCAGACTTCTAAATAGCTAGTTTACCAAAGTTTGATAACACCTTCTAGGTTTTGGTTTTGTTTTATGTTTCTGCAGGTCCTGCAGATTGATCTCTAGGCTTGGGCACTGGCCCAGAGCTCCTTTTGCTTAAGGGTAGCAATCTATCATTTTAGCTACAGTGAAACTTCTGGATTTTTGTGATTAATTAGAGATAAGAACCCCAGGGATAGGCTGAGAAGGTGGCTCAGTGGTAGAATGCTTGACTTGCATGCATGAGGCTCTGGGTTCGATTCCTCAGCACCACATAAGCAGAAAAGGCTGGAAGTGGCACTGTGGCTCAAGTGGTAGAGCACTAGCCTGGAGCTGAAGAGCTGAGGGACAGTGCCCAGGCACAGAGTTCAGGACCCACTAAAGACAAAAAAAAAAGAATCTCAGGGACTTTCTTGCCTGGGTTTTCTTTGAACCACAATCCCTAGTTCTGAGTCTACTTAGTAGCTAGGATTATAGGCATGAGCCACTGGTGCCCAAGTGTAATGTTGGGTTTTAAGTCCTGGTACCAATTTTGTTTTGTGGAAATGTAGCAAGAGAAACTCTGAGTGTCTGTATAATCCATTGTCATGTTTTCACAGCCTCTTCCTGCATTTTGTGTCCTTCTCATCCTTCCCTGACACCAGTTTTCCATTATGGTCTCTAGTTTAGTGTTGTTGGTTTGGGGGTTTTTTATAATTCTTTTCTTCTGGGCATCTCCAATTGTATGATTAAATAGTACCCATGTGCATAGCTTAGACCTTGTGAGACTTTCTTGTCACTACTTTTCATCTGAGACTTTCTATATTGGGACACTTAAATAACTGAAATGTCTATCTTAGTGCACCATTGGTTTGGGGAGTAGTTCAGATGATAAGTCCTTTCATTTGAGGAAAGGAGAATCACTTTCTCATATGTCAAAAATGTGAAAAATTCTGTGTGGTGGTTGCTCACTCCTATAAATTTAGCTCCACAGGAGTCAAGGATGTATTACTTTCAGTTTAAAGCCAATCAAGACTGGAAAATCCATGAGCCTCGTATCTTCTAGCAAAAGCCAGAAGTGGAGCTGTGGCTTAAGAGGTAGAGCACTAGCCCTGAACTAAGAAGGACATTGTTGGGGCCAGGAATTCAAGTCCTGGGACTGGCACAAAGGAAAAAACTGAAACATGGAATAGAAAACCGATGTGTAGCTTAGGGAGAAAGTGCAAGCTTATCATGTGGAAATCCCTGGCTTCAAGTTAAGGAAGAGAGAGAGTGGTTAGAAGAAGAGGCAGAGGAAGAAGAGGGGGAGGCAGAAGGAAGAGGAAAATGAAGAGGTAAGGAAAAAAAGAAAGAAGAGGAAAGAAGAAAGAGAAAAGCTGTAGGGAACTCTGAAACTGCGCTGTGAAACCTGGAAAGGTTTGCAAGGTTGGAACACTTCCTCTACAGTACTGGGAATGATGAGAACTGCCATTGAAGGGTTAAAATGAACAGCTCTGGAGAGAGTTAAGAGGCTAGAATACTGCTTCTTTCTTTCTTTCTCTCTCTCTTTCTTTCTTTCTCTCTCTTTCTTTCTTCCTTCCTTCTTTCCTTTCTTTCTTTCTTTTTGGGTCCGGTAGTGGGGCCTGAACTCTGGGCCTGGGCGATGTCTCTCATCTCTTCAGCTCAAGGCTAGTGTTCTACCACTTGAGCCACAGTGCCACTTCCGGCTTTTTTCTTTTTGCTCATGTGGTGCTGAGGAATCGAACCCAGGGCCTCATGTATGCAAGGCAAGCGCTCTACCACTGAGCCACCTTCCCAGCCCAACTGCTACATTCTTTTGTGATGGAAGAGCTGAGAGCTCAATCTTGTAATCTAGATAAAATGAAGTATACACTTGGACGTTGCCTGGGTTGCAGTGTTCTTTCTCAAAACAGTAAGGAGTCGGTTTTTCTCACAAATACTGTTTGTCTCTGATTGTGAGAACAGTAGAGACATTTTATTTTCTGTATGTATCTGTAGTAGCCTCCTCTGTATGAACTCAAATAAATATGCTTGCTTGTGGGAACTTGGGGTCCAAAAGCTGGTGTCCTTTGATCTCCTCATTCCCGCTGCATCACTTTCTCTGTGTCTCTGTTTTTCTCATTTCATAGGTCTGGTACCCAATCATGCTGCCTCGGGTTGTGGTTAGTAACACAAAAGGAAGGGAGTGAGGAAGGAAAACGAGAAGGGCAATGACTGTAGAGAAGAATGGAGAAGATGGAAAGAAGAAAGGAAGGAAAAAGAAGAGGGAGGGAGGGCGCAAGGCTGGTTGATCAGCAAGTATGTGCCTTGTACTTTCCCCCAAAGAGCTTATACCACAGTGACTGCCACAGAACATTTAAGTCTTAACAAATATTCAGTTGTTTACAGAACACAAACTTCTCTTTTAGCAATTTGGCCTCCTGACTGCTGGATGGGATATAAACCATGAAATCTAGTCATGTTTCTGTTCATTTCCATGTCTGGGGTTCCTTTTCCAAGTCCCCGCTAAATGGTTCAAATTCTGGCCAACCTTCATAACTAGTCAGGGCAGAGATGCAAACACAAAGGGTGTATCTGGGAGTCTTCACACCTGAGTTTGACTGCTGTCTGCCTCAAGCCACCTGTGAAGACTTCCACCTGTCATCCAATCTGTAAAAGGTCTTACAGAATGGATCTTAGCTGTAAGAAGTCTGCCTGATCTGAACTCATTGAGAGCATTCTATGAAATAGAGTAAAAACCACCAAACCTGGTGTTAGTCCCCCTCTAATCCTGAGGGCTTTTTCATTTTGTTGTTGTAGTGTGGGGGGGTGCATGCACACGTGCATGTGCACACACACACACACACTTATGGGGCAATAGCAGGGTTTGGATTCAGAGCCTGGTGTTCTTACGTTCCTTGTTCACTTAGATCTCCACCACTTGAGCCACACCTCCAGTATGACCTTTTGCTTTTTAATCAGAGGTGGACTCTAGTGGACTTTTTTGCCTGACTGGCTTCAAACCATAATCTTCCAGATCTCAACCCACTGAATAGGTAGGATGAGATATCAGGACTTTCCCCAAAATTTGATTTCTGTGTCATATTTTTCCAAATGGGCACAAATTTTCTTTGGATCTATAACAGAACTTCTCTACCCACCTAGTCCTGGGTTCAGGCAACTAAATACTGCCTGAGAAAAACAGTGGTTCCATGAATGCAAATATAAACCTGTTGGAAAGGACTCTAGTATCCTAGTGACACTACATGTAGAGTTTTCCCTGAACACTATGGAAAGGAGGTAGAGTAGAGTAGAGGACAGATAGCTGAAGACAATAAATGAACAACTTACTTATCATTCAACAATGCAATCTCTTTCATGCTTTCAAAGTGCAAGGCTCCTCCTATCTTCCTGATTTGCCCTCTTCAGCATGTGTTTTGTTCATGCTGCTAAGAAAGCTCTCCAGAGGCCCAGTGCTTACTGTAAAGCAGGTGAACAGACAAATGCCTGCCAAATCTACCCAATTTTAACCAGAAATCAGTAACTGTCTTAGAACCCAAAATCAGGAGATTCTTACATACATCTTATTTGCCAAAGCTGAGTCAATTGGATATCCTTATTTTAAGAGAGGGTATAAGGTGAGCCTCTTTCCTAGGCACAATGAAAATTTGAGGCTGTAATGAAAAAGATAGGAGAACTGGATATCAAATAAGCAACTCTCATTCCTTCCCACATAAAATTTATAATCTGTTTCATTTACAAAGCCCCTTAGATAGGCATCAAACACCAGGGCTTCAGGCTAGAGAGCACCCACCACACTACATACATGTAATTGTAACCCCTCTGTATAGTATCTTTAAAAGAAAAAAAAATTAAAAAGAAACTGAGTCCAGGCCCTGGAGGCTCATGCCTGTTAATCCTAGCTTCTCAGGAAGCTGAAATCTGAGGATTGCCAACTTGGACAGGAAAGATCCTGAGTCCCCTCCTACCAACCAAATGCTCAGAAAAAGTTAGCCCTGAGCACAAGAACCTCAAGGATAGCACTCAAGGCATGAGTTCAAGCCCCAGACTTAAAAAAGAAACAGAAAATGAGAAAAGAGAATATTTAAATCTATTTTTACAACTTGATTGTTCACATTTTTCTTATGGAAATCTATTCCTTTATTTCCTGCTCGACTATAAGTTTTTTATTCCTGATAATATTATGTGCATATATTAAAACACAGATAGTAATTCATTTTTTTTAAAAAAAACCCATTTGGAGATTGTATGCAGGTGGAACAATTGTGCTCCTCTTTGCAGGAGACTTTAATGTTAATTCAGGTGAGAGTCCCAGTGGCATGAAGCAACCTGGGATAATATTTTCCTAAAGCACTGGCTGTCATTTTCAGCCAAGAGCTGCATGAAACCCAATTATACCATGTATGATGGGGTAGTATACTAGACAACTACTGAAGTCATTAGATAGCATGGGAGGAAACCAGACTGTTTGACCCTGGACCCCATAGCAGAAGCAGGTAGCCACAGTTAGCACTTCAAACCTGCTCCCAAAGACACACTTGTTATCCCCCACATACCAACTTGTGGGCATCATCGCCAGACCAACTGATGATCAGACCTTCGCACCCAGGGTAGGGGTGCCAAATGCAAAGGAGGCACTTCCCTCAGCCTATCAGAAGATGCTCATAAATGGATAAGCCTTCTGGCACTCCCAGTGGTGATTTATAGAAAATGCAGGCAGGGGCTTACCATCCCCCACACAAACCCTCCATGACAGACCATTGTGCCTGTGCATCTGTCCACATCTGTGTCTCTGCAGGTTATGGTAGAGGATTCCGATTCTCCCACTCACTTGTCTTTTGGCCATTAGGCCAGGCGTCCAATGCCATAGACAATTTTCAGGAAAGCATGAGGATTTGGCATTGCCTGGACTGACCTCAAACAAACACCAACCCATGGCAACTTTGATCTCCAAGTAGCTAGGTTAACACAAGCAGGTCACCACAGCCACCAGAAACCCATTTGAACACCAGAGGCCCTGCTGAAACATAATGCCACCCTGTCACTACTTACTCAATAGGGATTAGACACTTTGGTTTTCTATAAATAATGGCACCTGGCCTACACAGACTACAACAGCTAGAATCTTTAGGCTTCTTTTAGAGGCTGAATCCTGGTGGAAGAACCTCTTTCCTTATCTCAGAGGTCATTAGCTGATATTCAGGAATAAGAAACAAAACTCAAAGGCAGCAAGAGACTTGGGGCCATAGTTTTCTCTTGCACTGCCTGGCTGTAGGATGTACTAACAAGCTGAAGCCCCAACTACATCAGATGGAAGTGGGAGATGTATTCTGCCCAACTGCTGACATTAGTGCATACCCAGAAATGACTATTGTTCCCTTAAATCCAGGCCAACACAAGAGACCAAGGAAGCCACAGTTAGCACTTTCTGCCTTCTCTAGTTTCATTCAGGAATCCCCTTCTTTGCCCAGTGGCATTATCAACAAACCATCCTGAGAATTTTACACTGGATCCTGCAAAGCTTCAAATATCTAGGGAGCAACTAATCCACTCCAGTACGGGCAGTGGAAGTTTTATGAGTCCTTAGGAACGCTAGCTCCCCACAATAGCCATTAGGAGACAAGCGTAAGGCGGTTCACCACAAAACCCCTAAAATAAACAATCCCTACCCCCATCCACAACTGCCACTCATTCCTGACTCTAAATAGGATTAAGAGTTCTTCACTTGCACACAGTTTATCAGAAACTGCTTGTGCCCCTCCCCCTGTCAATTAGAATGAAGGACCAGATAATAGGATAAGAGGAAATGAGTGTTTTTGTTTTTTTTTTTTTAAACTGGGAAATGGTGGCATTCTGAGTTGTCACTGTTTGGAACTACATAAGTAGAGCCTTTACTGTTTTCTGAAGTGTAATTCCAAAATCCCATACTTATTTTTCAATTTCTCAGCAACATGGGGCTCCCAGTTTAGTTTTTTGTTTTTTTTGGGGGGGGGCGTCCGGTCGTGGGGCCTGAACTCTGGGCCTGGGCACTGTCCCTCAGCTCTTCAGCTCAAGGCTAGCGCTCTACCATTTGAGCCACAGCGCCACTTCCGGCTTTTTTTCTTTTTGCTTATGTGGTGCTGAGGAATCGAACCCAGGGCCTCTGGCATGCAAGGCATGTGCTCTATCACTGGGGCTCCCAGTTTAGAAAGAGGACAATTGCCGTAAGAGTCAACATTGGCTTTGTGCTGGCCCTCAGATGTAGATTCAGGAATACCCACCCACTTGCTTTGCATTCTCTTTTGGGGGGAGGTTGAGGGTGGGGACATGTTCTATCAGGCAGGCCATACCACTAGTAGCAATGACATTTTTTTTAACTAAAGCCATGGTAAATTTTCCATGCACTGATCTCAAAGAAGGATCCACTGACAACTACCTTAGTGCTATATTAGCCAGAAAAATAGGAAGAGGCCATCACAGCTACCAGAAACATAATTTTGAGACCAGATGCCCTACTAAAATGTAATGTGAGGCAGTCATCACAAAATAAGCAAGGGTGGATACTTTGGATCTCTTCTTGAAGCTGCAGGCAATTCATAGATTTCAACTCTCCCCTCGGGGTACATTAGCAGAAATCCAGATGGGAGGTTTAGTAGCACTCCAGGGGTGGGGGGGAGCTGTGACATACATTCCTCTTCCTACAACCTTAACCAACAGCAAGCAGGAATGCAAGTTGGATGAGATAAGAAGTAAAGATACCTGTGTAACTTCTGGCATTAGTGGATACCCAGAGAAGAACCCAGATCAGCTGACCAGTATCATGAAAAGAAGATATAAGCAGAGTTAGCACTTAAAATGTGTTCCCACAGTGTCTGAAGTCCTAGCTATACAGAATGCTTATATCTGAGAATTACTGTTTGAAGCCAGAGAGAGTAGGAAAAAGTCCATGATACATTTATCTCCACTTAACCACCAGTAAACCAGAAGTGGACCTGTAGTTTAAAGTTGTACAGCTTCCTGGAGAGAAAAATTTCAGGGAAAATGAGAATGCCTTGAGTTCAAGACCCACAAATGACAGCAACAATAACAAGAACTAAATAAAACGAAAAAAAAAAACAGTTTCCCCAAGAGGCAAGTGTCATCTCGTCTTTCCTACCTGATGGAGTTTTCAAAGGACCACCTGAGGACAAGCACTATGGATTCAGCAGGATGGCAAACAGCCAGTTTGCAATGGGGTCCTTGCCAATACTGCCTGAGGAGATTTTGGGAGTCCTTAAGAGAATTTAGTCCCCCAGCCGTGGGTGTCTGTAGATGACAAAGGCAGAGAATCAATGTCCACGCAACATCTCTACTCCCTATCCCACTCCCTGTATCCCCAACATACCCTCCCTCCTTTCCGTGTGCATTCGCTGAGGTGACCCAGGGTCCCCGCATGACCTGGGTTCATCCTTTCCCCTCCACTGCCCGGCGGCACCCCAATGGCACCAGGCTGAGGAGCCAGACGTGTCCCCCTACTGCTGGCATCCGGGATCCCTGACAGGAACGCCTACGGCCTAGCCCCAGCACGAGAAGGGAGTCACCCTCACCACTGTACCCCGCTCCCAAAGAACCACGTGCCCCCCTCTTCTCTCCCTGCCGGCGTCTTCCAAGAACCCACTGAAGAGCAGACCTCTGCAGCCGCCACGCGGCAAACAGCCAGGCGGCAATTTCCTCAGCACCGGACTGCCAGTGGACACCACGCAGACCCTTAGGACCTTTGGTGCCCCCACTGGTGCCTGAACACCATGCTGTCCAGGGTCATGACCCCACGCACACACATGCATCATCTTGACTCTGTAGACAATCTAGACACACAGATTTACACACAATCCAGCCAGCATCAACTCCTGCCTCTCACACTACCATGCATAGTGAGGGACCAATCACAGAAAGGAGGAGGCAGAGAAATGAGGGGTTTTATGGGATTAGGAGATATTCAGGTGTGTCCTCACAACCCAGCACCAGTAGAGACACACACCCAGTCGATCTATGTTTCCTTAGAGTTTCCATAATGGCTCACAGTTACCCTTGTGCTGCCTTCTGCTTCTCTTTGAGCAAGAGTGGCACCATCATGCCAAGCCACTGTGTGTGCTGAGCTGTTCAGCAAATTTGGATATAGGGACTGAGTGCTTAAACTTTGCTGTCTTCCTTGTAGCAGGTGTTGTTGTGACTTGGCCCATGCAACCACTTTTTTTGAACAACTGGATTCAAACCCTGTATTTGCCTGTCCTGTCCCCAAACACCCCCGCCCCAATCCGGAGGCCCTCGATTAGCTAAGACAGTCTCCAGAATAATCACTTTAACAGCATAGGCCATACTAAAATACAATGCCATTCTTCCACCACCAATGAATTTTGCCTCCAGCCTTCTGTCCCCATTTGGTGTCTGTAGCCTGGTGGAGAAATTGAATTCTGCCTCTCAGCTGCATTAGGTGAGATTCACATGGGAGATCCATGGCACCATGTGCCTGTGCACATACTTTCCTCCCACACTGGCTGGTGGCATCACTTCAGAGGGAGTGGGAATCCAAATGCATCAGGCAGCAGGAGAGGAAGTATTTTGCACAACAGATGGCACACTTACATAACCAGAGAAAAATCCAAATTGCATAACTGTGGACTCCATAGCAGAAGATGGTAGCCGCACTTGGAACTTCCATCTGCTCCCAACCATGCACTGGTCTTCCCTTTCCTCTCCACCTGGTGGCTCCACCACAGATTGAGGACTGAATCTCTGGATCCTGCCTCTGGCACACAGTTAGGAGGCTATTTCCTGCTGCCAAGTAGAGCTTATTGTGCAGCCAAGACCTCTAGTGCCCAATCAACATATCTGTAGACCTGGTAGGTAGCCGTATGAACCCCAAACCATGGTCTAGCCCTTTCCAATTGTTCAGATGCCCTAAGATTCAAGTCATCAACCAGCAGCAACTCCTGTCGAGATCTTTCCAATTAGGGCAAAGAACCAAACACAGACAGGGAGAACTGAGTGAATTTCTTTTGAGGGTTGTGTGTCAGAGTGTTTTTTAGATGCGTACTAATAAATTGAGCCTGTACCTACACCTTGGTCCTTTGCATTAAATCATATATTGAATGAGGTTTAGCAATTTTCCCTATACCTTCTGGAGCTTCAAGTGTACCAAGAGGTATACCACCAGAAAGAGATGGTGTATTTGTGCTGGTCCTGGGATTTGGATTCAGGGATATGTCCACTTTAGCTTAGACATCTTGCTTTTTGAGTCATTCTGTTACTTGATCCATGCCACCAGTACTCACAGATGATTGGGGAGAAAGATGGAGGCCATGCCATCTTTTTACCTGGGCATGGGTAAATGCAAGATTCACCCATGTTAGCCTTTCCTTCCACATTAGTTAGGATACAAGGATTGTGCACCATAGCCATGAGAAATTCCACATGCACAACACAGGGCCTACTGAATCAAAATGCCACTTGACCACAACATACTGAGGGGACACTCTCTAGTGCCTTTTGGCATATTCAGCCCGATGCAGGAACCAGGCTCCTCTTGGGGGCATTAGTTGAGATCAAGTGGCACCTGTTGGCCTGGAAAATACTTCCCTCCTCCACTGGCTGGTCTTCATATTCAAGAAGAAGATGGAACCACAATTGTACCAGGCAGGATTGATGGGGTATTCTGGTCAACTGTTGGCATCACTGGATCCCTAAAGAGGACTGGAGAAGTCCTGCCCTCAGGATCCCACAGCAGGTTGCCACAGCTGGTGCATTAAACCTGCTCGCAAAGAACAATTATCAGCCACTCATCTCTACCTGGTGGCCTCATCATGAGAAGACTTGAGAAGCAGACTTGTGGACCAACCAAACAGACAAAATACACTTGAAGGTAATTCCCTCTGCCATAGTGATGCAAGAGCAGAGCTCCTCTGTAGTCTAGATCTATAGCTCCTCCCAGCAGTGTTGGCAGACACTGCAGGTGAAAACTCATCCCTCCACCCTGCTTTGCTCTGTCCCTATGGAGTCTTTAGTAGCCTGGATTTTCCCAAAGTACACAAACAGTGACACTTGGCTCTCAGCATCCCAATTAGGTTTCCCATGTCAGTAGGACAGGGAGAAACAGGGAGGGGGAAGGAAATACTCCATTTTGATTCTTAAGACACCATTGTACCACCGGAGCTACCCCACCATTAATTTTAGGTAGACTTGGTATTGAATAAGTTCTCAGAATTTTTTTCCTTCTGCAATTGAGCCCAACATGAACAACCACTCTGACATCTATTGTGTTGGTATGTGTTGGTGTGTATGACTGCATATGTAGGTGGGGAGATTATCAGACTCTGATTTAGGGATTAAGCAATTCAATCTTGCTTTCTTGCTCTTGAGGACAAATTGATTACCTTCTCCATGACTCCAATTTAATCAACTGCTTTTTTGGTGAGATTGATGTCAAACTAAATCTCTTCATGGGCTGTATTTAAATTATGAATCCCAGATTTTGTTGCCTGAGTATCTAGGATAACAACTTCAAGCCACCATACCCAGCACAAAACATTTTGACAACACTGGTGCTATAGAAAAATAATAACAATGTATTATCACACAGACTTTAGGCACCTTTTCTGGCTGCAACATTTCAGAGAATGGTGATGAGGAACCTGGCCTCTTTCCTTAGAAATCGCTAGCAGAGGGCTGGGAAGGTGGCTCAGTGGTAGAGCACTTGTCTTGCATGCCTGAGGCCCTGAATTCGATTCCTCAGCTCCACATAAGAAAAAAGAAAAAAGCCGGAAGTGGTCCTGTGGCTCAAGTGGTAGAGCGCTAGCCTTGAGCTGAAGAGCTGAGGGACAGTGCCCAGGCCCAGAGTTCAGGCCCCACGACCGCACCCCCCCCCAAAAAAAAGAAAAGAAAAAAATCGCTAGCAGAGATTGAATAGGAAATCCCACTAACACAAAGCAGTCCAGGGGAAATATGTTCCTTCCACATACAGACTGGATGGAAAAGCAAAATCAAGGGGTTCATCTTAATTTTTATGGTTCATATGTAGGCAAAGAACTAGTGAAATTATAATCCCAGTCTTTTTTGTTTTACTTATATTTTGAATAAAACTAATTACATTTCCACAGCTAGAGTCTTATATTTTCCAGGATTCCTGAGTTTGTAGTATACAGATATCAATATTTTATACATGAATAAGTCACTACAGACACTTTTCAATGTCCACTGAGTTTTGCTTTCCTCATGGAAAAAAAGTTTTTCTTAACCGTCTCATTTGAGGTGGATGAAGTTTTTGGGAGTTATAATTTTGATTCAGAACATTTTGCAAACTACCTACTGAACTTAGATTGAGGGCAACGTAGCTACTAGTAAGTTCAAGACCAGCAACTATTGTTGGTGAACCTATGTTTAAAAAAAACAAAAACCAATCAAAATTTTTTTCTAAATAAAAAAGCAAAACCAGCAAGAGAAATGCTATTCAGTGATACATCATTTACATAGCATTTTAAGGACCTGAATTTGTTGCACAGCACCTTTAAAAAAGGAAAATCTCTAAAACAGAAAAGTATCACTGTATTTTATGTATATACACACAAAAATAAACAAAAGTATTCAGAATATTCCTTAACACTTCAGTTAAGACAAATCATTATAGTTAATCATAAATACAATATTGCCTAACATTTACCGAAATTTGTCATTGAAAGAGGGAAAATATACCATGGAAGCAAATATTCTTTCCTGATAGATGAAGCAACTAAAAATGCCTGTATTATATTTGTTCAAATAGCAAATGGAATTGAGAAAAAGCAGTATCTTGACACCACCACATTCAAAACCAACATATTAAATTTTATTTTATCATAAACCAGTTGTTTCACAACTTTGTTTCCAAATGTAAGACTCAGCTTATATATACATAATAACATATATATGTATACATATAAACAATATAGATATGAACAATTCAGATGATTACTGAGCTTCACCTTATGGAGAATTCCAACTTATCCTCTCTTCATAAAAAGCAATTACCATCTGAGGGCATTTCACATTAGCCTCTTTTGCTGGCACTCAGTTTCATCGGAACCTTTCCATTTCATGACAAACATCAATCCTCCACTACTCTATTTGGCATCAATTATTCCTTCAGGCTCTAGACCCCTAGCAAAGCCCCTTGGGTTGTCACCTGCATCTCTTGGCTCATTTGATGTGCTAGCACCAGATAAACTAGCATTGTGAGAATTTAGAAAAGCCTCAATTAGGTCCGGACAATTTATATTGTCTTCTGTTTCCCAAGTATTATCAGCATCTGAATATCCCTTCCATTTCAGGAGATATTCTACTTTGCCCTCTACTATGCGTCGGCCCAATACTTTCTCCACAGCAAATAGTTTAGGCTCTGCTTTTGGATATATGATGCGCTTTCCATACGGTGTCAATCTTCTTCTTGGTAGTATCCTTTTCTTGGGAGCCATTTTGACTTGCAGATGTGAAGAGCTAGTATTAACCACGTCAGATGCTGTGAGTCTCAATCCGGCAGTGACTCTGGCCCACGCACCTCAAGCTCCAGTCACCCCTCAGCGGATACTCTAATGTTTTTGGTAAGTCCTGGAAAAACAAAAACACCATTCTGACTCAAATGTGAAACTTGCTAAATCAGCATGCTTGCTATTTAAAACTGTTCTCCGTGTGGCATTTTCCTTAGCTTCAGTTTGGATTCTTAGAAATAGAAAAACTAAGCAGACCAGAGAAGCACTCCAGATTGAAAAGCTAAATTGTCATTCTAAAACCACAAAAGTAGGTCAGACAACCCTCCAAAATATACATACCAAGAAATATCAAAAGCAATTTATGGAAACTAAAATTAAAAACCAAAACTTCCTCAGGAAAAAACTTGGACAGAATGTGGGAAGGGTTGACACTGTTCAAAAAGGAACACAGTCATTATCCTGACTTATGAAATGGTATCCCTTCTATACAGGACCTTTACAGTTAAAACAAAATGTCTAATAAAGTGAAAAAAATCCTCCCCATAGCAGGTACATGGAAATACTCAAAATTACCTAAAAAGGAACACTGATTTAAATGGTAGCATATTTCTTCTCTGAATCCAAAGAAGTCTGGAAGGTAATGGTACAGTTTTCAAGTGGGAAAAGCAAAGGACTGTCAGCTCTGAATTCCTGCTGCATGGAAAACGTCCATCAAGAATAATGGGTAAATTAAGACATACATACTCACCTAAGAGAAAATTTAGAAAAGTTTTACTAACAGATGTATCAATAACAAGCAGCTAAAGAAAGTTCTCCATACAAAAAGTAGATAATACTAGGAGTCTTGCAAGCTTAGAAAGAAAACCAAGAAATATATGAAAATTACGTTTAATATAATAGATATGTCTTTCCTTATAAAATTTTAAATCATGTTAAATGGTTGAAGGAAAAATTATAATATCTGATATTGAGTTCCTTCAATATAAAAGAGATGAAAAATTTATATTCCAATAGCTGAATATGTGGATAAAGGTATACAACAACTGCCTGCTAACAGAAAGGTGTGAGTATGAATCTCAGTACAATAAAACAAATAACATTCTCATAGTAGGAGGATGATAAAATGACAAGCTAAATGAAAATAAGTTCTCTACATCGTTAGTAGATACCAAAAATATTGACAACAAAACCATTGCAGTGGACTCACTCTTGTCGCCAGAAAATATGTCAGGATAGAGAATTTGGATTTAGTCCTGATTGTGCAGTCAGGGGGAGGAACCGTGCTCTGTCTCTCAGGGTACATTAGCTGAAATTCAAAGGAAAGGCCCAGTAACACCAGGGGGGCTGGGGCATAATTTCTTCCTCCTATGACATCAAGCAAGAGCAATCGGGAATGGCAACTGGACGAAGCAGGACGTAAGGTTATTTGACCCAACTGCAGGCATTAGGGGTGAGCCATGATGGCCCAGCAGAAGAAACATCCACCCTTAGCATTAAAACCTGCTCCCAAAGAAACACGTGTCCTCTCATCTTCCCTACCTGATAGCGACTTCAAAGGACGGTCTGAGGACCAGACCTGTGGACTTGGCAAGGCGGCAAACAGCCGGGCAGCAATGCGGTTCACCTCCGTCCAGCACAGCCAGAGCAGATCTTGGGAATCCTTAGGGCCTTTGCGCCCCAGCCAGCGGTGTCTGTGGATGACGAAGGCAGAGAAACAGCGTCCACGTCTCTACTCCCCATTCCCCCCACCCCACGCATCTTCCCTCCTCTCTGGGTGCATTCGCTGAGGTGGCCCAGGGTCCCCGCATGA
>NW_012267431.1:541131-649205 GCF_000151885.1 Dipodomys ordii
GCGCCTGCGCACGATGCTGGCCAAGCTTATGAATCCAAGCACACATGCGTCGTTGTGACCCTGTGGATGATCTAGATGCCTGGATTGAAGCATACTTGACCCAGCACCAACTCCTGCCACTCACCTACCATGCACAGTGAGGGACCAATCACAGACCGGAGGAGGTGGGGAAATGAGGGGTTGATATGGGGCTGGGGGATATTCAGGTGTGTCCTCACAACCCAGCACTGCACCAGTGCAGACACACCCCCAGTCCTTTCATGTTTCCTTAGGATTTCCATAATGTCACCAATTACCCCAGTGCCACTTTCTGCTTCTTTTTGAGGGTGAATCGTAGCACTATGCCAAAGCCCACTACATGTACTGCGCTGTTCTGGGGACTCGGATATAGGGACTTGCTGTCTCAGCATTGCTTTCTTCTTGCTAATTAGCATTATTATATCTTGGTCCACGCTCCCAGTACACACACTGTTTTGGAAAGAGTGATTCCAGATCATACATTTGCCTGCCTTCCCACCCTATACCCACAACTATGTCACAGGATTCTCTAGCATAAAATGATTAGGCACTCCAATCTCTAGATTCACTACTTTAACAAACAGACCATATTAAAATGCAGTGCCACTCTGTCACCAAATAATTACAGCTACAGCCTTCTGTCTCTATTTGTTGATGCAGTTGGGTGGACAAACTGCCTTCTTGCTCTCATGCTGCATTTGCTGAGATGCTGTGGTAGGCCTCATGGCAACAAGCACCTTGGGCTCATAATTTCCTATTCCACTGCTTGGTAGCTTTATCTTAAGGGGAATGGGAGCCTCAAGTATACCAGACAGGAGAAGGAGAAAGACTCTGCACAACTGTGGTACTGTTACATAATTAGATAATATTGCACATTGTGTGATACTGGACCCCAGCGAAGAAGCTAACAGCCACAGTTGGCACCTGCATACATGTCCCAAATATCCCCTCCCTATACAACAGACCCAGATTGAATCTCTGGATCTAGCTTCTGGCAAACAGCTAAGTGGCCATTTTTCACCTGTCTTGTTGCTAACTCTGAACCTGTGCATGTCTGCAGCACTAGTGCATCTGCACACAATACAGGTGGCTCCTCACATTGCAAACCAACATTTTATCACAGGAGCTACAGCACAGTGCCTTTGTGATTAATTATAATTTGAGTAAACATCTAAAATTTTTCCTAAACCAATTTATGCTTCCATTTGAGCACAAAGGTCCCTGCCACTGACATCTTTTGTGTGTGAGTTGCGTGGGTGTTCACGTGCTTGTGTGTGTACATGGGTATGTATGTATTTGTGGGGGAGAAGGGTGAATATGAGATTAGGATTTATAGATTCACTTAATTTCACTTAGATTTCTTGATTTGGGTGCTAATCTATCACCCGAGTCACACCTCCAGTTAAAACATCTGATTGTGTACTGTGATTGAGGCTAGGGCAAATTTTCCTAGACTGTTCCCAAACTCTGAGTCCCTGAGTTTATTCCATGAATAGCAAGGCTAATGAAAACGAGTCACCATACCTAGGAGAAACTTTATTGTGACCTAATAGGCCCTACAGAACAATAATGGCAGCATAACAGACTAAATAGGGTCTCAAGCCTTTGGTCAAGTTTTCTGGCTGCATCCAGCAAGGGCATAGTGTGGAGAACCTCACCTTTCCCCTTATCATTCACTAGCTGGGATTGATTGGAATGCCAGTGACACAAAGCACCCTGAGCAAATGTATTCCTCCTGCACCAGTTGGTAGCATCGTCCAAAACTGAAGCTGAAGCAGAGTACAGAGGTATACTCTACCACTCTCCCTCAACAAGGCATACCCTACCTCATCCTTACCCCACAGAAGAATGACATAGACAGATTTAGCACTTGAAACCTCCTCTCAAAAAAGGACATCATCTAGCAAATGCATAATCAACAATCACCTTGCAATCACCATACCAAATAAGGATCAGACTCTGAACTTGCCCCAAGGCCATCATTACCAGGCAATTGTCTCTGACACAGTGGTACCAGCAGAAAGTCATGTGCGGTTAGGACTTCTATCATGGGCAGATGATGCAAGCCCATGTAATACTCCCACTCCATGCCCGGATATTTCCAGGCATGTGACAAGTGCTTAGAAGAAAAAATTATGCAAAGTGTAACAGCATTTCCTCATGCCCCTCAGACTCCCTAGTGTGGAACAGAACGTAATCAGAGAGTCTGTGGTTGGGGTCGAAGGGGGAGATGGTGGCCTCCTCTAGGTTGCACTCACAAGCTGCATAGTAACAGTTGAGCCATACCCCCAGGAATTTGTGGATTAGTTATACTTTGAATACAGTCTTCAAGTATTCCCTCGACAGTCTTAAGTTTCCCATAGACTCAGAGGTGAAGCACAACAATGAATGACTGTATGTACTAATGTGTGTGCACTGGACATGGGCTTACATTCAGCCACTTTCCTCCTCTTTATTCTCTTTCTTGCTTCTTGAAGGCATCCCACCACTTTGACCATACAACCAATCTGAACAGGTGATGTTTCTTTGTTGTTGTTTAGACCTTGGGCAAGAAATTTTTGTCTGGGCTGGATCCAAGCCAACGTCCACCCACACTCATCTTTTGCTCACCCATTAGCTAGGAGAACAGGAATGGGCTACCATAGCCTTTGGAAACACCATTTTAACCACACAGGCTCTAGTGACACCTGGGTAGCCACAGCCTAAGTACACACATTTTTCGTACTGAGCCAGCTAAGGGGACCTTGTTCTTCCCCTCAGGGAGCACTCACCATACTTCAGTTGGGACACCCAGTGGCATCAAGCAACCTAGGGCCATACTTTCCTTTATTGTACAAGGCACACAAAGAAGATGTCTTCTCCCCCAAGTGATGGCATCAGTGGATTCCTGGAGTGACCCCAGGTCCTCTGATCACATGAATTTACTGTAGCAGAAACAGGTAGCCAGAGTTTACACTTTAACCCTTCTCCCAATCAGTGAACACATGCATAGGCCTAATCAGTAATTTTCATCCCCATTTGCTGCTGCTCCCTTCACTATACCAAGGAAGGATCAAATTCCACCCCAGAGTCTCCATGTACACAGCTAAGAGGCAACTTTCTCCTCTACAATGTTGTTAGCGAGTGTCCCCCGGGTAAGTAGATTCTTTGTACTCTTGCACAAGAGAATCCTGTAGGAGATGCACACAGACCTGAAGTTCCCTCTGCCTCTCACTGTTATGCCAGAAGTCACAGGACAAACCAGGACTTAACTGTCTACCAGGAGCTACTTGTGCCTCTCATCCTTCCAAGCAGAATGAAAGAATGGTATCAGAGTAGAGCATGGGAAAAGATATTCTTTAATTATTCTTCTGAGTCAATCTCTGGACTTGAAGTCAAGAACTAGGCAAATCTTAGATCCTTTTGGCTCTAAGAATACCTCAACCACATCTGGATTTCTTTGGCAGTTAATAGGATATAAGTGTCTCAGAGACTTACCTAATTTGGGCAGGCTTCCAAATTGGATCTTCTGATCTCCACTTCCTAAGTGGCAATGATGATGGGCATGAGCCACTGTGCCTGGCTCATTAATTTTTTAAAGAATAGAAAACTCTTTTTTGACTACTCTTCACCATTAGTAAAAATTAAGTAAACAATATATAGTTAGATTACATTCTGATGATGACACAAGTTGCTTTTCTGGCTTTTGTGGCACCAGTACTACAATACTGAGAAAAATTGACCCTACTTTAAGGAATGAATTTGAGAAATGCAAAATGTTTGTCAATTATAATGAAATTTTCCTCACTCATTTAGGCCCTAAATTGTCAAAATCTCTAAGTAACTAATTCCTTTTCCACAGGCTGAGTCTTAGATATACTAAAATTCATCAGCTTTCTGTATAAATATTTCACTATTCTGTAAAGTAGTGGCTCACTACTGAAAGTTTTCAATGCCCACTTAGTTTTGCTCGGCTAATTAAGGGAATCCAAGATGTATGATTTGCTCATTTGCATGGTAAAGATATTGGTTTTAAAATATATTCTCTTAAAAATTGCAAAGAACTTATTGTATTTGCATTTCTATGTCAGAGGCAGGAAAACCTAAAATTTGAGGCAAGTTTGATGTCTGGCAGGATCAAGGCCAGTATGAGCTTCCCAGGACCCAGTCTCAAAAACAAAACAGAGGTCAGGGATGTACTTCAGTGATAGATCATTTGGCTAACTTTCCAGCACCCCAAAATAAACTAAATCTCCAAAAACATTGCCAATGTGTTATATGAATACAAACACAAATAAATACAAAACATGTGGATGGTCCTTCAACATAGCCATTAGAAACTGTGTTTTTTTTTAAGTACTAACTAATATGTTTGGCTGATATATGAAAAGCCTGTTCTTTAAAATCAAGAAAATATAGCCTGGAAGCAATTGTTCTTTTCTGATAGAGAATGAAACTCCAGAAATCATGTAATATACTTAATTCAAAAATCTCCAAAAATAAAACTCCAGAGTGGCTCAAATACTACATTCAAAACCAAGATATCAAACTAGATTTTATTAGAATGTAGTTGCTGGTTCACAACATTAATGCTAAACACAAGATTCAGATCATAGTGGATCATATATTGTTCAATGTATATATTTCAATCAATGGAAACAATTTACTCTGTTTCATCTTCCATTCCAATTTAGTCTTTCTTGGTAAAAAGCAATTACAAGTTGAGGGCATTTAGCCTTAGCCTCTTTTGCCAGCACCAACTCAACTTCATCTACATTTTTCCATTTCACAAGGAACATCAGTTCTCCACAAATATCAGTGACACCAATGATTTCTTCCGGTTTCAGACCCCTAGCAAAGCCGTTCCTATCTTCAAATTCTCTTGGAGGTGAACCAGATTCATCAGAATTTATGAATGCTGTGATTAAGTCAGCGCAGTTTAAATTTTCTTCAGTTTCCCAGGAATTATATGTATCTGAATATCCTTTCCATTTCAGGAGGTATTCTACATTGCCACATCGTACACGGCGACTCAGCACTTTTTCCACCTCAAACTCTTCAGGCTCTAATTCTTCCACTTTTACAGAAATTTTGCTCTGTCTCTGTCTCTTTCTTCTTTTTCGTGGTACAGTATCCTTGGAGGCCATTTTTTAGTTGTAGATTTGAGGGGCTATTATTAACCACCTCAGATGCTCTGGATCACAATCCTGCAGCAAATCAGTGAGCTTCAACCACTAGTCAGCTCTGATGGGGATATTCTTTAAATTTTTATAGTAATTACTGGAAATAGAAAAAAAACACCAGTCTGAATCAATTGTGAAACTTCTAAATCACCCTGCTTACAGATCTAAAAACTGTCCATCAGCCTGGCATGCTCCTCAGGAACAACCTGGCTTCTAGTAGTAGACAAAGCAAAGCAAATAAACACTGCCCAGGGTGTTTAAAGCTCAATTGTCATTGGAACCACAACCACAAAATAGGCAAGGCAAACCCCCAAAATATCCAGACCAAGATATTTCATATGAAACTTATGAAAGTTAACTTTAGAATAAATCCATACTGCAACTAGAGAAAAATTTATTACCTATAGAGGAACACTAAATGCTAGCATAGTACATTACTCCTCTGAATCCAGAAAAGTCTAGAAGTATGTGGTACATTCCCAAATGGTGAAAATAAAAAACAGTCACCTCTGAATTCCAGGTTCAGGAAAATATCCTTCTGGAATTGCGGGGAAATATATTCTCAGAAGACAGAAAATTTAGAAAAGTGTCACTAGCAGATGTATCAATAATGAATGGCTAAAGGAAATTCTCCATAAACAAAAAAACAATACCAGAAAGTGGCTCAGAACTTCAGAAGGAAAAGAAAAAAATATGTAAAAATCAGGATGAATAAAACAGACACACCTTCCCTTGTGTTTTTCACTCAAGAGGGAACTCTACCACAAGGGCTTCACTCCAAATCCATTTTCCAAAACTTCTATGGCATAAATATACACGTATGCATATATTTATGTATGAATATGTGAGTACATATATACACATATATGTTATATGCATAATGATAAATATAGTATATACTTATAAATATATAGAGAAGTATGTGAATGTGCAAATAAATATCACACTATATAGCTGGATGTAATCTACAATGTATACATAAATCTGAATTTCACCCAGCATATTTCTAAGGCTATCATATCTGGGTAACTCATGTTTGATACTGCTCCTTTTCATATTTCAGAATTCGAAATGGCTGGCCCATTCCCAAGAGCTTTTGCTGTCTTATTTTCCGATATCAGATTTCTCAAGCATCACAGTAACTTTTAACCAATGGTGATCTCACATAACTTACAGTTTACTAAGGAAAGAGAAGATAAGTTATCCCAGGAAGACAAAATCTGGCCTAGCTACCATGTAAATAATACTGTTTTAAGCTGGGCTTGTAATCCTAGCTATTCATGTAGCTGAGATATGAGGATCAGAGTTCAAAGCAAGCCCCGGGCAGAATATTCTGTGAGACTCTCATCTCCAATAATATCTCCCCCCAAAATCCATAGTGGAGCTGTTAATCAAGTCATAAAGTACAAACCATGAGCAATAAAGCTCAGAGACAGGTCTTAGGCCTTGGGTTTAATCCCCAGATGCTCCACAAAAAATCACACTGCACTTATTGGTTGCCATAGGAAGTACTATCAACAACATTCCATCTTGTTTTCTTTCTATATATATATATATATATATATATATATATATATATATATACACTAATGAAAATGCAGTTGGTATTTGAGTTGTAATGGTGAAAGATAATTTTGTAAATTACACTTCAGTGACTTCCATTGATTTTTTTATACTCTGCAGCCAACATTGTTCTGATAAAAAATGAAATATTTTGCCCTGTGATTGGGGCAAAGGAAGAATGCTTTCACACATCACTTTAACTCAAAATAGCTCAAATGCTCTAGCCAGCAAAATAAGGCAAACAGAAAAATAAAAGACATCCCCCATGATAAAACCCCTGCTTTCACTGTATTTGATGTTGGTATAATTTGTGGAGGGGAAGGGAAAAAACAAATCATTTAAATGGGGATACAGGTGGACCCATTGCAACAATGAGATGTACAAGACATTATGTTGGTCAGCTTTGAAATGAAATTCTCAGATCTCAGCCCCAATAGTGGCACACACAATAAAACATACATGTATACAAAACAATACCACTTAAAACTGTTCTGCACAAAATAAAGTACATAAAAACAACAAAATATATACAAGATGTGTATGCTGAAAATTCCAAAATGCTAATGGTCAAGTATAGACATGGAATTTTTAAAAATCAGCAAAAATCAGGGTTAGAATTGTAGTTCAAGTAGAAGTGTGCCAGCCAAGTCAATGTGAGGCCCTAAGATCCATAACCTAGTACCACCAAAAAAGAAAAAATGTAAGGAAACAATAATATGGAGTTAAATGCATGAATGTAAAAGACAAAATAAAACCCATCTGTGCAATTCATTTATATTAATATTAAAACAAGCTTATTCATACTGAAAAATGAAAGAAAATCATAAAATTGTCTATTTTAAAATTATAATTATTTAAACTGTAGTGTAGTAAACTATAAAACTGTTATATTTGTAGAAGAAAGCAAAAAACTGACTAGGTATGTATTTCTCAGACAAGACACCAAAACATAACATATATCACGCAACGTGAAAAATTGAATGTCTGAAAAATTAAATTTTCTGTTCTGAAAATCATCTCTTATTAAGTAAATGAATGGAAAGACCAGCTGCAGAATAAGAAAATATTTTCACATTGACAGAGGACTTGCAAAGTTGTATGACATGACTGGCCGTTAAGGGAAAGCAGTTTTTAACAAGGTATCACCACAAATCTATCAGAATGCCTTTATAATGAGAATATTAAAGACTGAGAAAGATCTAATGAAACGGATCTCATTCACTGATGATGGATATACAAAATGGTCCAGACAGTCTGGAAAGGTTTAACAGTTCATTTTTTTCTTAATATTTTTATTGTAAAGATACTGTACAGAAGCTTACAGTTACATGAGCAAGGTAATGAGTCCATTTCCTATCAAGCATTGTTACACCCTCCTTTATTTTTCCCCTACCATCCTTTCCTCCCCATCTCCCCAACTCCTCCCTCCCCTCTCCAACCTCCCCCTCTTCCCCCCCCGCCCCCTGCAAAGTTATAAAGTTCATTTTCAATATACTGTCTTTCTTTACATTTTTTTTGTGCAAGTCCTGGAGCCTAAAATCTGGGTCTGGGCCTATTGCTGAGCTTTTCTGCTCAAGTCTAGTGTTACTGCTCACCATCCAGGTTTTTGGTGGTTAAGTGGAAAAAAGATGGTCTCATGGATTTTCCTTCCTACCAGGATCGTCAGGTACCAGCCTCCTGAGTAGCTGGGATTCAAGGCTTCAACAACCCATGCCTGGGTTTTAATGTGCAAGTTTGCATGTGTGTGTGTGTGTGTGTGTGTGTGTGTGTGTGTGTGTGTGTGCAATTGAAGACAAGGCCTCATTCTCTTCCTCAGCTATTTCACTCACAACTGAGGTTCTATAATGAGAGCCATACTTCCATTTCCTCACAGATTCTTTTAAGAGTATAAACATTCTTATCCAAGCTAGACAACACTGAACTTACAATTAACATCTGACCCAGCAACAGTAATTCTGGGTATTTAGCATGATGCAATGAATTTATGTTTCCACAGAATACTAGAGAAGAATTATAGTGCTTTTTCTCTTATTATTTTTGCTGTACTAGGGCTTGAACTCAGGGCCTGGGGCTTGGGAGGCAGGCTGTCTTACAAATGAGCCACAACTCCAGCCTTTTTCTGTACTGGTTATTTTTAATGCTGACTTTGGGCTTGCATTCTGCATACTGACATTCTGCATACTGTTCCTGAGATATTTCACTCAAGGCTTAGTGCTTTACCATTTGAGCCACAGATCAACTATTGGATTTCTGGCATTTAATAAGAGATAAAATTCTGTTTCCTACTGGGTCTGAGAGCTGACTTCTAATTGGAAGCCTCAGATCTCAGCCTCCTGAGTTGTTGAGATTACAAGCAAAGGACACCAACACCTAGCTGTGTGGGATTGTATTGTTGGTGTTTTGTTTTGTCTGTTTATATATAAGAATTTTAATTCTTGTCCAGGAGAGTGCTCTGTTGTGATGGCCTTATTTTAGGCAAGGTCTCTGTTGAGGTCGCTAAAACTTATCTCCAGTGGCCAGTTTTAAACCATAGTTCTCCATATCTCAGCATTCCAAGTAACTAGGATTATACATACGAGCCACTGACACCTAGCTAGCATGTGTATTTTGTCCATATGTGTGCAAATGTGTGTGCATGTGATACACACATTTGCACACAGGACTTTCAGCTCTCTCAGCTGTTCTATTCAGGGTGGAGATCAATCACTTGAACTAAAACTCTAGTCTGATTTTCCCAACACTTAATTGCAGATCAGAGTCTTATAGACTTTTCTGCCCTGCCTGCTTTTGAGTCTCCATCCTCCAGGTCTCAGCTTCCTGAGTAGGTAGCATTCCAAACAGGAGCCACCAGCACCTAACTCATGTTTATTTTTTAATAGGTTGAAATTGGGGCAGGTGCCAGTGGTTCACACCTGTCTCTGATTCTAGCTACTCAGGAGTCTGAGAACAGGAGGGTGGAGATTTGCATGCAGCCTGGGCAGCAATGGCAGAGAGATGCTTATCTCCAAGTAGCCAGAAAGAAGCTGGAAGTGGGTTGTGGCTCAAGGAGAAGAGAGACAACACTGAGTGAGAAAGGCAAATGTGAGCTTGAGGCCCTGAGTTCAAGCCCCACTACACAATAAATGAAAGTGTGATTGTGTGCTGGCTCCAGAACATACAGAGAATAATTGTATGTGTGATTAATTTTGCATGAAGAACCACTGAGGGGATGAATTAGAAACCAATCATGCACCTGTAGCAGGGAAGGTGGAGGCAAAAATGGAAAGGATGAAAATGAAACCTTACAAAACCCAAGAGAAAAGAATTGGGAATGGAAATTTCTACCTTATATTGGTTGTTTGGTTTTAAATGTGGTAAATATTTTTTTAAAAAAATGCATGATAACAATACAGAAAAGGAAGAGGCAAGCAAAAGACAAAGAAGTATTGATGGGTAGGAAAAAGAAGCCCCAAATCGTCTTTCCAAATACTAGTTGGAGCTGAATTCAGGAAAACAAGAGGATCAGTTTCCTCTCATCAGAGATAGCTGGCATGATTGACCTCTGTCTTGATCCCTTACACTGGCCCTGAGCCCCAAGAAGGAAGAAGTTTCCTTGATGACCAAGGGTGCTGATGGAGTCCATCTTGGTTAAGGGACTGAAGCAATAGCACATAGCAAGTCAGCTGGCACAATTTTCATGGCTGCTCATGTGCATTCCTCTTCCTTTCCCTCTCAGAAGAATGCTACCTCTGTCCATGCCAAATATACTAGCTTTTTTCTCTTTTTGATTTTCCTCAAGGCTACTGCTCCACCACTTAACCCAGGTTCCAGTGCCCACTGATTTCATTAAATGGCAAGTAGAGTGTCAGGGACTTTCTTCACCGACTGGCTTTTACCCACCACCCTTACATCTCAGCCTCTCAAATAGCTCAGCTCCCCTTGAGTCACCATTCCCAACAGTAAGGAACATTTGTAAGTGATTTTCCCAATTTTGTTGTGGTGTAATGAAGGATGTAGTTAATGAAAATGTGCCGTTACTCTGCCATCCATCCTCTCCTTTTCATAGCCATATCATCCATCCTGTGTCCCACTCACCCTGCCCTCACTCTATCAGTCTTCTACCATACTACTGAGTTAAGGACTATTCTACTTGCTTCCTCCTGGGCATGGTAAAGAGCACCCGTGAGCAGAGCACAGACTTGAGACTTTGGGGTTGTTCTATTATCACTACTCTCCAATCATTTGTGATACTTTCTATGTTGGAGTTCTCAAATAACTGTAATGTCTCCCTAGCTATATTATCAGCGTCCTAGGGAATGGAGATGATAAGGCTCTTCATTTTGAGGAAAGGAGAATAATTTTATTAAAGATAAAAAATAATACTCCATGTGATAGTGACCCATTCTTGTAATTCCAGCCATTCAGAGGCTGAGATCTGAGAATTTCATTTCAAAGCTGACCAAGGCAGGAAAGACCATGGGCCTGATTTCTCCAACTGGCCACCAAAAAGCAGGAAGCAGAGCTGGGGCTCTAGAGGCAAGATACAAACTCTGAACAAAAATCTCAGTGATAGGAAGCTAGAATGTAGCTTAAAGAGAGATTTTGTATTCATAAATCACAAGATCTACATTCAGCCTAAACCAAAGAGGCAGGGAGAGACAAAGAGACAGAGACAGAGACAGACAGATACAGAGAAAAAGTAAGAGATAAGATGGGCTGTGTACTGGTGGAAGGAAAGGGGAAACAGAAGAAGGGTAAGATTGAGAAGAGGGAAGGCAGAGGGAGCAAGAAAACAAAGAGATAGGAGAACGAGAAAGAAAGAAGGTAGGAAAAGGAGCAGGGGCAAGAGAGAAAAGAGAAAAAGGAAAGGAGACAGTAAGAAGGAGATGGACAGTAAATATGGGAGAGAAAGGAGATAGAGAAAGAAGGAGGAAAGAAGAAAGACAAAAAGAAGAGGAGGGAGGGAAGGAGCAAGGCTGGCTGTACAGTGAACACATGCCTTGTACTTTCCCCTAAAAAGGCATATCCTACAGTGACTGCCACAGGACATTGAGTTATGAAAGGATACTTTGTTGTTTAAAAACCACAAATTTCTCTTTTCGCCATTTGTCCTTGTGACTTCTGTGTGGGATGTAATCCATAAAATATGATCGATATTTCTGTTCATTTCCATGCCCTGGATCCCTTTTCCAAGTCCCCACCCAAAGCTTCAAATTCTTTCCATTCTCCAGGAGTAAGGGCAGAGTAGCAAATACCAATGGTGCATTTGGGAGGTTTCACACCTGAGTTAGACTGACATTTGACAACCTGTGAAGACTTCCACCAGTGATCCAATGTCTAGTTTCCTTCTCTGCAAGAGTCTTGCCTGTTCTTAAGTCATTGTGAGTGTTCTAGAAAATACAGCAAAACCACTAGCCATTGTTAGCTACCTACTAATTATGTGAAATCCTGAAGCATTTTGTTTTTTGCATTGTGTTTCTTTGTGTGTGCATGTGCAAGTGTGTATGTGATTGTTCTTGTGTGTGTGTGCGCGCGCGCGCGTGTGTGTGTATGGATTCAGAGCCTAATGCTCTTACTGGGTTTCCTTGCTTACCTGCTGCTCTGCCACTTGGGTCATAATTCCACTCTAAACCTTTTCTGGTCAATCACAGGTAGAATCTAGTGATAGTTTTTACCTGGCTGGCTTCAAAACACAATGCTTGAGATCCCAGCCCACTGAGTACATAGTATGACAGGGGTGAGCCATCAGGACTGGCCTTTGAAGTCTGCTTCTTTTCCAGGTCTTACCTTTCCAAAATGACACAAACTTTCTTTGGGCCCATAGCAGGACTTTTCTATCCCCCTCCTTGTGGCTTCTGGCAAAACATACTGCCTGAGGCTAACAGTGGTTCAATAAATGTGAATAAAACCCTTTTGGAAGGGACTCCATTACCCTATGACACTGAATGCTGAGTTTTTGCTGAACACTGCAGGAGGGAGGTATAGGGTGTAGAGGACTGTCAGCAGAGCTCAGAAAATGAGCAACGTGCTGATCATTCTACAATGCAGTCTTGGCAGTGTCTTCAAAGTGCCAGGCTGCTCCTTATGCTGTTAAGATAGCTTACTGCCCATTACATATAGTGACTGCATTCTTGGTACAGAGAATGAAGTGGGTGAATTACAAAAGGCCAGTGAGGTCTCATCCTTTTCAACAAGAAAATGATAACTTTCTCAGAAGCCAAACTCAAGAGAATCTTACTTACATTTTACTTGCCAAAGCTGCGTCAAATGGCTATCTTCAGTTCAAGGGAGGCTAGAAGGTGAACCTCTTTACTTGGCACGGGGAAAATTTGAGGCTGAAAGGAAAAGATAGGAAGAATGACTATCAGGTAAGCGACATTCATTAAATGCCACATAAAGCTTATAATCTCTTTATAAAGCTTCTTAGATAGGTATCAATATCAGGGCTCCAATCTGGAGAGCACTGCCTGCCCCATGTATGTGTGTATATGCTTCTTAATCTGTTTGCCCACCTGATGTGCCCTCTAGATCAACATTCAGTGAGGATCCTTGGACTCTCCCTACATCTGCCTATCACCACAGTACAAAGTAGCTCCTCTAGTAAAGCATTAAGAAAGAGGAATATACATTGTGTTTTGCAGTTGCAGATACAGTTTTCCTGAGTTAGAAGAACAAAGACAATGCATAGTTGAAATTTGATGCTACTTGAATATATCTTTATGAGTGTGTATGGGGGGCATGGTCCTGATTGAAGTCACCCTGAGAATTTTGGATCAAGAGAGGCATACTACCCCACTGAGCCACAGAACCATTCCAAGCTTTTTAGTAAATGGAAATAAGACTCTCAATGACTTCCCTGCTCTGAGTGGATTTGAATAGCATTCCTTAGATCTCAGTTTCCTGAGTAGCTGGAAATATAGGTGTGAGTCAGTGATGCCCAGACTGGAAATGTCTTCTTTTAAAATCTTTTCTGAATTAGGGGTTAGGGGTACTGATTTGACTTACCCCCAACTGAGTGAAGCCAGGACAAAGGGGGAAGTCGAGGCTGACATCTGGTGGCTCTCAGTGTGAGGCAAGCCCTGGAAGAAAAGTGTTCTAGACTTTGTTCCTAAACTAGCTAGCCAAAAGTAGGGCAGGTAGCGTGGCTCATGTGACAAAGCCCCAGACAAGCAGCATGATGGTCTGGATTCACACCCAGTCATGAGGAAAAAAGAAGCTATACATATACTCAATAATTATGTTCAGGTGAAATAGTCAAAATAAATGCATGAAAACATTTCTTTAGCATTTGCTAGGCAGATGCTATATAAATTGACATGTTTTCATTCCAAAAAATATATTCTTTAAAACATAGTATATGCTGACTAGAAACTATTTTCATGTATAGTAGCTGAGAATAAAAATGTAGAAAACAGAAAATAAAAATAGAGTTCCAGGAAGATGGCAGAGGAGAAGCTGGAGGCTAAACAAGCTCTCACATAGAAAGCAGTTTTAGTGTTCCAGTGAACAGTCCTAAGCCAAAGAATCACACCAAGTGTGCCATCATAGTACAGAGAGTTAGGCCAGAGAGGGAAAATCCAGGCAAGGAGACAGATCTGAGCACTTGCCAGCAGCCGTGACTGCGGCTGCAGTGGCGGCGGCAGCTGTAGCCGCCATTCCTGCAACACAGAGTGTCCAGGACAAAGACACCAGCAAGAACTGACAAGGAGCAGACATCTTCATCCTGCAGATCGCAGACCAGAGATGACCCAGGAACCAAGACTCCGGTGTGAGTAGAAGCCTGACATCCTCACTCCTTCTCAGGGTGCAGAGGAGGGAAGGCCACCCCTCCCCCACCCTCCCGGATACTTCCATCTTTGATACTGACAAAGGCCTGGCTGAGCAGCTAGCTCCAACTCAGGCCTTGGAAGAAAACAAAACAGTCATTTAGCAGGTCACAGGAACCAGACCTGACCTGCCAGGCTCAGCTCCACACAGGGAAAAGTCACCCAGGCCAGGCCAGGCAAGCTCAGACAGCCCCAGGAGTGGCTTTCTTCACTGGGTAAACATAGCCAGAGGCTGCCCCTCCCTACAGCAGCCTTGACAATTGAAATTCAGTAAACATGAACCCTGAGAATGCTCCAGGCTAGGCTCTGTGAGTATCTCAGAAGCTAGCCCCTCAGGGAAAAGCTTCCATTTGCTGAAAGGCCTCAACTCTACCCAGAACCTAACCTCAGCACAGCATCTTCAAACTAGAGGAAACAGCTATCCCTCTCTTTAGTGATACTCAAAGCAGATCTCCCTCCAACTGAACTAGCCTGGGAGGAGGATCACAAAATCCTGGGTATAGCACAGCATTTTTCTGCCTGCTCAAACAAATTGACTTAAGAAACCAACCAAGCCACAGGAAAATCAACCACCACAAACAGACCAGAGACTCCACCAAGAGACTGGTTACGGACACAAGGGAGACACAGGATCTTCCCGTCTCCCCCCAAAAAATCAAAGAACTCTTTTTTTGTACCTTTTATAAAAAAAATTTAACTTTTTTAATCTTTAATTTTTAACATTTAAAAATAATTGTTTTCTATTAACTTTTTTTTCTTCCTCTTATAATTTTTATTTTAGGGATATATATGTATGTGCTTTTTTCTTTTTTTATTTATTTTGTTTTTGTTTAGCTCCACTGACCTTTTGATCCTTTTTTTCTTTCTTTCTCATTCTTTTCACTTTTTCTTCTCTTTTGTTCTTCTTTGTGTGACTTAATTGCTGCTTTGCTCATCCTCAGATATACCCGTAAGTCAATTATTAGACCTTATCCCCCATTGTGTACACACTTAATCCAGAAATTTATTATTTAATTCAAAACCTCTTAGACTTAAATTCCTTAATAGCAGTACTACCTCTTTATAACTATATAATATTTTAAGCATTTTTATTCTGAAGTTTTTCATGTCTCCTTTCTATTCCTCCCCATCTCTTATCCTATCCTCATTCTTCTCTGCATATTACATTTTTGTTTTGCATAATTCTTAAGTGTTTCACTTTTTAATTTTTAATTTTTGTTTTTCTATTTTTTCTTGTCTGTTTTTTTCTTTCTCTTTCTTCTTTTTTTCTCCCTCTCTACTATCATTCTATCCAATCTATTTCCAGCTTTGAGATTAGGACTTAGTTAATTTAACTCTCCCTCTACCTTTCCACATCCCTCTATTTCTATTTTTACCCACGTCTCTCCCTAAACCTAATAATGTCTGTTTTGCCAAATTCTTCTTTGCTGTTCGTAGCCCATTAATACATAGTTGCTTGATGTTGAATAGATATATCTGTTAAACTAGATTGTATCTGCAGACTTTTGACTGTGCAACTACAAACTTTGGTTGATGCTTGCCTTAAGATAGTGTTCTAGAACAAAACTGGTGTTACTTTCATCCCAAATGGGTAGAATAAGCCGGAAAAACACAAGAATAATGGCAAGTCCGAGTATCTCAACAACCACTAATGATAATCAGGGGACAGAAGATAATGAATAATCCAGAGGATTATTCCTTTGCAGAGTCCTGCAAAGGACTCCGTGTGAGCATGATAGGGAGAGAGAGGAGGCAAACCAAAGGTCAATACAGGAATCTCATGAGCATGAGGAAGCTACTCAAAGGTTGATACAGGAATTGAATGAGCAGCTTGAGAACACTCAAAGAGAAATAAAGGAATAGTATGAGCAGGCTGAGATCAGTCAAAGAGATAGACAGGAATTGCTGGAGCTGGCCAAGAACAAAGAGAAAGTCAGGAATGGCATGAGCAGGCTGAGAACACTCAAAGAGAACTACAGGAATTGCATGAACGTGAGGAAGCTAATCAAAAAGTAATACAGGACTTGAGAGAGCGGGATGAGAATAGACAAAGATCAATAGAGGCATTCATGGAATCCATAAATATATTGCTGAAAGAAGTCAGGGAGACCACAAAGAGAATGCTGAATGGAACCCAACACAAGGAATGGGAGTCCAAGGAAACCATAACCAATCAACTAAGTGATTTGAGAATTAACACTGAGCATCAAATTAAGGAAATAAAGAAGTTCATACAAAATATAAAACAAAGCTTCAACAAAGAATTTGAAGCAATCAAAGCTGACCAATTAGAAGGTAAAGAAATAAAAAAACAAAGTAGAAAGTCTTGATAGTAGGTTAGACCATGCAGAAGATTGAATTTCAAGGATTGAAAACAGCTTAGATATAGAGAAAGAACATACACCCATCCCAAACAAATCCAAGAAATATGATAGATCTATTCAACACTTGGAAGACACCATCAGAAGACCTAATCTGAGAATAATGGGTGTAGAGGAGCATCTAGAGACAGAAATTAATGGTCTAGGAAATTTGTTTAACAGGATCCTAGCAGAGAACTTCCCAAACATGAAAAAGATAGGCCTATTCAGATACAAGAAGCTTTTAGAACTCCAAATAGACCAGACCGGAATAAGACATCCCACTGTCACATTATAATCCACACAGGATCAATTCAGACCAAGGAAAACATCCTTAAAGCTGTCAAGGAGAAAAGATCAATCATCTATAAAGGGAAACCAATTAGAATCACCTCAGATTTCTCAGCAGAGACAATCAAAGCAAGAAGAACTTGGAATGATGTATGCCATGCCCTAAAGACAAACAACTATCAACCAAGAATTCTGTACCCAGCTAACCTCTCTTTCATAACCAAAGGTCAAATAAAAACCTTCTATACAAGTTGTCATGTCAAAAACGAACTCTACAACTTTGGTGCCGTGGGGGGAGGGGGCGCGGATTGGGTGGGAGGGTGGGGGGAGGCTGGGAAGGGATATGAAGGGTAAACAAAGGAGGAGGCTGCAATGCTTGATAAGAAATGTACTCATTATCTTGTCCATGTAATTGTAACCCCTCTGTACAGTATGTTCACAAAAAATAAAAATTATAATTAAAAAAAACCTTCCATAGCAAAGAAAAATTGAAACAATATATCTCCACCTAACCAGCCCTACAAAAGATTCTTAAAGATGTCCTACACATAGAAAACCAACAAGACCACAATAAAGGCCAAGAAACCACACCCAAACTGAGAATCCAAGAACCATAGGAAGAACCCAGTTGCCGCAGCCCCCGAGAAGGAGGATAAAATGGCAGGAACTCCCAAATATCTCTCAGTCCTATCTCTCAACATTAACGGACTTAACTCTCCAATTAAGTGACATAGACTGTCTAGTTGGATTAAAAAGCAAGATCCTTCTATCTGCTGCCTTCAGGAGTCACATCTTGCCCATAAAAAAAAAAAAAAACACGTTTTCAATGTGAAAGGCTGGAACAAAAATCTACCAAGCAAACAGCCCCCATAAACAGGCAAAAGTTGCAATCCTAATATCAGATAAAATAGACTTCAAATTAAAATTAGTGAAAAGAGATAAAGAAGGTTGCTACATACTAATTAAGGGATCTCACCTTCAGGAGGATATTACAATTCTAAATCTCTATTCACCAAACAATGGAGCACCCAAATTTATCCAAGAAACACTACTTTCCCTCAAATCTCACATAGATCCAAAGACACTAGATAAATCAACTCGACAAAAATTCAACAGAGAAACCACAGAGCTAAACAACTGTATAGATCAACTAGATTTAACAAACATCTACCGAATATTTCACCCAGCAACATCAGAATACATGTTTTTCTCAGCAGCGCATGGAACATTTTCCTAAATAGATCACATTCTAGGCCACAAAGCAAACTTGTCCAAATTCAGAAACATTGAAGTTATGTCCTGAAAAGTCTCAGACCACAAGGGAATAAAATTAGAACTCGACACCAAAAGCCACCAAATAAAGTCCTGTAATACATGGAGGCTGAACAACACACTGCTGAATCACAAGTGGGTCATGGAAGAGATTACAAAGGAAATTCAAATGTTCATGATATGCAACTAAAATGAACACACAAATTAACAGCTCCTCTGGGACACAGCAAAGGCAGTACTCAGAGGCAAGTTTATAGCTCTGAGCTCCTACATCAACAAATTGGAGAGTTCTGAAACTAAAAATTTAATGAGACATCTGAGCCTCCTTGTAAAAGAGCAGCAAGCTAAACCCCAATCCAGTAGACAGAAATAAATAATTAAAATTAAATCAGAATTAAATGAATTAGAATCCAAAAAAAACATAGAAAGACTCAACAAAACAAAGAGATGGTTCTTCGAAAAAATTAACAACATTGACAGACCCTTAGCAAATCTTATCAGAAAAAGAAGAGAACACGACCAAATAAATAACCTCAGAGATGAAAATGGAAGCATCACCACAGAAACAACCAAGATTCAGAAAATTATAAGGGAATACTTCTCAAAACTTTATGCTAATAAGTTTGAGAACTTGGCAGAAATGGATCCTTTCCTAGCAAATATTGACATGCCGAAACTAAACCAAGATGAGTTAAATCATCTTAACAGGCCCATATCAAGCATTGAAATAGGAACAGCAATAAGAGACCTCCCATCTAAGAAAAACCCAGGACCAGATGGTTTTACAGCGGAATTCTATAAGCCCTTCAAAGCAGAGCTCACACCAATACTCCTCCAACTCTTCAGTGAAATTGAAAGAGAAAGTTCACTACCGAACTCATTCTATGAAGCCATCATAACCCTCATCCCAAAACCAGGCAGAGACTCATCAAAGAAAGAGAACTATAGACCCATTTCTTTGATAAACATTGATGCAAAACTTCTCAACAAAATTTTGGCCAATCGACTTCAACAATTCATCCAAAAAATCATACACCATGATCAAACAGGATTCATTTCAGGGATGCAAAGCTGGTTCAATGTACCCAAATCAATAAATATAATTCATCACATCAACTAGAGCAAGGATAAGAAGAACCACACAATTACCTCAATAGATGCAGAAAAAGCATTTGACAAGATCTAACATCCCTTTATGATGAAGGTTCTAGAAAAATTAGGAATCCATGGAACATTCCTCAATACAATAAAGGCTGTATATGACAAACCTAGAGCCAGCATTATACTTAATGGTGAAAAACTAAAGCCATTTCCTCTTAACTCAGGAACGAGACAAGGATGTCCACTATTTCCACTTCTCTTCAATTTAGTATTAGTATGCCTAGCTACAGCAATAAGACAAGATCCAAACATAATAGGGAATAAATTAGGGAAAGAAGAAGTAAAACTCTCCTTCTTTGCTGATGATATGATCTTGTATTTAAAGAATCCCATGGACTCCACTCCCAAATTACTCAAGCTGATTCAAAACTTTGGCAAAGTAGCAGGGTATAAAATTAACCCCCAAAAATCAATGGCTTTTCTGTATGCCAACAATGAGAAAAGTGTGGCTGAAATTAGTAAAGCAACTCCATTTGTAATAGCCCCACAAAAAATAAAATACCTAGGAATTAACCAAATAAGTGAAGGGCCTCTATGATAAAAACTTTAAAAACCTGAAAAAGGAAATCAAAACAGAACTTAGAAAGTGGCAAAAACTCTCATGCTCCTGGATTGGAAAGATCAACATCATGAAAATGGCAATACTTCCCAAGGCTATCTACAAATTCAATGCGATACCTGTCAATATTCCAACCTCATTCTTCAAGGAAATAGAAGAGGCAATCCAAATATTCATATGGAACAATAAAATACCCCGAATAGCAAAAACGATCCTCAACAGAAAGAACAGTGCTAGGGGAATATCAATACCAAATTTCAAACACTACTACAAGGCCACAGTAATCAAAACAGCTTGGAACTGGCACAAGAACAGACCTCAGGACCAATGGAATACAATTGAAAACCCAGAAATGAACCTACAGACTTATAATCATCTAATCTTCAATAAGGGAGCTAAAAAATAGAATGGAAGAAAGACAGCCTCTTCAGTAAATGGTGCTGGCAAAATTGGTTAACTACTTATAGAAAACTAAAGCTAGATCCTTATATCACCCTGCACCAGAATCAACTCCAAATGGATCAAAGACCTCGGAGTCAAAGAGACATCCTGAAAACATTATAGGATGGAATAGGAGAAACCCTAGGTCTCCTTGGCACAGGCCCAAATTTTCTTAATAGAGACCCAGAAACACAACAAATCAAAGAAAGGTTGGACAATTGGGATTGCATGAAATTGCAGAACTTCTGCATGGCAAAGGACATAGCTAGCAAGATCAATAGAAAGCCCGTGGATTGGGAGAAGATCTTCACTAGTCATACAGCAGACAAGGGTCTCATATCTAAAATATACCTGGAACTCAAAAAATTAAATCCCCCAACAACAAATCTTGAAAGAAATAAATAAGTGCCCAATAAATAAGTGGGCTAAAGACTTAAAGAGAAACTTCTCTGAAGAGGAAAGAAGGATGGCCAATAGACACATGAAGAAATGTTCAACCTCCCTAGCCATAGAAGAAATGCAAATCAAAACAACATTAAGATACCACCTCACCCCAGTTAGAATGGTTAAAATCAAGAACTCTAATAACAACTGATGCTGGAGGGGATGTGGACAGAAGGGAACCCTACTGCATTGTTGGTGGGAGTGTAAACTTGTTCAACCACTTGGGAAAGTTGTATGGAGGTTCCTCAAAAGACTCCACATAGAGCTCCCCTATGACCCAGAAATCCCCCTTTTGGGCATTTACCCAAATGTTCACAAACAAGACCACACTAAAGCTACCAGCACAACTATGCTTATTGCATCATTATTTACCATAGCTAAGATATGGAACCAACCCAGATGCCCCTCAATAGATGAATGGATCAAGAAAATGTGGTATATATACACAATGGAATTCTATGCCTCCATCAGAAAGAATGGCATTGCCCCATTTAATAGGAATGGAAAGACTTGGAAAAAATTATATTAAGTGAAGTAAGCCAGGCCCAAAGAAACATAGGTTCCATGGTTTCCCTTATTTGCAATATCTAGTATATGTCTGAGTCAAGCAGAAGAGGTCAGATAAGTTGATGTTAGGGAAATGAACCCTACGATATGTATTCAAATGTTTTTTATGCGATTGTTTCTAACGCATTTATAAGATTATTTCTTTGTTGCTTTGTATGTCCCTCCCCCACGGCATAACCCCTGCTTTCACTGTATTTGATGTCGGTATAATTTGTGGAGGGGAAGGGAAAAAACAAATCGTTTAAATAGGGACACAGGTGGACCCATTGCAACAATGAGATGTACAAGTCCTTATGTTGAAAACGAACTTTACAACTTTGGTGTAGGGGAGGGGGGGCGGAGGATTGGGTTGGGGGGTGGGGGGAGGATGGGAAGGGATGGGAAGGAGAAACAAAGGAGGAAGCTACAATGCTTGATAAGAAATGTACTCATTATCTTGCCCATGTAATTGTAACCCCTCTGTACAGTATTTTCACAATGAAAAAATAGAAAACAATATACTATACAAACCGTAATGACTAAGAGAAGGAATGGCTGTGTATCAGACTTTCAAGAGGCCTCTCCCAGTCAACTACCAAAGGATGTGTGATTCCTCCAACAAGAAGTTCTAACAACAGGAATGAAATGTTGTCTATCAGAAGCATGCTAGAAATTCAGGTCCTGAAACATTATTGGGGACTGGTCATGTGGACATCACTGCCTAGCACTATACAAAATGTCAAATTCCTACTAGGAAAACACAGCATACACATATTGTTTGTACAAATGTCTTAAGCAGGGCTGGGAAGTTGGCTCAGTAGTAGAATTCTTGCCTCGCATGCATGAGGTCCTGGGTTCGATCCCTTGGCACCACATAATCAGAAAAAATCCAGAAGTGGCACTGTGCTTCAAGTGGTAGAGGGCTAGCCTTGAGCTGAAGAGCGAAGGGACAGGGCCCAGACCCAGATTTCAGCCCCCATTACCAACAAAAAAAATATCTTAATCACAGATGAACAATCTTTTAAGGTCTAGTCGGTTTTGATGGGAACATTCTCCACATATAATTTCCACACCCATCCAGAAATTTGTTTCTCTATAAGACATTGCAAAGTAGAGTTATCAGGGATGCTGTGTTAACTCTTTTCTGTACAGCTTGGAAGTCAGCAAGCTTGAGCTTTCCACAGGATAAATCACATTTATGCAAACAAATTCTGTACTGTGAGCCACTCTGACCAGTTCTACAAATGATAACACTTTCCTAAACTTCAAGTTCTTAAATGTCCACAGATGCTTTGCTGTCTTTTTCTCAATTTTCATAATTTCCCACAGTATTTTGCAACTGTAGAATTATCCTAACACGAATACCAGACAATGACAAAACCATACACTTTTATCTTTCATCAGCTTTCTCACAGAATGTGCAAAAGAGATTAGTAGAAAAGAGTCTGTCAAGGTGTACAATTTGAGGAAAACCTCAAGATGGCGCCGAAACAATAGGGAGTTACCCTAACCTTCTCTAATGTAGAGAGAAAGGAGAATCCCAACACACAAAATCCCCAAGAAACTGACAACAAAGAAAATCTGAGCAAGAGAGAACTACAGGAACTGAAGGAGAAAAGAGAGAAATGCTCATAGACTGCATACACAAAGAAGGTAATTCGTGAAGACCACTCCCTCTCCCCTTGTCAGAGCGAGGACCTACACCACCAAGCCAGGAAAGCGGCCTGTGGCTGCTGGGGATTTCAGGACCAGCAGTGAATTGCAGAACCCAGACACAGAAATGGTCTACAGAGCAGGACCTGGACAGCACCATGCTAAGACTCCAGAGATTTCCTGAAGCACCACTGGCCAGCCCACAACCAGACCTAGGATCAGTGAATACCCCACCAGGGACTTCCCCCACAGGAGATCAACACTGGTGGTGACCCACGAGGCTTGAACTGGACTCCCCACTCCCTTACCCAAGAAGGAACAACACACCTAAATGGGACAAAGAGGACAGATATGTCCTCCTCACCCCACCTACTAACATCCAGTGGGAGGCCACGGGGACCAAATCTTGACAAGCACTAGGACCCAGCCCTGCCCACAGTTTGGGCTGCCAGATGTAGCCTACCCCCAACAGAACCTGTCTGCCCTGGGGCAAGAATCAGTCCATCAGCCAGAGGCAGAAGCTGGCAGAGGACTCTCCAGGAGGATCATTCTAACAGCCTGAGGATGTCCCCTCCCCCCATCAAACCTGCTGCTGAGGAGTGTGGATCAGCCTAGCAGCTGGAGATCCCCCTTCCCCCAGAACCTGTCCAGGGGCCAAACTCAACAACTGAGAGGAGAACCACCCCAGAACAAAGCGAAGACTGCCATCTATTGACCAAAAGCTGTCAGAGCTTGCGATTTGACTCTCATACCCTTAAATCCTCATGCAAATAATCACAGTGAAAAATTACAAGATTCATAAACAAGACAACAAACATCTCGCCTCTCAGGGAAAAACTCCAGTGAAAGTGAAGAAGAAATGGAAGAGAAACTTTATATCCAGGAGTTGATAATAGGAATGGCCCAAGAATTAACAATGGACCAGCAATTTAAAAAACAAAGAAAAAATTATCAAAAGAGATGCAGGAATATAAAAAAGAGATGAAGTCAAGAATAGATGCAGTACCCACCTCCTTAAAAGATGAAATTAACACTTTGAGAACTGATATAGAAATCATAAATAGTTCAATTTACTCCATGCAAAACACAATGGAATGCATAGTTAACAGAGTGAATGAAATGAAAAATACAATACCAGGTACCGAAGACAAAATGCAGCAACTGGCGAGAAAAAGTAACAGATATGGAAGAAAACACTGAAAATATACCAAAGGAAAGTCCAAGAACACACAGACAATGTCAAGAAATTCAACTTTTGTATAACTGGGATCAAGGAAGGTGAGGAATACCAGAATAGTGGGATGCAACATTTATTCAATAAGATTATCAGTGAAAAGTTCTCCAATGCTAAAAGAGAAAATCTCCCAGGAGGAACACTTCTAGACACATCATTATAAAATCATTAGAGCAGAGTAACAAAGAGACAATCTTGCATATAGCAAAATCAAAGAAGGAGCTACACTACAATGGAAAAAATAAAATAATCAGAATCACTGCAGACCTCTCCATGCAAACTCTGAACACAAGGAGAGCCTGGAAAAGTACCATCCAAACCCTGAGAACCAAAAATTTCCAACCAACCCAGACTGGTATATCCAGCAAAGCTAGCATTCACATTCGATGGAAAAACTAAAATTTTTAATAGTAAAGAAAAATTAATAAATTCATAAGCAATAAGCCAGCACTACAAAAAAATAATAAGAGGGGGATTACAGTCTGATGAAAATAATCAATATCAGGGAACCACATCAGACAGATATCACTAGGAGACTAACTTGGTAAGCACAGGAGGAAAGGAAAGAAGAAAAACTTAGGAAAGCAAGAAAAGGACAGGAAACACAATGCACCTCTCTATAATAGCCATAAATATTATTGGACTCAATTCACCAATTAAAGGAAGAACTGCAGATTGGATCAGAAAATAAGATACATCCATTTGTTGTCTTCAAGAGACCCATCTCACAGCCAAAGATAAAAACAAATTCCAAGTGAAGGGATGGAGGATGATCTTCCATGCAAATGCTTCCAGCAAGAAGGCAGGAGTGGCCATCCTTATATCTGACAAAATAAACTTTTCATTAAAAGAAATACAACAAAAAGAAAGACAAAACATAATACAGGGAACAATCCAAGAGGAAGATATCATTAACATCCATTTATACTCACAAAACATTGGAGCACCCAAATACGTTAAGCAAATACTCTCATACTTACAGAAAAAATAGATCCAAATACAATAACACTAGAAGACTTTAATACTCCACTCTCACCAAAGGACAGGTCTACAAACCAGAAGATTAGCAAAGAGGCCTCTGAACTAAAGGACACCATATCCCAGACATCTACAGGGATTTCCACTCAACAGCAGCCCTGTACACATTCTTCTCAGCAGATCATGACACTTTCTCCAAAATAGATCATATCATACTACATACAAAGAATGTATGCAAATACAAAAGGATCAGCCCAATCCCTTGTGTTCTATCCAACCATAGTGGAATCAAGCTAGTTCTCAATAACAAAGCATACCATAGAAATTACTCAAATACATGGAAATTGAACAGCACAATTCTGAGCAACACCTGGGTCACAAAAGAAATCAAAGAAGAAATTTTAAAGTTCCTACAATTCAATGAAAGTGGATATACATCACAAAGAAATCTATGGGACATGGCCAAAGCAGTCCTGAGGGGCAAACTGATTGCCCTCAGTGCACACATCAAGAAAATAAAGACAGATCAAGTAAATAATCTCATGATGTAACTAAAACTGCTAGAAAAGCAAGACAAAATTGAACCCAAAGTTACTAGACAGAGTGAGAGAACCAAAATAAGAGCTGAAATGAACAAGATAGAATCTAAGAATATTATAAATAAAATCAATAAAACAAAAAGATGGCTTTTTGAAAAAAAATAATTAAATTGATGGACCTCTGGCAAGATTAACTAAAAAAAAAAGAAGAGAGGAGACCCAAATCAATAAGATCAGGGATGCCACAGGAAAAATTACAACAACCATCCAAGACATCCAAACGATCATAAAGAACTATTTCCAGAATCTATATTACTAAGGAAGGAAAAGCTAGCAGATATGGATGAATTTTTAGAGAAATGCGAATTTCCCAAACTGAACCAAGAAGAAATGAATCAATTAAATAAGCCAATAATTTACAATGAGATAGAGGAAGCAATCAGAAATCTTCCAATAAGGAAACGCCCAGGCCCAGATGGATTCACTACAGAATTCTATAAGACCTTTAAAGAGGAACTAATACTCATAATTCCTCAGGTTCTTCAGTGAAATAAAAGCAGACCGAGAAATCCCAAACACATACTATGAAGCTAATATCACACTCATCTCTAAACCAGGCAAAGACCCAACCAGAAAAGGGAACTACAGACCAATCTCCTTAGTGAACACAGAAGCAAAGCTCCTCAATAAAATTTTAGCCAACAGAATCCAGAAACATAATGAAAAAATGATATATTATGATCAAGTAGGCTTTATTTCAGAGATACAAGATACATATGTAAATCAATTAATTTAATCTATCACATCAACAGATCCAAGGTCCAGAACCATATGATTATCTCCATTGATGCAGAAAAGGCTTTTGACAAAATACAACACTCACTCATATTAAAAAGCTGTGGAGAAAAATAGGAATAGAAGGAACATTTTTAAACAGACCAACAGCCAATATCATACTAAACAGGGAAAAACTACAACCAATTCTCCTAAAATCAGGAGCAAAGCATGAATGGCATATCCTGAAAAACATCACCTGAGCCTGGCACCAGGTGCAGGAACTTTGCCTCACGTGGAGGAAGGGGCCTCCCACTTCCCTCCCCAGAGGAATGCATGCCAGCATGCACACTCTAGGCACACAGGAACTCAGATGGGGTCTTGCGAGTCAGTGCCTCCAACACATTACTGTTCAGTTTCTTTGTAGGTATAAGCCTACAACTCTCTCCACTCCTCTTCAATATAGTTCTGGAATACTTAGCCTGAGCAATAAGGCAAGAAAAGGATATTAAAGGGATCCACATAGGGAAGGAAGAGATTCAACTATCTCTATTTGCAGATAACATGATCATAGACTTAAATGACCCCCAAAACTCCACTTCCAAACTCCTAGAACTTATAAGCCACTTTGGCAAATAGCAGGATACAAAATTAACCCAAAAAATCAGTTGCCTTTCTGTACACCAACAATGTACAAGCAAAAAGGGAAATCAGTGAATCAACCCCATTCACAATAAAATATTAGGAATTTACCTAATCAAAGATATAAAGGACAGAAGTGGCTCTGTGGCTCAAGCGGTAAAGCATTCGCTTTGAACTGAAGAGCTGAGGGACAGCGTCCCGGCCCAGAGTTCAAGTCCCACGACTGACAAAAAAAATGTAAAGGACTTATTTAGTGAAAATTACAAAAATCTAATGAAAGAAATCAAAGAGGATACCAGGAAGTGGAATGGATAGGTACAATCAATATTGTGAAAATGTCCATACTGCCAAAAATGATATATAAATTCAATGCAATTCCCATCAAAATCCCAATGATGTTCTCTACTGAAATAGAGAAAACAATCCAAAAATTCATATGGAACAACAAAAGACCTAGAATAGCCAAAGCAATTCTAGGCAAAAGAAACAACGCAGGAGGGATCACAACAATACCAGATTTCAAGTTCTACTATAGAGCCATAATAACAAACATAGCATGGTATTGTTACAAAAATAGACCCAAAGACCAATGGAATAGATTAGAAGATCCAGAAATAAAATCACATTCTTTTTTTTTAATTTAATTTAATTTTATTTGTGAACATACTGTACAGAGGAGTTACAATACATGGGCAGGATAATGCGTACATTTCTTACCAAGCATTGCAGCCTCCTCCTTTGTTTACCTTTCACATCCCTTCCTAGCCTCCCCCCTCCCCCCCCAATCCCAATCCTTCTCCTTCCCCCCCCTTTCCCCCCCTCCTGCACCGACGTTGTAAAGCTCGTTTTGGACATGACAACTTGTACTTCTTATTGTTTCTAACGCATTTATAAGATTATCTCTTTGTTGCTTTGTATGTCCCTCCCCCACAGTATAACCCCTGCTTTCACTATATTTGATGTCAGTATAACTTCTTATAGTCAGCTGATATTTGACAAAGGAACCAAAGACATACAATGGAAGAAGCATAGCAACTTCAACTATTGGTGCTGGGAAAACTAGGCAGCTACCTGCAGAAAACTAAAAGTGGACCCTAGCTTGTCTATGCACTAACATCAACCCAAAAGGGATTAAATACCTCAACATCAAACCTATTACTCTGAAACTAATGCAGGACAGAGTATGAGAGACACTGGAACTTATTGGTACAGGCAGGAACTTCCTGAACAGAGTCCCAGGGTTACAACAAATTGGAGATTCAACAAATGGGACTACCTTAAAATGAAAAGTTTCTGCACAGCTAAAGACATAACTTCCAAGCTCGAAAGATAGCCAACCAAGTGGGAAAATATATTTACCAGAAATATATTAAAGACTTAACATCCATTTTATACAAGGAACCCAAGAAACTAATCCCTCTCAAATCTAACAAACTAATCATTAAAAGAGATAAAATCATTAAAAGAGATAAAAATGGCAAAGAAACACATTTAGAAATGTTGGTCAACCCTGGCTGTAAAGGAAATGAAAATAAAACAACACTGAGATACCACCTTACCTCAGTCAGAATGGCCCACATCCTAAATTCATCCAATGACAATTGCTGGAGGGGATGTAGAGAAAGAGGAACCTTACTGCACAGCTGTTGGGAATGTACACTAATACAACCATTCTGGAAAGCAGTCTGGAGGTACCTCAGAAAGCTAAATATAGACCTTCCCCATGATCCAGCCATACCACTCCTAGGCATCTACCCTGAGCAACAGGAACCAGGATACAAGGACATCTGCACCTCCATGTTCATTGCAGCACTGTTTACAATAGCCAGGATATGGAAACAACCCAGATGCTCCACTACAGATGAATGGATAAAAAATTATGGTAACTCTATATAAAGGAATATTACACAGCCATTACAAAGGACAAAATAATGGCATTTGCAGGGAAATGGATGGAACTAAAACAAATCATGTTGAGCAAGGTAAGCCAAGATCAGAGAGACAAACAGCACATGATATACCTGACATACGGATATTAAACTCTAAATGCAAGGAGATGGGACAAAGTAAACAGGAATCAAGAAACAAAGGACCTCTTCTTAATTTTGTCAGATCATTTCTAGATGACCCCGGGTTCTCTACCTCATATATGGTGTATACATGTGCACATGTGGGGGAAGATAGAAGGGCACTGACTCAGAGAGAAATGGGAAACAATACAGCAGAGGAGTCCATCAGCTGTACTGGAAACCAATGAAGGTGAACTAAGCAACTCAAGGGCAGTGATGGGAGGGAGGGAATGAGAGAGAAAGGGGGAACAGCTTACAGTAAGCAAAAGGAAAGATTTTGAAAAAGTTAGCTGTACTGTCAAAGCTTGTAGAGACTAAGATTTATAGGCCATGATAATGACAATGCACCTCATGAAGGTTAAAGTGTGTTTGTGATTTTAAGTATCACGATCCCACAATACTGTGAATTTTGTGAAACTTATGTAATTGCTTAATCTCAAAGAAAAAATTCAAATTGATGATTTCTAAATGGGTTGTATTGCATCTATACAAAGTTGATTTAAATGCGATGTTTACTCAATGCAATATACCACTGCTTGAAGAAATTACCTGTGATAACTTCGACATTCACATGTGTTTAAAAAAAACTCTCACAGTAAACTATGGATTCAGGAATCATTTCTGAAGTTAAGAGACTCTACCAGAAAAGCTAAAGTTACTGTGGATTACTTGGCTCAGAAAATAAGCTGAAACAGTAACCCCAGTTTTTCTTTATTCATTTGGTGGACAGGTATCTTTCTGGCAATAAATATTCTACACCACACTCCCAGAGTGCATGTAGGCAGGGAGTACATACAGGTACCCAGGTCTGCCATCTGTACCTACTGAGGGACACCCAATGACATTTTGGAGATTGCTTGGATTAGAGGCCCTGTCTTTTGCTGCCTGCTGGGTGTGAAACTTGCACTCTAAACTTCTTGGGTATATTTGCAGAAGGAAGATCAGGTGGAGCTTTCCCAGATCCCAGGCACCATCTCAGCCCTCCTCTTCTTGCAGCTTCCTGGACTCATCTGATGAAACATTTCAAGATTTCTGCACCAAGAATGGCCAGAGGTGGACTGTGCCTGACAGAAGACTTTCCTCTTCTGTGCTGACCTGTAGCTGCTTCAAAATTCAAAGGCTCTCTCCTCCCCATCCAATGTGCACAGTGTCTGGCCTTGAGTTTAAGCACCAAAACCAGCACACAAGTACATGTGTGTGCACACACACATACCATTCTTAGAATTATATGTCAGACAATGAAATACTTAGGTGCTGAGGAAAATATACACAGGATGTATATGCTGAAAATTCCAAAGTACTGATTAATTCTAGGAAGGCCTAAATACATGGAATTTAATTGTGTATTGTTTGTTATTTATAAAACCATATAGTAAAGAAACAAATTCTTCACAAAGTGACCTATATTTTTCATGTAATTCCCCTTCAAAAATTCAAATAAGAATAGGCAGATCAAATTCCTATATGCAGAACTATGAATCCCTACCTCAGGTTCAACTTGATTACAAAAATTAATTCATAGTAAGTAGTAGATTGAAGTAAATTCTATTTTATTATATTACAAAAATACTAACATGAAACTGACTAAAATCTGTTTAACAGGACTGAGGAAAAGAGGGTTAAGACAGAATAATATCAGTAAGATCAAAGGAGGAGATACTTAGAATAGAAACACAAAGGCTCAATTCTTCAGTGCCTCTGATGATATAAAATACTATTTATTGAAATGAACTCTAGGAAATGGAAACAGGAGGTTTGTTCCTTTTCTTTCTATCTTGATTGTTCCTATTTCTTTCTTTGGGGATGAAGGTGGCACAAAAAAAGGCAAAGAGAAAAAGGGTAAGCAAATGCTGCAGTGGTACTCACAAAATACTATTTTGATAATGAGCTAGAGAACTTGTGGCAGAGACAGGAGTGGGAAACTGGGAGATAGCAAAGGAAGGTGTGACATTGTACAAATTGAAATGTACTCATTAACTTATGAAATGGTAGCCACTCTCTTCATCACCTTCATAAAAAGAATACACTAATTTTAAAAAGAAGGAATAATACAAGCCAAATGTCCATGGCTCACATCTCTAATCTTTGCTACTCAGAAAGCAGAAATCTCGAAAATCAAGGTTCCAACAAAGCTTGGGCAGAAAAAATGCCCCAAAAGTAAGGCTGGAAGTTTTGCTCAAGTGGAAGAGTTGCAGCCAAGTGAAACCGATGCCCTTAGGTGCATAAGCCTACTAACAACACAAAAAAAGGAAAGAGAAAGAACTGGAAAGAAAAAATGATATGGAGTTAATTTGATCAAAGTTCATCACAATGCATTTATGAATGTAGAATGTACAATTCATTTACACTATTGAAAATTTTAAAGTAAAAAACTGATTTATTCTATAAGAAGTGTCAATGTGAGTTATAAAAATGTACCTTTAAAATAATAATTTGTTAACCTATAATTTATTAAACAGTAAAATTGAACTATTTCTATAGGAAAGCAGTAGAAAAAGACTTTAGCATCTGGGACTATATATACATTTGTTACACAAGTCACCAAAGCAGAGCATAGAAGCACAAAGCTTGAACAATTTGGTATCTGAAAAAGGAAAATTTTTTTGTCTCAAAACGTCTGTGATTAATTGAAAGACCCAGCTTCATAATAGAAAATATTTTCACATCTCATAGAGGACATGTAAAGATTCTTAACAACCCTGGCCATAAAAAGCCATTTTAACAATATATCACCACAAATCCATCTGAATGGCTATATGGGGAGAATATCAAATTCTGAGAAAGATGTGATGAAACTGAACTTTCATTCATTGCTAGTGTGAATACAAAATACTACAGATAGTCTGTAAATGACTAACAATTTTCTTTTCCTTTCAATTCTTCTAATTTTTTCCTTCCTTCCTTCTTTCCTTCCTTCCTTCCTTAGTTCCTTCTTTCCTGCCTGTCTGCCTGCCTTCCTGGTTTCCTTTCTTTCTTTCCTTCTTTCTCTCCTTCCTTTCCTTCCTTCTTCTTTCCTTCCTTCTTTCTCTCTTTCTCCCTTATTCCCTCCCTTCTACCTCCTTCCTTCCCTCCCTTCTTCCTCCCTTCCTTCCTTCCCTCCCTCCCCCCTCCTTCTCTTTCTTTTTCTTTCTTCCTTCCTTCCTTCCTTCCTTTCTTTTCCTTCTTTCCTTCTTTCTTTCTTTTCCTTCTTTCCTTCTTTCTTTCTTTCCTTTCTTTCTTTCCCCCTTCCTTCCTTCCTTCCTTTCTTCCTTCCTTTCTTTTTCTTTTTTCTTTCTTTCTTTCTTTCTTTCTTTCTTTCTTTCTTTCTTTCTTTCTTTCTTTCTTTCTTTCTTTCTTTCTTTCTTTCTTTCTTTCTTGTATGCTGGTCATGGAGCTTGAAATCAGAGACTGGGCTTTTCTCTGCACTTTGAAGCCCAATGCTAGTTCTCTACAACTTGAGCCACTGCTATAAATCCAGATTGAGGTGGTATTAATGATTGGAAACAAAGTCTCAGGAACATTCAAACTGGAATCCTCAGAGCTCAACTTCCAGAACAGCAAGGATTATACAGAGAAGACACTGGGGCCCAGATTTTTCCTTTTTCTTTCCTTTTATTTTTATTTATTTGTTTGTTTGTTTTTGGTGTAAGTACGGGGGCTTGAGATCAGGGCCTCATGCACTTCCTCAGGTGCCTTTGCTCACAACTTATGTTCTACCACCTGATCCATGCTTCCTATTCCTGGCATGTTCTTTTAGCATTAAAATTTATTTCTCACCCAGATGCCAGTGGCCTCATGCTATAATCCTACTCAGGAGGCTGAGATCTGAGGATCTCGACTCAAAGTCAGCCCTGGGCAAAAAGTCTCCTTGACACTCTTATCTTGAATAAACTACTCAAAACAGCCAGAAGTGTCTCTGAGGTTTAAGTGGTAGACTGCTAACCTTGAGCACAAAGAAGCTCAGGACAGCACCCAAGCCATGAGTTTAAGCCCCAGAAAAGGCAAAAAAATTATATATATGCTTCTCAAGCAACCAAGAATCACTGAACTTATACTTACCATCTGGCTCATCAATTGCACATTTGGTATTTAGCATGAGGAAGTCGAGTTATGTTAACATAAAACTATGTGTTTTTTCTTATTTATTTTTGAGGGCTGCGGGCTGAGGGCTTCAACTCTGTGTGGGCTTTGTGCTTACACAGGCTTTCCTACAAGTAACCCACAACTCAAGTTTTTGTGCTGGGACTGTTTCTTTTACTTCTTGTTGTTGTTATTGTGGGTGGTGGTGGTGGTGGTGGTTGTGTTGGTGGTGGTACCACTCCAGGGACTTGATCTCAGGACCTTGACTTGTCCCTGAGCTTTTTGGCTCAATGGTTTTCCTCTACCATTTGAGCCATACTTCCACTTCCAGATTTTAGTGGTTAATTGGAAATATGAGAGCTTCATGGACATATCTGCCCAGGCTGTCTTCAAACTGTGATCCTCAGAACTCTGTCTCCTGTGTTGTTAGGATTACAAGTATGGGCCACTGGGGACTGGCTCAGCTAGGGATTTTCCTGTCCGGGGTACACTTGTGCTATGATGAGACTATTTTAAGCTGCCCATCATACTTAGAATAACAGGAGTGTACCACCAAGTGGCAGCTCTCAATTGAGTTCTCTAAAACTTTTCTATGCTGGATGGCCTTGAACCATAATTCTCCCCATCTCAGCTTTCCAAGTAGCTAGGACTATACATATAAGCAACTGACATCTTTCTAGAAGTTTTATTTTGCTTGTTTGTATGTGCATGAGCCTCTGTGTGTGTGTATATGTGTGTGCATGTAGCAACTTAAGTTCTTATTTAGCTTTTTTGTCAATAATTGGCACTCTATCACTTGAACCACAACTCTGATCTGTCTTTTGGGGGACACTTAATTGGAGATCAAATAATTGAAGACTTTTTGCCCCAGCAAACTTCCAAGCTCTGTCCTCCATGTCTCAGCCTCTTGAGTAGTTAGAATTACAAGCATGAGCTACCAGTGCTGAGCTCATTTTATTTGTAGTGGATTAAAATGTGAAGCATATTTGAGAATCAGTAGATCATACCTGCAATCCTAACTGCTAAAATCTGAAAATCCCATTTTGAAGCCAACAACCAAGTTAAGTCCATGAGACTCTTATTTCCACCTAGCCAGCAAAAAGTCCAAAGTGGAGCTGTGGCTAAAGTGGTAGAGGGCTTGCCTGAACAAAATAGTAAAGGGACAGCATCATGCCTCTGGAGCATGTCTAAAATAAAATGGAAACAATCCAATGTGCTTTAATGGGCAAACAAACTGGCACATCCATCCTATAGAATGTCACTTCTCAGTAAAAAGATATGAAATGATGTATGTAAGCAAATCTCAAAGAGATGTTATAAAAGGGCATCAAAAAAGTATGATTCCAATTTTCTAATATTCCCAAATCAGAATATTACAGGGATGGTGAATATGTTAAGGTTGCCAGGTGACTGTAACTCTAGCTGTGGCAAGAATGATTGTGGTAGAGAATCTACACATGCAGGAAAATTCCATAGAATTATGTATACAGATCAAGATAGGAGTGCATGAATTCTAAATCAGTGCTGTGGGTTAGATTAGTGTTATTCTCTTGCATTTGATATTGTATTTTAAATATATAAGATATGACACTTGGGGAAAACTAGGTGAAGACTATGTGCGACCCCTTTGTGTTACACTTCTTTTTCATTCCCTCTAAAATAAATTCAATATAATAAAGTGAGGTATGTCAAAGTCCTACAAATACTTGGAAAATCATATATCATCATATTAAGAAATGGAACTACAACTTTAATGTGGAAAATAGGCAAAATACAAAAAGATCCTAATGTTATCATGAAACTTAATGATACTGAGTATATGTGAGTTCCTCAAAATGGCATAAGCTACACTGACAAATCTGTTTCTCTCTGTGTGTCCTTCTGTGTCTCTGTCTTTGTCTTTGTCTCTGTCTCTCTGTCTCTGTCTCTCTCCCTCTCTCTCTGTCTCACTCTCTCTCTCTCTCTCTCTCTCTCTCTCTCTCACACACACACACACACACACACACACACACACACACTGTCTCTCTTTCTCTCTCCTAAGCTTTGAACTAATGGATTTCCAAATGATTCAACCAGTTTCATTTAAAGAATCCAATAAAATCTCTCCTCTATTTTAAATGAACTGATTGGGAGGGAATTTTTTTAATATATATAAGCAGTATCCATCTAACTGCAACACCCGTGTCAGTGACTCACAGGGAGAGAACTGACACACTGACACGGAAAGCACTGGTATCCTCAAGCGCTTTGTTTGCAAAAGGACACTTGGGTTGCGAATTGTCCCTTGGCTTTATTATAGGCTCCCCAACCCTAAAGAACTACAGTCAGGAGTGCACTTGGAGTTTATGTACACCCACCAGCCCTTCCCTTCCTTTCAAGTTCGCCAGGAGCAAGTAGACAAGGCTGGGTTTGGACAGCACTGAGGCTGAGGCTTCTCCACCTGGTGGTGCCTGGCACCTAGCTGGACTTTCACCTCCTTGGGAAGCCCCGCCCCACCCTGCCCCGCCCCGCAGGAGGAGCAGGAGAACACACCTGAAGCACAGAGCCCAGCTGAGAACTGGACCGAGTGGGTGGAGCCTGGACAGGAGGCACTGGGGCCCCAACTCAATCCTGCAGAAGAGCACAAGGCTGACAGGAGGGCAGGAGGCGAACAGGCAGTGAGCAGACACCTTGTGAGCAGCAGGCAGGCGTGCAGGTGGCCTAGAGATGGCAGGTGTGCTGTTGAGTATGCAGGTGTGCAAACCGCTTGCACACTTGTAGAAAGCAAGCCTGTAATTGGGCATCAAGAGGCAGGAGGGAAGACAAGAATGCAGTCAGTCCGGAAGGAGTGAGCAGGGTCAGTGGTGCAATGTGAGTGTGTGTGTGTATGATAGAGGGGAGATTGTGTGTGGTGGAAGTTGTCTGTGTATGAGTGTGTGTGGTATAAGGAAGTTGTGTGTCTGTGATGGAGGGGTATGTGTGTATGGTTGTGTGTGGGAGTGTGCATTTTTGTGTGGCAGAAGGCCTTCTGTGTGTGTGTGCTTGTGGATTTGTTGTGGACGAGAGTGTGTGTGTATGTGTGATGAAGGGGAGTGTATGCTGGTGTATGGTGGAAGGGAGTTTGTGTATCTCTGTGTGTGTGTGTGTGGTGGAGGGGAGTGTGTCTGTGTGGTGGATGGGTGTGTGTGTGTGTGTGTGTGTGTGTGTGTGTGTGTGGTAAAAGGCAGTGTGAAGGCCAAGGAAGGAGAGGGAAAAGCCACAGTTTGGGAGGGCACAAGGATCACTACCTTTGTATTGCTTGATCCCCTGCTGTTACCTTTACTGCTGATGCAGGGGCAGCTGCTGCTCCTGCTGCTGCTGCTGCCACCACTTCCCAAGTCCTGCTCTTCACTGATCGATCTGCAGGCACGCGGGGCAGGCAATGACACAGGTCAAAAGAAACTGGGAATGGGGGAGGTGGGGTGGGCTAGTGAAGTCCTGGTGGATAGAAGTGGTAAGTAGGGGCTTGGAGGAGTATTAGGGGGCAGGTACAACGAAGAAAGCGGGCACAGTGTGGAGCGGTTATCATTCCCTAGTGGAACAACAGTACAGGTTGCTAGGGACCCCAGGTGGAACTCTGGGGAGCTCAAGATTGGATCTTCCATGGTAGGCATCACAGAGGGTGGGCGTGGCACGGGTGTGGTCTAGGGATCCATCAATGGGCCAAGAAGCTGGGGAAGGCTGGCAGACAAATCTGAAAGACACATACCTCCTGTTAACTAGCAAAAAGCTGGAAGTGGAGGTTTGCCTCAGGTGATAGAGTCCCAGCTAAAAGCAAAAATGCCAAGTGACATCACAGATCCTGAGTTCAAACCCCAGTACTAACACAAAAATAGAGAAGCACACTAACTTGCAAAATCAATATAACCTAATGAAATAAAGCTCAATTTGCATTATGAATGGTGAAATCATATTGGCATGGAATCTATAGAAAATCTAGAGATTTTTATTCAAGGACATGCACATATTACATATATCCACATACATAATAATTTCTATGGATAACATGAATCTAAAGAAAAATTTAGAAGAAGGGCTAGAAAGGGAAAATATAGAGGATGAGTAATTCCGGAATAATAATGCAATACATATGGAAACATCATAAAGAATCTTAATGAAAGTTGTCATCACTACTTGGCGGGGTTGGGGCAGCAGAGAAAAACAAATTAATGAATACTACATCCTATAGGCTAAATCAAATAAAGGATGTACTTGAATTTCATTCCATAATAAGCTTGTGATTTTCTTTGGTCCTAGAGACATGGGATTTGGCATACTCAAGTCCCAGAATTTAAATTTTGTTTTGTTTTCTATTTTGTTTTCTATTTAAAATAAATGCTTGCTTAGAAAAGGACAGAGCATGTGGAGCTGTAGGCAGCTTCTACAACTTCGCAGATATTCAGGTGGAGTGTGAAGGAGTGTGGACAAGAATTTGATTTTCAGCTTTTTTCAATTTTTACAATTTTGTGTATAATATAGGTTTTTGTGCAAATGGGTTTTTATAATGCTGAAGTTATTAAAGTTATTTAAAATAATGTTGAATACTGAATCATTGAAAACATATTTCATTTAAATTCAGTAGTTTTAATCAGCTTGAAAGCTACTGAAGTAAGCTTGTAGTTTTCTTGTTCTTCATAGGATTCTCTTCTTAGAAAACCAGGTAACTGCCACTTCATGATTTTAATCCTAATTAAGAGTTCCTCCCAAGTTTAACAATTTCAACTATTCAGCTTTCCTTGGTGCACCATGATAGTTGTTTAAGAATACATCTCATTGTTTATTTATCACTTAAATGGACAACTGACTACTTAACATATTAAAATGAAAACCTAGGCATTTTTTCAAGAATACATTATCATTTCTTCTTACTTGCCTTAGTATATGCTTAATAAGATTTTAGACATGGAGTTAACATAACACTTTGTACATCCGATTTTTGGGACCGTAGTAGAGATTCAACTCAGGACCTCATGCTTGCCAGGCATACACTCACTTGAGCCACACCTCACCACATTTATTGAAATGTTTAGCCAGTTGAAAGCTGGGTGTACTGGTATCCACCTGTTATTCCAGATACTTCTGAGGCACAGGCAGATGTGCACTTGAGCTCAGAAGTCGATGGCCAGGCTGGAAACATAGTAAGACCACATCTCAAAAGAAAGACGGAAAAAGTAAACACATGGTACGTAGTTTTGTGAATGTCTCTATAAGGGTAGCTGTGTTAAACAAAACACTTCAGAAGGCTTATTATGGCTATTTCAATAGATTCCACATTATTTAGGTTTGTTTTGGAGGTACTAGAATGGGAACTCTGGGACTTGTACTTGTCGGGTTGATGCTGAGGTCACTGCTGAGCCAGGCTGTGGCCCTGTGTTCTGCTGGTTATTTGGGGGATATGAGACACTCTTTTTGAGATAGCTGTCATGTACCGCTGGCTGTGCACTTGGGCACAATGTAACCATGTTACTCTTCTCATCTTTCCTTCACAGCTAGGATAATAGGTGTACATCACTACATGTGGCACTTCCTTGAAAAGGAAACCTGCAAACTTTTCTGCTTCAGCTGGCCTGGAATTGTGATCCTCCCATTTACAGCCTCTCATTTGGCTAGGATTAAATGGTAAGACACCAGTGCCTGGCATTATATAGTTTTGTTGTTGTTTTCATTTGGAGAGGTGTGTTTTTTGGTAGGTCATGAGTCTTTAACTGATTGCCTAGGAACTGTCCCTGAGCTTTTTTAGCTAAAAGCTAGAATTATGCAATTTTGAGCAATATCTCCACTTCTGATATCCTGTTGGTTGATTGGAGATAAGAGTTTCAGGGATTTTCCTGCCCCGGCTGGTTTCTACCAAGATGCTCAGATCTCCTGAGCAGCTAGGATTTCAGGTGTGAGCCACCAGTGCCTGACTATTGTTTGCTTATTGCAACCATGTGGCTCTTCTGTACCCTGATAAGGGAAGGTACATGGAATATGCAAACTTCAGAGCCTACTCACCAACAATTTTTACAAAGTAGTTCATTGTTTGATCACCTTTTTTGCATATCAAGGAAATTAGAGTCAGGAATATATATACTTATATTTATTTTTACCTATATGTGTGTATATGCCTATATATGTATACCTATAATTATATACTTTTATATATATACCTATATACACATATATATAGACCTATAATTATATACCTATAATTCTATAGAGGAGATTGAACTGAGGATCATTTCATATACAGGCCACTAATAAAAGTCTCTGAGATTCTTATCTCCAGTTAACCAGCAAATGGCTGGAAGTGCAGCCATGCTCATGTGGCAGAGTGCCACCCCTAAAAGGGAAAGCTAAGGGACAGCACCTAGGCCCTCAGTGGAAACCCCAGATGTAGCACAAATCACAAACAAATGCAAACAGGAAACAGATTTAGACAAAACCCTGTGACACTAGCTAAGAAATACTGTGAGTAAATTAGTTAAACATGATGATAAATTTTGTAGGTTATTTTAAAAACCTGATAGGTGGGCACTTGGGTCTCATGGCTGTAATCCTAGCTAGTCAGGAGGCTGTGATTTGATGGCGATCATTCAAAGCCAGACAGGCAAGAAAATTGATGAGAATCTTATCTCCAATTAATCCCCAAAAAGATAATAGTAGAGCTGTGGATCATGTAGTAGACAGTTAAATTTGAGCAAAGAAAATCAAGGACAGCATCCAGGACCTGAGTTCAAGCCTCAGTACTGGCATAAAACTGTGAGAGATCTGAGTTTTATTTGATTTACCATTCACATCAAGTACTAATGAAGTATAATGTTTTGTTTCCTTCAAGAATGTTTCTAAAATTTACATACTGACAGCAATTTCCTGGAATTAGGGGAGAGACTGTTATTTGCTCAAAACTGTCCATTGTTACCCTGGTGTTGGTAATCCTAGTTACTTCAGAGGCTGAGATATGGGGACTGTGGTTCAAAGCCAGCCTAGGCTTAAAGTCCCTGAGACTGTTATCTCCAATTAACAACATAAAAAGACAGAAGTGGAACTGTGGCTCAAAGTGATAGAGTGCTAGCCTTGAGTGCAAAAGCTCAGTGACAGCACCCATACCTTGAGTTCAAGACAAATGACTGACAAAAAATAGTTCATCTGGAAGTAGAGCTGTAGCTCAAGTGGTAGAGCGCTAACCTTGAGCTGAAGAGCTGACAGACATCGCTCAGGCCCAGAGTTCAAGCCCCATGACCGACCAAAAAAAAAGAGAACCAAGGAAGAATATTATCTGGAAGTGGCCCTGTGGCTCAAGTGGTAAAGAGCTCGCCTTGAGCTGAAGAGCACAAGGACAGCGCCCAAGCCCAGAGTTCAAGCCCCATGACCAACAACAACAACAAAATAAAAATAGTTCATCTGTGGAACTGCTCGCTGGGCTGTCCACACTCAGTCTGCAGGGGAAACTGTCTAACTTGGGTGTGCTGATTCCAAGTAATCAATTTAGAAGCTGTCACTAGGTTGATTATGTGAGCAGGTACTGGGCATGCCATTCCTAGCCATATGACAGCTAATAGGGAAAACAGCTTTCAGAGACTGGGTTTTTTTTTAAGGAATTTACACTTCTATTTTGATAGAATAATACTGAAAATGGCCACTTATACAACTTATATCTGGGATGGTTATTTATCTCCAGACTGTTCCTCTGGCACACAGTTAGGGGACTCTTTTCCTGCTGCCAACTCAGAGCTCGTGCACATCTAATAGCTTTAGACCTCAAAGGAGGCATCTACAGACCATGCAGGTAGTTCAAAACTCACATGATGCCCTGCCCTTGCAAAGTCTTTAGTTACTCAAAGATTCAAAGAGTGAAGCAGAAGCAATCCCTTACACATCTTCCCAATTAGGGTGAGGGATCAATCAAAGGCAGGTAGACAGAGAGACCTGAGTGTGGTTTTCTGAGGACTAGACCTGTGGACCAGTGACAGGACAAAATATTAGGAGGCAATTCCCTCTGCCATAGTGGGCCAGAAGAGTGCTCTTGTATATTTTGGTCCTATAGCGCCCCCAGCAGGTATCAGGATACACCACAGGTGGAAGCTTAACCCCACCCAGCCTTGCCCTGCCCCTATTGAGTCTTTAGTAGCCCAGATTTTCCCATTGTGTACAAGCAGTGACACTTGGCCCTCACCTTCCCAATTAGGCTAGAGACCATTCAGAGACAGTAGAACAGAGAGAAATATAGCATTTTATATGGGGGAGGGGGATGGAGGAAATCGTTCCTAAACCAGCCTTGTGCCAATGTTGAGTTGTATTTTGAATAAGGTTTCAGAATTTTCCCTAGATCTGACATACATTGTGTGTGCATGACCTACACTGTTTTCCTTTGCATGAATAAATGAAGAGATATGAGACTTTAATTCAGAGATTCCTCAAATTTTACATTGTTTTCTTGCTTTTGCAAGCCATTTGATCATCTGGGCTATGCCTCCAGTTTGATCTTCTACTATTTTTTGGAGGTTGAAGACACATCAACTTTATTCTTGGGCTGTGTCTAAATGATAAATCCCTGACTTAGTTTCCTGAGTAGCTACGCTAATGCAAGTGAACCCTATAAATAGTAGAGACAAAATTCTTACAATACAGGCCCTACTGAACAATACTGACACAGTTCCTTGACAGACAAAATAGGACATCAAGTCTTATGGTATGGCACCTTTTCTGGATGCAGCCAACAGGGAAGCCTTAGGGGGCTGGACCTTTCCTCTCCCCTTAGCAATTACTTGCTGCAATTGTGTGGAGAATTCCAGTTATACAAACAACCTGGAAAATTATTCTACATAGCGCTTAAAAGACTGCTGTTCTTATTAAGTAATGACTAAAAAAGTTGCCTAACCTTTTAAAAAAAAAACCTGTTCTTGAATGCTGAGGAAATATAAACTGGAAGCAAATATTTTTGGGGGGTCTTGTCGTGGGGCCTGAATCCGGCCTGGGCGCTGTCCCTCAGCTCTTCAGCTCAAGGCTAGTACTCTACCACTCGAGCCACAGTGCCACTTCCGGCTTTTTTCTTTTTGCTTATGTGGTGCTGGGGAATCAAACCCAGGGCCTCAGGCATGCAAGGCAAGCGCTCTACCACTGAGCCACCTTCCCAGCCCCAAACCTTATTATTTTTGATGCCAGAAATATCTAAAGCAACCCAAATACTACTTTCAAAACTAACATATCAAATTGATTTTATTAGAATGTAGTTATTGTTTCACAACATTAATGCAAAATGCAAGACTCAGATTGTACATGTATATATTGAAATGAATATATAATATACACATGCACACTTTCATAATATATGTGTGTATATACATGTATATATATGCATATATATGTATATATAGAAACAATTACTGTTTCAGTTTCTGGGCCAATACAGCCTTTGCTTGTAAAAAAAAAACAGTGACAATTTCAGGGCACTTATCATTAGCCTCTTTGGCCAGAACCAACCCAGTTTTGTGTGAATTTTTCCACTTCATGTAGAACACCATTTCTCCGTTATGTTCTATGACACCAAGTATTCATTCAGGTTCAAGACCTCTAGGACAGCCAATTGGGTTGTCATGAGAATCTCTTTTAATATTTGATGTGCTATCCTTATATTGACTGGAAGATGAACTCACTCTTTGAGAACTTTTTTAATTTTTATTGAGATTAAGTGATTACATAAATTCACATATTTCACAGTATTGTGGAATAGTGATACTTAGTTAAAGTCACAAATATATTTTAACCTTCACAAGGCAAATTGTCATTATCATGGGCTATAAAGTTTCTGAATTCTATGAGCTTTGGCAATACGGCTATTTCTTCCATATCAGGTGATATGTACATTTCATATATATATATATATATGTGTGTGTATATATGTGAATACATATAATATATATTGTAAAAAATGTACAGAGGGGTTACAATTGCATGAGTAGGATAATGGGTACATTTCATAGCGAGCATACATATACAATATATGTGGTCAAGAACATGAAGCCATTTAGTAATGATATGACAAAATGAGTGAAAGTCCTTTGTTTTACTAGTACTATTTATTTTGTCACATCTCCTTGAATTTTGGCTTTAGCATCCCCATATTAGGGAAAACATGTGCTGTTCGTCTCTTTGCTCTTGGCTTACCTTGCTCAAAATGTTTTGCTCTAACTCCATCTATTTCCCTACAAATGCCATTATTTTGTCCTTTCTAATGGCTGCATAATATTCCATTGTATATAGGTACCACATTTTTGGATCCACTCATCTGTAGTGGGGAATCTGGGTTGATTCCATATCTTGGCTATTGGGAACAGTGCAGCAATGAACATGGAGGTGCATGTGTCCTTGTATCCTGATTCCTGTTGCTTAGGGTAGATGCCAAGGAGTAGTATGGCTGGGTCATATGGAAGGCCTATATTTAGCTTTCTGAGGTACCTCCATACTGCTTTCCAAAGTGGTTTTATTACTGTACATTCCCACCAGCAATTCAGTAGGGTTCCTCTTTCTGCACATCCCTTCCAGCAATTGTCGTGGGCTGAATTTAGGATGTGGGCCATTCTGACTGGGGTAAGGTGGTTTCTTAGTGTTGTTTTTATTTGCATTTCCTTTATAGCCAGGGGTGATGAACATTTCCTCATGTGTTTCTTTGTCATTTTTATCTCTTCTTCTGAGAAGTCTCTCTTTAGCTCCCTTGCCCATGTAATGATTGGTCTGTTAGATTTGAGAGGGGTTAGCTTCTTGAGTTTCCTGTATATAATGGGTATTAGGCCATTGTCTGATATATTGCTGGTAAATAATTTTTCCCAATTAGTTGGCTGACTTTCTAGTTTGGTTGCTATTTTTTTAGCTGTGCAGAAACTTTTTATTTTAAGGTAGTCCCATTAATAGAGTCTCTCTCCAATTTATTGTGACCCTAGGACTCTATTCAGGAAGTTCCTGCCTGTGCCGATAAGTTCAAGTGTCTCTCCTACTCTGTCCTGAGTAAAAGGTTTGATATTAAGGTGTTTAATCCATTTTGAGTTGATGTTAGTGCGTGGTGACACGTTAGGGTCCACTTTTTGTTTTCTGCATGTGGCCATCCCATTTTCCCAGCACGAATAGTTGAAGAGGCTATGCTTCTTCCACTGTATGTCTTTGGCTCCTTTGTCAAATATTAACTGACTGTACATATGCAGTTTTATTTCTGGGTCTTCTAATTTGTTCCATTGGTCTTTGGGTCTCTTTTTGTGCCAGTACTAAGCTGTTTTTGCTATTATGGCTCTACAGTAGAGCTTAAAATCCAGTATCATGATCCCTCCCACATTCTTTCTTTTGTATAGAATTGCTTTGGCTATTCTAGGTCTTTTGTTGTTCCTTATGAATTTTTGGACTGTTTTCTCTATTTCAGTAAAGTATGTCATTGGGATTTTAAAGGGAATTGCATTGAATTTATGTATCAATTTTGGCAGTATGGCAATTTTCACTATATTAATTCTGCCTATCCAAGAATATGGGCGGTCTTTCCATTTCCTGGTGTCCTCTATGATTTCTTTTTTTAGGCTTTTATAGTTTTCATGAAATAGATCCTTTACATCTGGTTAATTCCTAGATATTTTATTTTTTGAGGTTATTGTGAATGTGGATGTTTCCTTGATTTTCCTTTTTGCTTGTACATTGTTGGTGTACAGAAAGGCAACTGATTTTTTGAATCCTGCTACTTTGCTGAAGTGGTTTATAAGCTCTAACAGTTTGGAGACAGAGCTTTTGGGATTGGTAAGATATAAAATCAAGTCATCTACAAAAAGGGTAGTTTAACTTCTTCCTCCCCTATGTGGATCGATTTAATGTCTTTTTCTTGTAATATTGCTCTGGCTAAGGATTCCAGAACTATATGGGAGAGGAGTGGAGAGAGTGAGCATCTTGCCTTGTTCCTGTTTTTAGGCTAATCAGTTGTAGTTGTTCCCCAGTAAGTATAATATTGGCCATTGGTCTGTGTATAAGGCTTTTATTGTTTTAAGAAATGTTCCTTCTATTCCTATTTTTTCCAGAGGTTTTAACATGAGTGTTGTATTTTATCAAAAGGCTTTTCCGTGTCAATGGAGGTAATCATATATGGTTCTTGACCTTGGATCTACTGATGTGATGGATCACATTTATTGATTTATGTATGCTAAACCATCCCTGCATCTCTGGGATGAAGCTTACTTGATCATAATGCATGAGTTTTTATGTTTCTGGATTCTGTTGGCTAATTTTTTTTTTGCCGGTCGTGGGGCTTGAACTCTGGACCTGGGCACTGTCCCTGAGCTCTTCAGTTCAAGGCTAGTGCTCAAACACTTTAGCCACAGCGCCACTTCTGGCTTTTTCTGCTTATGCGGTGCTGAAGAATTTAGCCCAGGGCCTCATGCATGCAAGGCAAGCACTCTACCACTGAGCCACCTTCCCAGCCCTGTTGGCTAAAATTTTATTGAGGAGCTTTGCATCTGTGTTCAAGAAGATTGGTCTGTAGTTCTCTTTTTTTTGTTGGGTCTTTGCCTGGTTTGGGGTGAGTGTGATATTGGCTTCATAGAATGGGTTTGGGATTTCTCGGTCTGCTTCTTTTTCACTGAAGAACCTAAGAAGTTATGGGTGTTAGTTCCTCTTTAAAGGTCTTATAGAATTCCTTAGTGAATCCATCCAGTCCTGGGCTTTTCATTTTGGAAGACTTCTGATTACTTCCTTTACCTCATTGAAAGATATTGGCTTATTTAATTGATGTATTTCTTCTTGGTCCAGTTTGGGCAATTTGTATTATTCTAGAAATTCATCCGTTTCTGCTAGGTTTCCCTTCCTTAGTGAGTAGAGTCTGAAAATAGTTCTTTATAATTGTTTGGATGTCTTGGATAGTTGTTGTAATTTTTCCTGTGGCATCCCTGATTTGGGTCTCCTCTTCTTTTTTCAGTTAATCTTACCAGAGGTCCAGCAATTTTATTTTATTTTTTCAGAAAAAAACCCAGCCTTTTATTTTATTAATGTTATTTATAGTTTTCTTAGTCTCTACTCATTAATTTCAGCTTTTATTTTGGTTATCTCATTCCATCTAACAACTTTAAGTTCAACTTTTTCTTGTTTCTCTAGCAGTTTTGGTTACATCATGAGATTGGTTACTTAGGCTGTCTCTGTTTTCTTTTTTTTTGTCGGTCGTGGGGCTTGAACTCTGGGCCTGGGCACTGTCCCTTAGTTCTTCAGCTCAAGGTGAGCGCTCTACCACTTGAGCTACAGTACCACTTCCGGTTTTCTGGTGGTTTATTGGAGTTAGGAGTCTCACGGTCTCTCCTGCCCAGGCTGGCTTTGAACCGCAATCCTCAGATCTCAGCCTCCTGAGTAGCTAGGATTACAGGCGTGAGCCACCAGCGCCCGGCTTTGTCTCTGTTTTCTTGATGTGTGCACTGAGAACAATGAATTTGCTCCTCAAGACTGCTTTTGCCGTATCCCACAGGTTTCTTTGTGATGTGTATTCATTTTCATTTAATTGTAGGGACTTTTTAATTTCTTTTTTAATTTCTTCTGTGACCCAGGTGTTGCTCAGAAGTGGTTTTCTTAGCCAGCCGCCAGTGGCTCACACCTCTAATCCTAGCTACTCAGGAGGCTGAGATCTGAGGATTGTGGTTCAAAGCCAGCCAAAGCAGGAAATTCTGTGAGACTCTTATCTCCAATAAACCACTAGAAAACAGGAAGTGGCGCTGTGGCTCAAGTGGTAGAGCACTGGCTTTGAGCTGAAGAATGCAGGGACAGCACCCAAGCCCAGAGTTCAAGCCCCGCGACAAAAAAAAGAGTGATTTTCTTGATGTGTGCACTGAGAGCAATAAATTTGCCCATCAGGACTGCTTTTGCCATATCCCACAGGTTTTATTTGTTGTGATGTATGGTCATTTTCATTGAATTGTAGGAATTTTTTAATTTCTTCTTTAATTTCTTCTGTGACCCAGGTGCTGTTCAGAAGTGTGCTGATTAATTTTCCTGTGTTTGAGTAGTTTCTACTGTATGCTTTGTTATTGAGAACTAAGTTGATTACACTATGGTCAGATAGAATACAGGAGATTATGTCAAACCTCTTGTTTTTGCTAAAATTCCTTCTATGAACTAAGATATGATCTATTTTGGAAAATGTTCCCTGGGATGCTGAGAAGAATGTGTATTGGATTGTTGTTGGGTGGAAAACTCGGTATACATCAGTTACATCTATTTGAGATATGTCATTACTTAATTCGGAGACATATTTGCCAATTCTTTGGTTGGTAGACCTATCCTTTGTTGAGGGTGAAGTATTAAATTCTCCTAGTATTATTTTATTTGGATTTATCTCTTCCTGTAAGTCTGAGAGTATTTGCTTAACATAATTGGGTGCACTGATGTTTGGGGAGTATAGATTGACAATGGCGATATCATCTTCTTGGATTGTTCCCTGTATTAATATGTAGTGACCTTCTTTGTCTTTTTATAATAATTTTAATGTAAACTTTATTTTTATCAGATGTCAGGATGGCAACTCCTGCTTTCTTGCTGGGTGTATTTGCATGGTAGATCTTCCTCCATCCTTTCACTCGGAGTTTGTTTTTATCTTTGGCTGTGAGGTGGGTCTCTTGAAAGAAAATTGATGGATCTTGTTTTCTGATCCATTCTGCAATTCTTTTTCTTTTGATTGGTGAATTGAGTCCATTAATGCTTATGATTATTATAGAGAGGTATCTTGTGCTTCCTATCATTTTCCTGCTTTCCTAAGTTTTTCTTCTTTCCTTTCCTCCTGTATTTAATAAGTTCATCAACTAGTGATATCTATCTGGTATGGATCCCTGATGTTGATTGTTTTCTTCAGATTGTAATCCCCCTCTTAATATTCTTTGTAATGCTGGCTGTTTATGAATTCGTTAAGTTTTTCTTTACTATTAAAAATTTTAGTTTCTCCGTTGAATGTGAATGCTAGCTTCGCTGGATATACCAGTCTGGGCTGGAAGTTATTAGTTCTCAGGGCTTGGGTGGCACTTTCCCAGGCTTTCCTTGTATTCAGTGTCTGTGTGGAGGTATCTGAAGTGATTCTAATTTTTTTTCCCATTGTAGTATAGCTCCTTCTTTGCTTTTGTTGTGTGCAAGATTGTTTCTTTATTGCTGAAATCTAGCATTTTTACTATAATGTGCCTTGCAGTGCTGGGTTCTTCCTGGGATCCTGCTTGTTAGGTGCTCTTTAAGCCTCTGTTATGTAGGTAAAATTTTCTCCTTTAAGACTGGGGAAATTTTTGGTGATCTTATTGAATAAGTGTTGCATACCTTTATTCTAGTATTTCTCCTCTTCATACACCCTAATTATATGAAGGTAAAATTTCTTGGCACGCTCTGCTTGTTCTTGGACTTCCCTTTGGCATATTTTGAGGGTTTTTTTCTATATCTCTAACTTTTTTTCCTGTGACTGAATTTTGTCTTCAGTATCAGATATTCTATTTTCCATTTCATTCACTCTATTAGCTGTGGTTTCCATTGTGACTTGCATGGAGGAAATTAAATTTTGCATGGAGGAAATTGAGCCATTTATGATTTCTAGGTTATTTCTCAGAGTATTAATCTCATCTTTTAGCAAGGTGTGCACCACAACTATTTTTGAATGTATTTCTTGTTTGAAATCCTGGATCGCTTTTGATAATTTGTTTCTTTGTTCTTTAAATTTCTGATCCATTTCTCACTTGAATTCTTGAGTCATTGCCTCTATCATCTCTTGGATGTAGGTGTTTGTCTTCCATTTCTTCTATGCTTCCACTGGCGATCTTCCCTGGGTGGTTGCTGGCTCTTGGGTCTTGGCTGTTGATAAATCTTGTAATTTTTCGCTGTGATTTTCACGTGTAGATTGAGGGATTATCGGAGACCAATTCCTTGGTCACTAAGTTGCTGGCTTTGCTTGGTTCTGGGTTGGTTCCTGGATGAATTGATGTAGCTTGCTCTTGGCCCTGGGCTGGTTGAAAGTACTTTACCTGGCATTAGTTCTGTTGGAGGAGGGACCACTTTTCAGCTGCTGGTCTGACCCATGTAGGACTCACTCTTGTTAGATTCTGGTGGGCAGACACACTCTGTCCTCTGCTGGGGTATGCACTCAGATACTTACCAGTAAGGCACAAGCAGTTAAGACAGCTTGGGTTCCTGCCTGGTACACGGGTAGGGCTTCTTCAGCTGCCTGCTGGAGATCCCAGGCAGTTCCCACCTTCAGTCAAGGACCAGCAGCCTAGACTGGTTGTGCTGCCTCCCAGGGGCACTCTCATTCAAGCATGGTGGGCTGTGTGTGCTCACTAGTTGTTGGTGCGCTTCTACAGTTCCCAGCTCCCATAGGAAATGTAGCCTAGGTGGTAGGGAAGGGGTCCAAGTCAAATTCTTGGGGATTATCACCAGCACTTGTTGCCATGGGGGGGGAGGTGTCCCCTGTGGGGTACTCACTTATGCTGGAGCTGGTTGGGAGCTGTCCTGCAGTGCTGTGGCAGATCTCTGTTTTTCTGTGCTGTAGGTTGCTGATTGCCACCTGGTTCAACATTCATTTGTAGTGATGATTGTGGTCTGTGCTGGGTGGTGGTGCAGGCTGGGTCTGTGTTTCACAGTCTCTGCCACTGTTTATGCTGTCGGGGTCAGCGCCGCAGATGTTTTTTGTGCTGGCCTTCTACAGGTCAGACCGATGTGGTTCTGGGATCCCCCACTGCCAGGAGCCAGGCTGCTTCTGCAAGACGTGGAGCTTCACCATCTGGGGCCCTGGCCGCTGTGGGCCCGGCCACTTCACTGGGCCGGTGCGCTGCACTGCATCGAGGATTGGGGGAGGAATCTTCATGCAGGTTCTGAGCTCCCATTCTTCTGTTTGCACTCTCCAGGTCGGTGCCATCTCTTGGGAGTCGTCTGGGAGTCTTGGGACCATTGTGGCTCTGTGGTCCCCGGTGGGCCCTGGGCCAGGCCGCTTGGGTAGCTTGGCACAGAGCCACATTGCCAGCAAGGAGTTGAGGAAGGGTCTTCCCACTTTACAGGCTTTTTATGAGTTCTGAAGGTTTTTCTTCCTTTTCTTTTTTTCACTTCCTGTATCTCTCTGAGTATTTGCCTTTTTGTTGTTGTTGGTCTCTTAGAGAAACAGAGTATTGAAACCCGAGCTCTCTATTTGCTTGGAGAGAGCTGTGGTGTTTCCCTACTGTTCCTTTGCCATCTTGGCCCCCCTTCCCTCCTTGAGAATCATTAAAAGCCCTGATTAAGTCAGCACAATCTAACATTTCTTCTGGTTCCCAGGTATTAACAGCATCTGAATATCCCTTCCATTTCAGGAGATATTCTACCTTGCCTGCTACTACACACTGGTCCACTATTTTCTTCACCTCAAATACTTCAACTTTTTTCATAATTTCCTGTTTCTTCCTTCTTTTTGGCAGTGTCATTTCCTTGGAGGCCGTCCATTAATTGCAGAATTGAAGAGTTACCTCATATGCTCCGTGTCATGATCTTGCAGCCACTCTGGCCAGCAAGCCTCAAGCTCCAATCACATACAAGGGGGGATATTTATTATTTTTTATGGTAAGTACTGGGAAAAGAAAAAAACACCAAGCTGAATAAATTGTGAAGCTTCCTAAATCACCATGCATACAGTTCTAAAACACATCCATGCCTGTGGCATGCTCCTCAGCTTCAACCTGGCTTCTAGTAATAGACAAATAAAACACATCAGATAAGCACTGATGGGCTATTAAAAGCAAAATTATCATTGGAACCAAAACCACAAAACAGGTCAAGCAAACCCCAAAAATATCCTTAACAAGCCACACCATAAGCAACCTATGTAAAAAAATCTTTAAAAAAAAACCCTCCTTATATCATTTTGAGAGAAATATCTTACCTGCAGAGGAACACTGTTTTAAATGCTAACATAGGACATTTCTCTTCTGAATCCTGAAAAGTCTGGAAGGAAATGGTACATTTTCAAATATAAAGTACTGTCAACTCTGAATTCCAGGTTCAGGAAAAATATCCTTCATGAATTTTGAGAAATAAAGATGTTCTCAGATGACAGAAAATTTTGGAAAGCTTCTCTAAATGCATGAATAATGACTGTCTAAAGGATGATCTCCATATAAAAAGGAAGCAATACCAGAAGGAAGTGTGGAACTAAAAAAGAAAATCATGAAATACGTAAATCAGGGTGAATATAATAGACATGCATTTCCTTGTGCAGTTTTAAATCATACTGAATTATTTTTGTTGGTCATGGGGCCTGAAGTCTGGGCCTGAGTGCTGTCCTTCAGCTTTTCAGCTCAAGGCTAGCACTCTACCACTTGAGCCATAGCTCCACTTACAGCTTTTTCTGCTTATGTGGTGCTGAGGAATTGAACCAAAGGCCTCACGCATGCAAAGCAAGCACTCTACCACTGAGCCACCTTCCCAGCCCCATATTGAATTTTTGAAGGGAAAATTGTACTACAATCTGATATTGAGTGCTATCTATATAAAAGAAATAGATGGGAAATTTATATTTCAAGAGATAGTTAGATATAGGGATGAAAGGGTATAATAATTATCTACCAAACACCAATCTCTGAGTTCATATCTTAGTCATACAGAAACAAAAATCAATCCCCAATTAGGAGGGTAAAAGGACATGCAATATGAAAATAACTTCTCTACACTTTGGTAGAAGTCAAAAATAATGACAAGAGTAGCCTAGGAATAATTAGCTACATATATTTTCATACTTATAATGACTATGAACAAAACTATGAGAAGTGTACTCAAAACTCTAAATAAGTCCAAATATTTGAGTACCCCCACAAAAAGGCAAAAAAAGAAAAACAGGAGTGAGAAACAGAGAAACTGACAGAAAACAAAAAGTATAAAATATTAGAATTAATATAATTTTCCCCATCTTTCCATTTCCTTACAAATGGGGCACTGTCATTCTTTCTGATGGAAGTATAGAATTGCATTGTGTATATATACCACACTTTCTTGAGCCCTTCGAGCACTGAGGGACATCTAGGGTGATTCAATATCTTAGCTATTGTAAACAATGCTGCAATGAACATGATTGTGCTAAGCAAAGTAAGCCAAACCCAAAGAAACATAGGTTGCTTGGTTTCCCTCATTTGTAATAATTACAATGTGACCATAAATCTACAAGCAAGCCCCGTGGATAGTAAAAGATAAAAAATTATACTTGGACATGATAAATTAAACAGGATACTCAACATTCATGCAGAGAGACCAAAGGAGGTTATTCTTAGGAGAGGATAATGGCTCAATAGCTATGCACATATGATCATATAAAATTATGTTAATTTAAATAAACTCCAAGAAATGGAAACAATGTTTTATTGTACTGTTTGTGGTTAATTTTTTCTGTTTTTTCCCCTTTAATCACTGTTGTTCATTTCGGTACACTTTGTCTTTTATCTAAGTTTATTTGATTTGGGGAGGTGAAGGGGAAGCATAGAAACAGTGGGACAAAGGATGAGCTAATATATCAGTGATAGTAGACACTATGTTGCAAATGAACTATACAAGTGGGGGAAGGGGTTCAGGAGGAAAAATCTGGGAGAAAATGAGGGAGGGATTGACATTGTCCAAACAGTTATATATACATTATCTGACTTAATTCTAACCCCTCTGAACATCACCTTTACAATACAAATTTTAAAAACTAAGCAGAGTAAAATAGTATGCTCAAACACAAAAGAAAAAAAATTACTAGACTTTCCAGGTGCCAGTGGTTCATGCCTCTAACCTTTGCTAATATGCTGGCTGACATATTGTGGCTCTCAGTTTGAGGTCAGCCCTGGAAGAATAGTCTTCTAGATTCCATTCTCAAAATAGCTAGTGAAAAATAAGGCAGGTAGAGGGGCTCAAGGGCTAAATAAAGTGCCACCCAAGCAGACGTGAAGGTCAGGATTCAAACCCTAGTACTGCCAATAAAAAGCTATACATAAGCCCAATAATTATGCTCAGGTTAAATGGTCAAAATGAATGCATGTAAAGATATTCACAAAATATTTCTTTTTAAGTCCCCGCAAAACTGATTGTTTTTCACTTGAGCCATCCTCTCAGTTCATAGAGTCTTTTAAAATAGTAATATATGTTGTCTCCAAGAAACTTGTTTCAGGAATAATAGCACAGTGAGGTAAAGAATTGAAAGAAAGAGAACAATATACTATAAAAACCTGAATTTTCAGAAACAGGAGTAGCTATATATTAATATCAGACTTCCAAGAAGCCTCTCCCCGTCGAGTCACCAAGGATATGTGATTACTCCAGAAAAAAGTTCTACACAAGTGAAATGTTGTCTACCCGAATAACTTGCTAGAAAGTCAACTCCTGAGGCATTATTGGTGACTGGTCATGGGGACATCCCTACCTAGCACTTGAAAAATCATCAGACTCCTACTAAGAAGCCACGGCATAGACACACTGCATGTACAATGGCTTGAACACAGATGAACAATCTGATAAATCCTAGTCAGATTTGATGGAAATATTCTTGAAATCGAAGTTCCACATCGATCTAAAGATTTGCTTTCCATGAAGCCTTTCCAAGTCAAGCTGTCAGTCTGCTGAGCTAAATCTTTTCTGTACAGTTTGGAAAACAGGGGACTTCTTATCCCAGGATGAACCACATTTATGCAACAAACTATGCACAGTGAACCACTCTGACTAGCCTAAATACCCACAGAGGCTTCGCTCTCTTATTCTTAGTTTGCAAAAATTCACAGTTTTTTTTTCATAGGCATGCCTAATTCTGAAAATTTTTTTATTGTGAAAATACCGTACAGAGGGGTAACAATTACATGGGCAAGATAGTGAGTACATTTCTTATCAAGCATTGTTGCCTCCTCCTTTGTTTCCCCTTCCCATTCCTTCCCATCTCTCCTCCCCCATGGGCTGGGAAGGTGGCTCAGTGGTAGAGCGCTTGCCTTGCATGCCTGAGGCCCTGGGTTCGATTCCTCAGCACCACATAAGCAAAAGGAAAAAAGCCGGAAGTGGCGCTGTGGCTCAAGTGGTAGAGCGCTAGCCTTGAGCTGAAGAGCTGAGGGACAGCGCCCAGGCCCAGAGTTCAGGCCCCACTACCGGACCCAAAAAAAAAAAAAAAAAAAAAAAAGAAACCATCTCTCCTCCCCCAAAGTTATAAAGTTTGGGTTTTTTTGTTTTAACTGCCAGTCCTGGGGCTTGAACTCAGGGCCTGGGCACTGTGCCTGAGCTTCTTTTGCTCAAGGCTAGTGCTCCACCACTTGAGCCTCAGCGCCACTTCTGGCTTTTTCTGTGTATGTGGTACTGAGGAATTGAACCCAGGGCTTCATGCATGCTAGGCAAGAACTCTACCACTAAGCCACCTTCCCGGCCCCATAAAGTTCGTTTTTTGACATGAGGACTTGTACATCTCATTGTTGCAATGTGCCATTTTTTCTAACATATTTATAAGATGATTTCTTTGTTTCTTTGTATGTCCGTCCCCCATGGTATAACCCCTGTTTTCACTGTATTTGATGTTGATATAATTTGTGGAGGGGAAGGGAAAAAAACAAATGAGTCATTTCTTATCAAGCATTGTTGCTTCCTCCTTTGTTTCCCTTTCCCATCCCTTCCCATCTTCCCTCCCACCCCTGCTTCCCCCTTCCCTACCCCCCACCCCCAACCAAAGTTATAAAGTTCGTTTTTTGACATAATGACTTGTACATCTCATTGTTGCAATGGGTCCACCTGTATCCCTATTTAAACAATTTGTTTTATTGCAAATAAGGGAAACCATGGGACCTATGTTTCTTTGGGCCTGGCTTACTTCACTTAATAGGATTTTTTTCCAAGTCTTTCCATTTCCTAACAAAGGGGCAATGTCATTCTTTCTGATGAAGGCATAGAATTCCATTGTGTATATATACCACATTTTCTTGATCAATTCATCTACTGAAGGGCATCTGGGTTGGTTCCATATTCTTAGCTATAGTAAATAGTGCTGCAATAAACATAGTTGTGCTGGTAGCTTTAGTGTGGTGTTGTTTGTAAACATTTTGGTAAATGCCCAAAAGTGGGATTGCTGGGTCATAGGGGAGTTCTATGTGAAGTCTTTTCAGGAACCTCCATACTGCTTTCCAAAGTGGTTGAACAAGTTTACATTCCCACCAACAATGCAGTAAGGTTCCCTACTGTCCACATCCCCTCCATCATCTGTTGATATTAGAGTTCCCACTCTGTTTTGTGGCTGCAGAATTATCCTAACTCCAATACCAGACAAAGACAAAATTACACACATTTATCTTCCATCAACTTTCTCACAAAAATCTGCAATAAAGTATTAGTAGAATGTGTTAGGATCTAAAAGTCAGTTTTACCATATCTACACAAGTTGTTTTGCGATCTGTGCCAAGTTGATTAAAAAATCAATGTTTACTTGATGCAGTCTATCACAGGTTAAATAAATCACATGTGATAAAACTCAGCATTCACTTATGATTTTAAAAAATCTCAGGAAACTATGCATAGAGGATTCCTTTCTCAAGTTAAGAGACTTTACTAACAACATTATACTTAAGAGTTGAGAACTTAAGTGAGAGAATAAGCAGAGTGCCCTGTATTTTTTAAGTAGGTAAAGAGCTTTCTTCCCACTAATAAATGCTATATATATATTTTTCCCATGATGCAAGTAGATAGGGTGTTTACACAGGTACCAAGGTCTGATGATTGACAGTGACATTTGGGGACCCTGGTGATTGCTTGTATCTGTAGCCCTGTCCTTTGTTGCCTACTGAGCTTGAGCCTTTCAGTCCAAACTTGTTGAGTTGATAAACAGAAGGAAGATCAAACATGGTTCCCACATTTGCCCTAGGCCATGACAGTCCTCTACTTACCAGCTCCCCAGATGTATCTGAAGCAGTAATTCCTTCTTGCTCCACTAGAAATGGCTAGTGATGGACGGTCCTGTCAGGCAGGAGACTCTCCTAATATGGGTGAGCTGCAGCTGTTTCCAAACTCAAAGCCCCTCTCCCACCCTCATCTACACCTGATACTTACTCATACATACTTCACACCTCTGGGTTTTTTCATTTGGGCCTATAGAGCTGGGGTGGAGCAAGAATTTGAAAATAAATTGCTTTTTTAGGAAATAATAATACATATTAGCTCTAAGTGTTTGCAATATATATCCCTTTAAGTAAGTTATGTACATGAGTTTCCCAGAGAAAGCATTTGGCAAAAGATCAAGTTTCCATCTACCTAAATCCAGAGGTCATTGTGAATTTTTTGATGTTTATTCAACTCAGCTGAGTAACTTTAAGGTTTTCCTTTTATTTTCTCTTTTTTTATTTGTGACAGTGTTACCTGACATCAGAGCCTCAGGCTCTACCTTGGTTTTTCCTCAAGAGGGAATTATACCACTTGAGCCATGCCTCCAAATTCAAGTTCTCCATACCTTAAATGGCTAAAATATACATTTATGTATTTATATTTATAGAGAAATGTTGAATTCATCTATGCATAAATATTTGTATATATTAGTATATATTTTATATACATATGTTTATAAAGTATGTGAACACAAAAATATTTATCACATATGTTTGATCAGATGTAAGCTACATGTGTATATAAAACTGAATTTTCTAAGGGATGGTAGGGGAAAAACAAAGGAGGAGGTAACAATGTTCAATAGGAAATGTACTCATTACCTTACTCATGTAACTGTAACTCCTCTGCATACTATTTTTTACAATAAAAAAAAACATTTAAAAAAACTGAATTTTTTGAGGCCAGCCTATCCGGGGAATTTATGTTTGACATTTTTCCTTGTCATCTTTTAGAATTGGCAATGGCTGGTCCATTTCCAAGAGCTCTTGATGTCTCATTTTCCATTATCAGATTTCTTAAGCATCACATTAAATTTTAACCAATAGTGATCCCATATAACTTGCACTCTATTAAAGAAAAAGCAGCTAAGTTATTCTAGGAAGACAAAATCCAGTATACCTTCCATTTAAAAATACTGTGTTTCTAACACATTTATAAGATGATTTCTTTGTTGCTTTGTATGTCCCTCCCCCACGGTATAACCCCTACTTTCACTGTATTTGATGTTGGTATAATTTGTGGAGGGGAAGGGGAAAAACAAATCGTTTAAATAGGGATACAGGTGGACCCATTGCAACAATGAGATGTACAAGTCATTATGTCGAAAAACGAGCTTTATAACTTTGGTGGGGGAGGGAAGGAAGGTGGGAGGCAGGGGGGAGGATGGGATGGGAAGAGGAAACAAAGGAGGAGGCTACAATGCTTGATAAGAAATGTACTCATTATCTTGCCCATGTAACTGTAACCCCTCTGTACAGTATTTTCACAATAAAAAAAATACTGTGTTTCATCCTGGGTGCTGGTAGCTCAATCCTGTAATCTTTTTTTTAATTTACTAAATTAACTTCATTACTCATCTTTATCTAATTCTCAACTATTTCTCATTATTTTTAAATGTTACAAAATTCCATTAAATCACTCAATTTGTATTATAGATTCTATGAAAATACTTATTTTCCTATTTTAAAACATTTCAGTTTTACTTACATAATTTTTGCAAACACCTTTGAAGGAAGTAGACTGCTTCCCAATGAGAGGACTCATGATACTAAATACAACAACCTCAGAACTACAGATGTGGCACAAAGGGTAGAGTGCTAAGCTCGAGCATAAAACCCAAAGGGAAGTAAAGGGCCATGAGGTCAAATGAAACTAACAGCAAAATAAAAGGAAAAAGGTAAATATCGTATTAGAATTTCATGAAACAGAAATTAGACATTATCATCTTCTTGTAGATCTCCCAATAGAGAATGTTAGACATGGAACTCAAGAAATTTTAGAAGATGGACTTTCAGGGAAGAATGACTGAGAGTACTGAGAACTTTCTTGAAAAATTTTCTACATGTTTTTCTTTTCTTTTTTTTTGGGGGGGGGGGTCCGGTCGTGGGGCCTGAACTCTGGGCCTGGGTGCTGTCCCTCAGCTCTTCAGCTCAAGGCTAGCACTCTACCACTTGAGCCACAGCGCCACTTCCGGCTTTTTTCTTTTTGCTTATGTGGTGCTGAGGATGCAAGGCAAGCACTCTACCACTGAGCCACCTTCCCAGCCCTCTACATGTTTTTCATTCCTATGATTTCTCTCATGTGTGTGTGTTCAATGATGAACCCTGAGCTATGCCTTCTGGTTGAAGGACTCCACAATTGTATCCTGTGTAGGTTCTCTGTTGCAAACTGACATTTCTTCCAGGTGAAAGACTTTCCCCACTTATTACATTCCAGAGGTTTCTCATTTGGGTGAATTTTCTTATATGCTAGGCTGTGGCCTCCTGTTGACGGTTCTTTCCACATTTGTTGCATTCATAAGGCTTCTCTCCTTAAGGATAAGGACAGAAGAGTTCATGTGGTGTCAGAACATGCTGCTCTATGGTGAACCTGCTGAGATGTGTGCTGCTTATAGTCCTGGCGTATCTCCTGTAGTTAAATAATCTAACCAATGTGGACATTCTTTCACCTGGAAGGCACACCTTACTGTCCATCAGACAACACACACAGGAGAGAAACCTTATGAATGTAATGTGTGTGGAAAGTCTTTCGGCTGGAGGGAAAACCTTACTTTTCATCAGACAACTCACACAGGAAAGAAACTTTATGAATGTAACATGGGTGGAAAATCTTTTCACTTAAAGGCACACAATATTGTTCACGAGAGAACACACACAGGAGAGAAACCTTATGAATGTAATGTGTGTGTGTGTGGAATGTGTTTCACCCAGAAGTCACAACTTAGTGTCCATCAGACAACACACAGAGGAGAGAAACCTTATGAATGTAATGTGTGTAGAAAGTCTTTCACCCGGAAGGGACACCTTACTGTCCATCAGACAACACATACAGGAGAGATACCTTATGAATGTAGCAGGTGTGGAAAGTCTTTCACCCAGAAAATAAGCCTTACTGTCCATGAGAGAATATACACAGAAGGCAAACCTTATGGATGTAGCTGGTGTGGAAAGTCTTTCATCCAGAAAGCGGACCTTAAATCACATCAGAGAAGACACACAGGAAAGAAACCTTATGAATGTATGGAGTGTGGAAAGTCTTTCAGGTGGAAGGCAGGACTTAATATCCATCAGAGAATGCACACAGGAGATAAACCTTATGAACGTAACAGCTGTGGAAAGTCTTTCACCAGGAAGGAATACCTTACTGGCCATCAGAGAACACACACAGGAGAGAAACCTTTTGAATGTAACCTGTGTGGAAAGTCGTTCACCCAGAAGGAACAGCTTACTGTCCATCAGAGAACATGCAGGAGTGAAACCTTATGAATGTAACATCTGTAGAAAGAGTTTCACACAAAAGTCAACCTTCATTTTTCATCAAAGAGCACAACACAGGAGAGAAGCCTTATGAATGCATCAATCCTGTAATCTTATCTGTTCATGTGGCTGAGATGTATGGATTGCAGTTTGAAGCCAATCCCAGTCAGGAAATGTTATGGGACTCTTATCTCCAATTAATGTCCCAAAAAAGCCCAAAGTGGAGCTGTGACTCAACTGGCAGAGAGCAAGCCTTTAGAAAAAGAGCTCAGGGACAGGGTTCAGGTCTTGAGTTCAAGCCTCAGACTCCGACAAAATACTACACGATTCTTTTACATGGCAATGGAAAGTAGTATCAACACATTCTCTGTTTGCTTGGCTCTCAAAGTATGAGTTTGCTGTGACTGTGATAGTTATATATATGCACTTTTACATTTGATATTTGAAATACAGAGAGATCATTTTGTTTAAATTATACTTAATTGTCTTCCATTGTTTTCAAATCTCTGCAGCTAACAGAATTCTGGTAAAAAATGTAATAATTTGCATTTGATTGGGACAAAGAAAGGGTGCTTACTCTTACCACTCTTACTCAACAGAGCCAAAGTACAATAAGACAATAGCCAACACAATAAGACAAGCAAAAAATATAAAAGCATAGGATTGGAAATGAAAAAATAAAACAATCCTTATTCACAAACAACATGATTTTCTATGTAGAAAATTCCATAGAATCTTGACAGACTCCTATAACTAACTGAATTCAGCAGGCCACAAAACATAAAATCAGCATACAATTGGTGAAAGAATACAATATGTATGGAATTACCACAATAAAATCCCTCTGTACAACCAATTTACGCTAATAAAAAGAAAAATCAAAAGAAAATGAGAAAAAAGATCAACACACAAACATGAATTTCAGTTCTATGTATTAGTAACTAACAATAAATATAGAAGCCAAGTAAACTAACAATTAATATAGAAGCTAAAATTAGAGGGCTGGGAAAGTGGCTCAGTGGTAGAGCACTTGCCTTGCATGCATGAGGCCCTGGGTCCGATTCTTCAGCACCACATTAGCAGAAAAAGCTGGAAGTGGTGCTGTGGCTCAAGTGGTAGAGCACTAGCCTTGAGCTGAAGGGCTGAGAGACAGCACCCAGGGCCAGAGTTCAGGCCCCATGACCGACAAAAAAAAAGAACTGTACAAAATATATACAGAATGTGTATGCTGAAATTTGCAAGGTGCTGATGATGAAGTCTACGAAGGTCTAAAACAATAGAATTTAAATGTCTTGCATTTGTGGATTAGGAAACCATACAGACAAGATAGCAATTCTTCCTGAATTGATCTATGGGTTTGAAATTATTACCCCTCTGAATTCTAATAAGATTTTGCAGATTAAAGATCTATAGACAAAAATATGAACCTCTACCTTAGGTTGAAGTTCGTTACAAAAATTAAAACAACTCTAATTACAAGATGCTGGAGGGGATGTGGACAGAAGGGAACCATACTGCATTGTTGGTGGGAGTGTAAACTTGTTCAACCACTTTGGAAAGCAGTATGGAGGTTCCTCAAAAGACTCCACATAGAGCTCCCCTATGACCCAGCAATCCCACTTTTGGGCATTTATCCAATGAGCACAAACAAGACCATACTAAAGCTACCAGCATAGCTATGTTTATCACAGTATTATTTACCATAGCTAAGATATGAACCCAACCCATATGCCCCTCAGTAGATGAATGGATCAAGAAAATGTGGCATATATACATAATGGAATTCTATGCCTCCATCAGAAAGAATGACATTGCTCATTTGTTAGGAAATGGAAAGACTTGGAAAAAATTATATTTAGTGAAGTAAACCAGGCCCAAAGAAACATAGGTCCCATGGTTTCCCTTATTTGCAATAACTAGTGTATGTCTGAGACAAGCAGAAACGGTCATATAAGTTGATGTTAAGTGAAATGAACCCCAATATAATGTCTCAAATGGAGTTTTTTTGCTATTGTTTCTAACACATTTATAAGATGATTTCTTTGTTGCTTTGTATGTCCCTCCCCCACAGTATAACCCCTGCTTTCATTGTATTTGATGTCAGTATAATTTGTGGAGGGGAAGGGAAAAACAAATCGTTTAAGTAGGGATACAGGTGGACCCATTGCAACAATGAGATGTACAAGTCGTTATGTCGAAAACGAACTTTACAACTTTCGTGGGGGGGTGGAGAGGATTGGGTGGGAGGGCGGGGGGGGGGGGGATGGGAAGGGATGAGAAGGAAAAACAAAGGAGGAGGCTACAATGCTTGATAAGAAATGTACTCATTATCTTGCCCATGTAATTGTAACTCCTCTGTACAGTATTTTCACAATAAAATAAAATAATAAAAAAAACAACAGCAAGGAAAAGAAAACCACTTGTGTCCCTATCTTGGGGTTCATTTCACTTAGCATCATCTTATATGGTCATATATGCATAGCTTTTTATCTTTTCTGCTTGTCTTAGACATATACTAGTAATTGCAACTAAGGAAAACCATGGGACGTATATTTCTTTGGGCCTGGCTTACTTCCTTAATATAATTTTTTCCCAAGTCTTTCCATTTCCTAACAATGGAGGCATAGAATTCCATTGCATGTATGTATGTATGTATGTATACACACACACACACACACACAAACACACACACACACACACACATACACACATATACATTTTCTTGATCCATTCATCTACTGAGGGGCATCTGAGTTGGTTCCATATCTTAGCTATGGTGAAAATGCTGCGATAAACATAGTCGTGCTGGTAGCTTTAGTATGGCCTTGTTTGTGATCGTTTGTGTAAATGCTCAAAAGTGGGATTGCTGGGTCATAGGAGAGCTCTGTGTGGAGTCTTTTGAGGAACCTCCATACTGCTTTCCAAAGTGGTTGAACAAGTTTACACTCCCACCAACAATGCAGTCGGGTTCCCTTTTGGCCACATCCCCTCCAGGATCTGTGGTTATTAGATTTCTTGATTATAGCCATTCATTCTATCTGGAGTGAGGTGGTATCTCAATGTTGCTTTGATTTGCACTTCTTTTATGGCTAGAGAAGTTCAATATTTATTTAAGTGTCTATTTATTGGCCATTCTTATTTCCTCTTCAGAGAAGTTTCTCTTTAAGTCTTTAGCCCACTTATTTATCGGGCAATTGTTTCTTTGAGGATTTGTTGTTGGGGCATTTAATTTTTTGAGTTCCAGGTATATTTTAGATATGAGACCCTTGTCCATTGTATAGCTAGTGAAGATCTTCTCCCAATATGTGGGCTTTCTATTGATCTTGCTAGCTGTGTCCTTTGCCATGCAGAAGCTCTGCAGTTTCATGCAATCCCATTTGTCCAACCTTTCTTTGATTTGTTGTGTTTCTGGGTCTATATTAAGAACATTTTGGCCTGTGCCAACAAGCCCTAAAGTTTCTCCTATAACTTCCTGTAATGTTTCCAGGGTGTCTGCTTTGACTCAGAGGTCTTTGATCCATTTGAAGTTGATTTTGTTGCAGGGTGATATATAAGGATCTAGCTTTAGTTTGCTACAGGTGTTTAACCAATTTTGCCATCACCATTTACTGAAGAGGCTGTCTGTCTTCCATTCTATTTTTTAGCTCCCTGATCAAAGATTAGGTGGCTATTGTCTGTGGGTTCATTTCTGGGTCTTTAGTTCTATTCCATTACTCCATGTCTTTATTTGCTGGTATATTTTAGACTCCATGACTGAAAAAAAATCAGCAAAATAATAGGGCTGGAACTGTAGCCCAAGTGGTAAACTAACAGCCCAGTGAATATGAAGCCCTAAAATACAGATCTTAGTGCCACCAAAGGAAGAAACTAAGTAAAACGGAAAGAATGACATGGAGTTAATTTGATCAAAGTACACTGCATTACATGCATAAATGTAAAAAGCACAATAAAGCCCATTTGTATAATTCATTTATACTAATACAAATGTAGAAAGAGCCAAGTGTAGATACTCATGTCTATAATAATACTACTCAGGAGGCAGAGATCTAAGGATCATGGTTCAAAATCAGCCCATAAGACACCTACCTCCAATAAGCTACTCAGAAAAGTCTGGAAGTAGTGCTGTGTCTTGAGTAGTAGAGCAAAAGAAGCTCAAGGACAGCACCCACATCCAGAGTTCAAGCCACAAGACCAGTTAAAAATGAAAAAAAGAGGGGCTGGGAAGTTGGCTCAGTGGTGAAGTGCTTGCCTTGCATGCATGAGTCCCTGGGTTTGATTCCTCAGCACCACATAAACAGAAAAAGCCAGAAGTGGCACTATGGCTTAAGTGGTAGAATGCTGGCCTTCAGCTGAAGAGCTGAGGGACAGTGCCCAGGCCCAGAGTTCAAGCCCAGGACTGGCAAAAAATGAAAAAAAACATTCATTCCATCTTAGGAAAACTAAAGTGAATTATCAAATCATAAATTCAAAACCTATCCTTAGTTTAACTATATTGTATTAAAGTATAAAACAGTTATATTTCTAGAAGAAAGAATAAGACTGACTAGGTGTAGATTTCTCAGCCAAAGTACCAGAACACAACATATACCACAAAAGTTGAAAAATTGAATATCTGCAAGATTAAAAGTTTTTGTTCTGAAAAACATCTCTTAAGTAAATGAATGGAAAGACCAGCTGCAGATAAGAAAATATTTTCACATCTGACAGAGGACTTGCAAAGTTATAGGACATGACTGAAAAGGAATTTTTAAAAAGATATCACCACACACATATCAAAATGGCTTTATAGTGAGAATATTAAACACTGAGAAAGCGCTGATGAACCTGATCTCATTCATTGCTGGTGGAAATACAAAATGGTACAGTCTGGAAAGATTTGACATTTTCTTTCTTTTCTTTCTTTGTGCAAGTCCTGGAGCTTAAACTCAGAATTTGGGCCTGTTCCTGAGCTTTTCTGCTCAAGTCTAATGATTCTGCTCCCCATCCAGGTTTTTGGTGGTTAATTGGAAATAAGAGGGTCTCATGGACTTAAGAGAAATATCCTCAGATCTCAGACCCTTGAGTTGTTAGGACTATAGGCTTAAGCCTCCCACGCCAGGCTTTCTGTGTTTGTGATGAGTGTGTTTGTGTATAGTTACTAGGGCTTGAATTCAAGTCCTCATGCTCTTCTTCAGCTTTTTTGCTCACATCTGAGTTCTACCACCAGAGCCACACTTCCACTTCCTGGCAGATTCTTTTAGCACTGAAAATATTCTTCTTCTTCTTTTTTTTAATGTTCTCAGGTATTTATTGGGCATTTATAATCTGATAATTCACAATCATCATTAACAATGTCTAGCATTGGGTATTCAGAAGTAAACAATAACAATGAGGTACATGATTTCAAGGAAAGTTGAGCATATTTATTTTTCCTAAGTGTAACTTTTAATTCTCTCTTTTTTTGTTTTTTTTTTTTCAGTCAGAGACTGTGACTCTAACTGGGTACCTGACACTTTTGTTCATTGGCTAGTGCTCTACCAATTGAGCCATGCTTCCAACCTCTCTATTTTTTTCTTTACTGCATTATCCCTTTTCCTAAATCTAAGACAAATAAAAGATTGTAGGTAGAATAGAAATTTGTCTGTTCAAGATTAACTATTAATTCTAGCAAATGGAAAGTAAGAATTTTCTCCAACAGAAATTATAATACAAAAGAGCCAAAATGCAAAGCAGAAAAGAGAGGCAGTGACTTAAGGATAAAATCCACTTCACTGAGGCAAAAGGTCATAACCAGTGCCATCTTTCCATTCATCTCATCCACTCAATAGTTGCCCCTAGAACATATCTACTTTTTAATTTCAAGGTTTGAGTTGAAAGGTTATCATCAAAGTCATTACTGAACTCATACCAGTACTGTCCTAAAAAACAAAGATAAAAAAGCCATCTGTACTATTGTTCCAAACAAACTCACTCTAACACTGTGGCTAAATCATTATTCTTGTATTTCTCTTGGCTCATTTTCAACTAATTATATGGGCATCACAGGATCTGTATTGATATAGTATTGGAAATCTGTATTGATACAGTATTCCAAAAATGCCCCAGGATTTCACACCTCCAAATGTCTACCTTAATCATTTACTCAAATAAAAGAATTTACTCAGATTCAGCATCTGCAACCTGTTCTTGCAAATCTCTCAGAAGAGCTTTTATTTTCTCTTGATTCTCAGAGGTCACATGCAGGGTTTGAAGGGCCACTTTGGCTTTGGGCTTCCACTTAGGGCGTGTTTCTCCTTTGCTTGTGCTACTGCTGCTGGGTCTGGATGGGCGCTTTGATTCACTGAAGATACAAAAGTTATCTCCATCATCTCAGAGTCGACTTGAGGCCTTTCTATTGCCACCACCACTGCCACCGCCACCACCCCCAGAAGTATGACTCCTGCTTCCTCTTCCTCCTCTCGAAGATCCTTTCCCACCTCCTTTGCCTGATTTGCCTTTTCTTCTTACTGAAGAACTCATTTTCCCCTGGCTCGCAGTGTTGCTTCTCCAGGCAGCGGTCTGGAAGTGGTAACCCCCAAGAGTCAGGGGTCCCAACTGGCTCTGGGCTTGGGTCTCACCTGGAACAGCACAGTGGGGGTCCCTGCTGCAGCTGCACAACCCAGCGACTTCTTCTGATTGTGAAAATATTCTTATCATCCAACCCTGAACATACACTTAACATCTAGCCCAGCAACTGAATATCTGGGTATTTAGCATGATGAAATGAATTTATGTTAGCACAGAAAACTCTATGTGATTATTCATAGCATTTTTTCTTATTTATTTTTGCAGTGCTTGACTTTGAAGTCAGGGCCTTGTGCTTGTGAGGCAGGTTCTCTTACAATTGAGCCACAACTGCAGCCATTCTTGTGCTGTTTTTTTGTAATACCAACATGGGTCTTATACTCAAGGTCTGGGCACTGTCCCTGAACATTTTTGCTCAAAGATTCATGATGAACGACTTGAGCAACAGATCAACTAGTAGCTTTTGGTCACTTAATAAGAGATAAAATGATGTCACTGACTTTCCTACTGGGCCTGGCAGCCTGCTTCAAATCAGAAGCCTCCTGAGTGCTTGGGATTACAGTTGAGGGACATCAGCACCTTGCTGTGCTGGGTTTTGTTGTTGTTTTGTTTGTTTTTAAGATAAGACTCTCAAGTCCTGTCCAGTGGTGCACTATTTTAGGTGACTATTTTAGGCTTCCTATCATACTTAGAGTAACAGGAGTAGGCCACCAGGGGCACCTCTCAGTTCCAATTTCTAAAACTTATCTCCTGTGTCTAGACTTGAACCATAAATGTCCCCATCTCAGCATTTCAAGTAGCTAGGACTATACATGTGAGCCACTGACACCTAGCTAGCAGGTGTATTTTGTGTACATGTGTACCTAGCTCAGCCCACCAGAAGAGTCCATGTGGCAGGCAGTCTGTGGGAAGGTGTGCAGAGGGTGTGCAGGCTGCAAGCAACTATGCAGGCAGCTGGAAAGTGACTAATGGCAGGTGGGCAAGCCAGCAGATGTTCTGGCAGGCAATTAGGTAAAAGTGAATGCAGCAGCTGCAGTGGGGACTTGTGAATGTGGACACATATGTGCGTATATGTGTGGTGGAAAGAAGTGTGGAGGCAGAGGAAGGAGTGGGTCAGGGCAGAGTGTGGGAACACACAGTGATCAGTGCTGCCTTAGTTTTACCTTGAACCTCTACTGCTGTTGCTGCCACCTCCTAAACATGCCCAGAGCCTAAAGCCCTGCTGGGCCGGTGAGATGGGAAAGAGGGGAGGGCTGGAACAGAGGTGAGTCAGTTTGGTCCTGAATTTGCCTGCTAGATCTCAGTGGGAGTGGACAAAATATTAGATGACATGGGCAAGGACAGCACCTGAAAAAGCAGGTACTGTGGGTGGCTGTTGTCACTCCGAACCCTGAGTGAATGCACAGTGCAGGTTGCAGGGCCCCACATACACAACTATGATGCAAGTGAGGCAGGGGAGTAGAGCCCAGTGAGCTTGGGGAGTGGCAGCCTCTGAGAGTGAGGCTTTGAACTAAAATCCTACTGATCTCCTCCCAAGTAGCCCGGCAAATCTGCAGATTTTACAGTATATGGAATTCTGTCTCATTTTATTATCACAGTAGTTCTGAGATGGCAAACATGATTTGCTAGAAAAGGAAATTGAGAGATAAAAAGATTTATACTTCAGACATTTTACAGTTCATTAAAGGATTCTCTAATCCAACTTCCTTGTTTTACAAGCACAGAACCTGAGCTCCAAGACATTTATAAAGTTGTCAACATCACATAGGAAGTATGATAAAGGTAGACCAAAATCAAGGCTTCTCTAAATACTAGCTCATTTTTGTAAAAGCTACTATTTTGGGGAAATGCTGGGGTTTGAACTCAGGCCCTTCTGTTTACCAGTCTACCACAATATTGATATACCTTAATAGAAAGAGCTCATTTTGTATTTTAAGTGTTGAAACTTCATTAGCATTGAATCTAAAGGAAAGGAGGATAAGATAAACATGATAGAAAGGAAAATGGGCTGGGAAGGTGGCTCAATGGTAGAGTGCTTGCCTTGCATGCTTGAGGCCCTGGGTTCGATTCCTCAGCACCACATAAGCAAAAAGAAAAAAGCCAGAAGTGGCACTGTGACTCAAGTGGTAGAGCGCTAGCCTTGAGCTGAAGACCTGAGGGACAGCACCCAGGCCCAGAGTTCAGGCCCCACGACCGGACCCCAAAAAAAAATTAAAAAAAAAAATAAAAAAAATTAGAAAGGAAAACATGAAAAAATACTTTTTTTTTCTTTCTTTTTTTTTTTTTTGTCGGTCATGGGGCCTGAACTCTAGGCCTGGGCGCTGTCCCTGAGCTCTTCAGCTCAAGGCAAGCGCACTACCACTTGAGCCACAGTGCCACTTTTGGTTTCCTAGTGCTTAATTGGAGATAAGAGTTTCACTGTCTTTCCTTGCCTGGGCTGACTTTGAACTGCGATCCTCAGATCTCAGCCTCCTAAGTAGCTAGGATTACAGGCATGAGCCACCAGTGCCCAGCTAGAATAATTTTGAATATCTTTGCAAGTACATATGAAGACAAGATAAAGAACCTCAATAGACATCTGTGGGGGACAGGGAAAATAAATTAATAATCCATCCTATAAATAGTATAAATGATGTGCTTTAATTTCTTAAAAAAATGAGCTCTGTGATCTTGTTTGGCCCTAGTAGAGATATGGACTTTGGCATCTTGAGGTCACATAATTTGTTTCTGTTTGTTTTCTATTTAAAATAAACATTTGTGTCCGCAATGAAGAGCACAGCATCTTGTTATTTCCTTTCATTGACCCATTGTAACAATAAGATGTACAAGATACTATGTTGAAAACAAACTTTACAACTTGGGGAGGAGGGAGGAGTTGGGGAGGTAGGGAGGGAAGAGATGGTAGGGGAAAAACAAAGGAGGGGGTAACAATGCTCGATAGGAAATGTAGTCATTACCTTACTCATGTAACTGTAACCCCTCTATATCTTTACAGTAAAAATATATTTTAAAAACTGCAAAAAAGAGCATAGCATCTAGAATTACGGACAGCTTCTACAACTTTACAGATACTTAGATGAGAGTGTGAAGCAATGGGTCCAAGCACTTGGCTTCAACTTTTGTACGTAGAGTTTAATAATAAGCTTTTGTGCATCATTAACACTAAATTTATTAAAGGGTGTTTTAATCTTGTTAAATACTGAATCATTGAAAAAATAGTTAATTGAGCTGGGTACTGTAGAGCACATGGGCAGCAAAGATGGCACAGTTGAGTGGGCAGAGCCTGATTTACTGTAGAGAACATGGGCAGCAAAGATGGTGCTGAGAGGGAGTTGAGTGGGCAGAGCCCAATTTGCTTTATGTTCAGTGCATAACCAGCCCATGGAAGCTTAGGTGCATAATAGGGTGTGACCTTGACAGTGATTGGTTCCTCTTCCTCCCCTGCCATGCCACCAGCTCTTTTTTGCTTTGAAAAGGGCTTGCTCCATTTTAATAAACGAGTATTCCTGCTTGACTTGACTCCCCACTGCGTCTGATTGTCTCCCAGGCTAAGGGAGGCTGGGGAACGGGTGAATGGCCACACTTACCTTTCCTCAGACCCTGTCCGTCTTTCGTGGGACGGACGAAGACCCGACAGGTACCAGTGGTTTAAGCCTGTAATCCTAGCTACTCAGGGGGCTGAAATCAGAGGATCATGGTTCCAACCCAGCCTAAGCAGGAAAGTCCTCCAAACTCTTATCTCCAATGAAGTAATAGAAAGCTGGAAGTAGAGCTGTGGCTCGAGTGGTAGACACTAGCCTTGAGCATAAAAGCTCAAGAACATAGCCCAAGCCCTGAGCCCTGAGCCCTGAGTTCAAGGCCCAGCTCTCTCTCTCTCTCTCTCTCTTTCTCTCTCTCTCTCTCTCTCTCACACACACACAGTTCATTAAAATTCCATAGTTTTAATCAGCTTAACACCTACTCTTCCAATATCTTGCAGTTTTATTGCTCTTCAGATGATACTCTTCTTTAAAAATTCAAATGACTACAACTTTATTATTTTAATCCTAATTAAATGTTCTTTACAAACCTAACAATTTAAACTTTCCACCTTTCCTCAGTGCTCCATGATAGTTGTTTGAGAATATATTTCATTGCCACATTTTAACTTAAAGGGATTTATTACTGGTTAATGAATTAGAATGAAAACCTATATACTATTTTCAGAAATACATAATCATTGCTTCCTGCTTACATTATTATATAGTTAATGAGATTGTAGACATAGAGTTTACATAATGCCTTGTAAATCTCATTTCACGGGCCATATTGGGGGGTTAAACTCAGGACCTCATGCTTGCCAGGCAGGCAGTAAACCATTTGATCCATACCTCAGCTCCATTAATTGAAAAGTTTAAGCATTTGAAAGCAAGGTGTGATGGTATCCACCTGTCCTTCCAGCTATTTTTGAGGCAGAGGTAGGTGGGCACTTGAGCCCAGAAGTTCGGGGCCAGCCTAGACAATATAATGAGACTCCATATCAAAAGAAAGAAGAAAGAAACAGGCATGTGTTAAGGAGTTTGTGATTATCTCTATTGATGTAGCTATATAAAGACCACTTCACAAGGAGTGTGGCTATTTGAATAAATTTCACATTATTTAATTTCATGTTGGTGGTACTGGAATTTGAACCCTGGGACTCATACTTGCCATGTTGTTCCTCTTTCCACAGAGCCAGACTTCAGCCTTGAGTTCTTTCTGCTGGTTATTTCTGAGACTCCAGTCCCTGTTTTTGAGATGTGTGTCATTTCCTGCCTTGGTGTTTGTTTGGACATGATCTACCTTTGTTAGGCTTACCAAAGAAGCTAGGATAACAGATGCACACCGCCATGTGTAGCACTTCCTTGAGAAGAGATCTTGCAAACATTTCAGGAACTTGATCCTTCCAGTTTCACCCCCTAAGTAGCTAGAATTGCAAAGGTGAACCAACAGTGTTGTGCCTAGGTCCCAGGACCCCCACCATGAAGACCACTGAGAGTCAGACTTTACAGCTGTTCTAAGGTTTTATTTAGACGGGCTGCAACTCGGGCTTTGTCCTACACTCCAACACAGAGGAGCCTAGGAGGAGAGCCCCGAGCTAAATATTTGCAGGGGTTATAAAGGCACACAACCAACCAGGTGTTTGGATTAACACCACATGTTGCTCTGCTAGACAGAATTTGCTGATCTTAGGTTTAGTTTAAACAAGCAACAAGTGGTCACTGCGTCAAAACCTTAACCCTTCAACAGCTCTTGGTATTATGTTTTAATAAAAGTAGATAGCTCTTCTGCTCCCTGAAAAGGAAAGGTACATGCAACACAAAAACTTTGGAAGCCCAGTAACCAACAGTTTTATACAAAATGGTTATTGTTTAATGAGCTTTTGCGGCTATAGAGAAATGAGACTTATGCACCAGTGGTTCATAACTGTAATTCTAGCAACTCAGAAGGCTGATATATGTGGACCATAGTTTGAAGCCAACCCAGGTAGAAAAGTCCAGGGGACTCTTGTCTCCAATTAACCAGCAAAAGTCTGGAAGTTGAGCTGTGGCTCAATGGTGCAGTTCCAGCCTTGAGCAAAACAGATAAGGGACAGCACCATGGCCCTGAGTTCAAGCCCCAGACTCAACACACACACACACACACACACACACACACACACACACACACACTGAAAAACCATAAAGAGGGTTATACAAAACCGTGTGACATTTAGCTAAGAAATACCTAAAGTAAGTGAGTTAACCACGATCATAAGCTACACAGGCTATTAAACAAAATCTCAGTAGATTGGATTTTCAATGATTTGTCACTCATACCACGTACTGTTCAAATACAATAGAATAATTTTGATTACTTCAAAGGATTTTTTTTCTCAAATCTACATAATGACTACAACTTGCCAGATAGGGGAAAGAGTACTACTTATTCAAGACTGTTATTTTTGAACCTATTTCTAGGCTGCCTACACTCAGTCTGCAGGGGAAACTGTTTAACAGGGAATGGGGTGGTCCCAAGTAGTCAATTTCAAAAGTGTCCCAAGGTTGATCATGTGAGCAGGTACTGCACATGCTATTCTGACAGCTAAGCCATTCTGATTGCTAATAGGGAAAACAGCTTTCAGAGATGGATTTTTTTGAAAGGAGTCTCCAATTCTATTTTGATGAAGCAAATATTGAAAGAGTCCACTTATAAAACTTCTTTCTAGGATGGTTATTAATAATGTATTTTCATGGCTAAGATGTTCTGGAGAGTATTTTAAGCCAATCTGTAACTGTTGCATTGAATTGTGGATTCATGGATAGAAATCATGCTTAGTAAGATTTGACTTTGAGCATCCTCACTGAGCCTGGCCTTGGGCTCACTGTTAGCACTGCACCATTACATTTAGAAAAGCATTCTCTTCTATAAAGTCAATGATTTCATAAGATGTGAATAAACATTGCTGATAGGTTTTGTGTAATTTTGATCATAATGTACCTGCAATCTTTGCAAATAGTGGCCAAGGGGTATTGACTTTTCCCTTAGTTAAGCAAAGTTAAGTATACCTTCCTATTTTTATTTTAGTATTGAACACCACTAACCCCAACTAAAATAACCACAGTGATTTCTTGCCAACTAATACAATGTTATGCAAAACTATAAATTGTGTTCTTAATTTTTCCTGTGGTATTTTCGCAAAATCTCAGGAATAAAACCCATAATGAAGATGTTGAGTTCACATTGTTCTACTAAATTTAGTATCCATTAATCAAAGCTTAAAATTTGTATTCTTTAGTTAGATTGTCGTTAAAGTTAGTCATTTGGCTTCTAAATATTCGATAGATTTTTTTAACTAAGATGTTATGATGGTTTTTTCTGTCATTTTAAATGTCAATAGTCAAATCAAAATGTATGATATTTCTGATTAGCTTGTGAGTTCATGAAAAATTATTAACAAGAATACACATTGATTTTATCACGATATACATGTTTAAAATCCATGGAAGTGATGACATTGTCCAAAAAACATGCATTCTTTTTTATTATTAATGTTTTTTAATTATGAAAATACTGTACAAAGGGGTTACCATTACATGAGCAAGGTAATGAGTACATTTCTTTTTTTGGGGGGGGGGTCCAGTTATGGGGCCTGAACTCTGGGCCTGGGCGCTGTCCCTCAGCTCTTCAGCTCAAGGCTAGCGCTCTACCACTTGAGCCACAGCCACTTCTGGCTTTTTTCTTTTTGCTTATATGGTGCTGAGGAATTGAACCCAGGGCCTCAGGAATGCAAGGGAAGCCACCTTCCCAGCCCCATGAGTACATTTCTTATCAAGCATTGTTGCCTCCTACTTTGTTTCCCCTTACCATCCCTGCCCTCTCATCTCCCCCCCCCAAGAAATGCATTCTTTACTTGACTTATATAACTGTAACACCTCTGTATGTCACTTTTATAATAACAATAAAAAATATTGTGAAAAGCCCATTGCTGCTGGGCACCTGTTACTCACGCCTGTAATTCTACTTACTCAGGAACCTGAGATCTGAGGATCACAGTTCAAAGCCAGGCTAGTCAGGAAAGTTTGTGTGGCATTTATCTCTAATTAACCACCAAAAAATGGAAGTAGAGACTGTGATTCAGTGGTAGAGCACTAGCCTTGAGTGAAAAAATATCTCAGGGACAGCACCCAGGACCCAAATTCAAACCCTAGGGACAGCAAAAAAATTAAAAACCTATTCTTTTCTTTTACATTAATAGGATGACTATATTTTTATTAAGCATCCATGTATTATGTGAAGCATCCACATGAAATTTATCTAGTGTTTATAAAATGTAAATTGCAATAAATATTAAAATGAAAACAGCTTAATATTAATTTCTGAATAGCACTTCTATAACATATTAACTTTAATGTGTGCCAAAATTGGACTTTTTTGTACCTGTTCTTGAACTCAGGGCCTATATACTGGTGGTCCCTGAGCTTATTTTGATCAAGGCTAGAGTTCCAAGACTTGAATCACAGCTCCACTTCCAACTTTTTAAAAGAAGACTGTCTGAAATTTCCTGCCTGGGTTGGCTTAAAATTGTGATCTTCAGATCTCAGCCTCCTGAGTAGGTAGGTTTACAGGCATGAGCCACCCGTGCCTGACAAATATTCCAAACTCAGTGATTTTACCTTGTTTTAATGTTAAAGACAGAATAAACTGCTCTAGTCTATATCTTCTGCTAATGAAAAATGAGTTATTTTATTATGTGAGTGTGTGGGTGGGTGAGAGAGAGAGAAAGATAAAGATGCTGACAGTCAGAAAGAGTTATTGAAGAGATACAAAAAGGTCAAAACAAACATCTATTTTTGGGCACTGGTGGTTCATAACTATAATCCTAGCTACTCAGGGGGCAGAGATCTGAAGACTGAGATTTGAAGCCAGCCTAGGAAGAAAAGTCCAAGTGATTCTTATCTCCAATAAACCAGCACAGATCTACAAGTGGAGGTGAAAAACAGGTTGTAGGCTGGCAGCCTTGAGCAAAAAAGAATGCCCAGAAGTTGGGTTCAAGTCCAGGTAAACACATATGCATGTGCATATTTTTGAAGGGATATGAGGAAAAAAACCTATTTTAAGGCTTCGGATGCTGTTCAAGTGGTTGAAAATGTGGCTATCACTCTACATGATTCCCAGTACTGCTAAAAAAAATGCTACTTAAACCTAAGAAACTGCCAATGCAAGGTTTCCTTTGTGTAAAACATTACCATTTTTCTTTAAGGGATGACTTGCTAAGATTAAGTATCTTTCTCATCAGTATTTAGAACAAGAACTAACAGTGCTGTATATTTAGGATTATACACATGATCCTTATTTTTAACTTAGTATTAAATCTCCCAAATCTATTTCCTCCTCTCCTCACCCCAGTATTCAAAGTACAGGGTTTGTTTTGCAAATGGCATAGATTGTTTTCATTTCTGCTTATAAAGGTTCTATATGTCTATTAAAAATATTTGGAGCAATAGGAAGAACAGAACTCATAGCATAATAATAAAATGACTTCTTAGTGGCGCTGTAGCTCAAGTGATAGAGCACTCGCCTTGAGTTGAAGAGCTGAGGGACAACGCCCAGGCCCAGAGTTCAAGCCCCACGACCGACCAAAAAAAAAAAAAACTATATAGAGCACTCAGAACCTCAGCAATTTAAAATGACTTCTTACTGGGTAATTCTTGGTATCAACAATTTGTTTCTCTCAGAAGAGATTTTTTTAATGACTCTCTAATAGAAAGGGGACATATACACATTAAAGAGTGTTTTTTGCATTTTTGTTTTTTGTGACAGTCTTGGGGCTTGAACTCAGGGTCTGGGCTCTGTTGACCTTTTTTGCTCAAGACTATTGCTCTACTACTTAAGCCACAGCTCCACTACCAACCTTTTGGTGATTTATTGAAAATAAGAATTTCATGGGCTTTCCTGCCTGGACTGGCTTTGAAACATCCTCAGTTCTTAGCTTCCTGAATACCTAGGATTACAGGTGTGAGCTATCGCCACAAAATTAACACATTCAAACTTGAGAGGCTCATCCTATACTGTCAGGTCTCCAAGTTCTAGAATCAAGCTTTCTTCAAAACCCATTCTAGAAAATAGTTTATCTTTCCAAAATAGAATACTTTTGAAAAGTCTAAAGTTCATGTGAAATACAGCAGGCCTGAGGCCTGAAAAGCCCACATTCTAAGTTCAAATCCTCCTCTACTCAGCTGAGAAGAACAATCAGTGCTAGAGAAAGAGGAAAAATGGAAAGAATATTTGTCATGAAATCTGGTGCTTCTAGGCATGATGACTACAAAAGGAAGACTGAGCAAGATGGAATTTCCAGACAGAAGATGGAGACCGTCACTTGCCCTTTATTCTTCTGCAAGTTCTGCCTTCCATGACTGTGGTTCAGCCTACTCCTATGGAATCTTCCCTATATAGTTGCATGTTCCCTTTGGGCAAGGAGTTGGGGAGAACAGAAGAACTCCTCAGCTGTTTTTCCCCTAAAGACGAGCTAGATTACTAGTGGCAGTAAATATGTGAGATATGGGATACCCACAATATCTGCACTCTTTGCCACTACTATAGAGGGAGCAAGGTATCAAATATTCTTGGGAGTCTATGTTTCTTTGGGCCTGGCTTACTTCACTTAATATAATTTTTTCCAAGTCTTTCCATTTCCTAACAAATGGGGCAATGTCATTCTTTCTGATGGAGGCATAGAATTCCATTGTGTATATATACCACTTTTTCTTGATCCACCCATCTACTGAGGGAGTATATATCTAAATCAGGAAGTTACAAAGCTTACAGTTGTTGAAGATAAAACCATTGAAGGTGAATGAACAGATCAAAGATGGGTAAAAAGCAACTAAAAAGATCAGGAGAGTCTTTGTGCCAATTAACCAGAAAGAAGTTGGAAGGGAGTTTTGACTCAATGGGTAGAGAGGCAGCCTTGAGTGAAAAAGGTAAATGTGAGCTCAAGGCAATGAATATAAGCCCTAGTTGCAGCACACACAATAAGCGAGAGTGGAACAGTAGGCCAACTACAAAAAAGAACAGAGAATAATTGCATATTGGGACTGATTTTGCATAAAGAACCACTGAGAGGATGAATCAGAAACCAATACCTGCACCTACAGGAGGCCATTTGGGGTCAGAAGTGGGAATGACAAAAATGAAAGCTTCCAAAACCAACCAGGACAAAAGAAATGAAAATGGAACTATCTTTTATAGAATGTTGGTTTTGAACTGGGTAATTTAAACCTTTTTAAATGCACGGTAACAAAACAGATAAATTAATGAGAAAGCCATCTCAGTGGGTAAGCAAACGAATCACAAAGAAAGTTTTCCAAATTATATTTGGAACCAAATTAAAGAAGAGGATCAGTTTCCTGTCCTCAGGGACAGCTGGCATGATCTGATCTTTGGCTTGATATTTAGACTGAGCCTGAGGCCCAGGGAGGAAGAAGTTTCCTTGCTGACCAAGGGAGCCCAGGGAGAAGTCTATCTCAGTTAAGGGACTGAAGCAGCAGCACATAGCAAGTTATCTGGCCCAACATTTATGGCTGCTAATGTGTATTCCTTTCTCTTCTCTCAGGAGAATGCTACTGTGTCCATGACACCTACATGTCAGAAGGGGGCTTCTAAATCTTGTCAAAGTCATTTGGTGTTTTGGTTTTGTGTTGTAATCTAGTACCTGGTAGCCGAATTTGAACTCAGGGCCTCACAATTTCTTGGCTTTATCACTCATGACTGGTGCTCTAGCACTGGAGTCACACCCCAGTTCTGCTTTTATTAGGTAAGTGAAGATGGAGATTTCTGCCCCCTGCTGGCTTGAAACCTCTATTTTCCTGGTTCAGCCTTGTAAGTAGCTAAGATTACAGATGTGAGCCACTGGTGCCTGATTGATAGGCGGATTTTTTTTTCCTGTGGCATTTTTCATTGTAAATTACCCATGTTCTTCAAAACACCCTCCCCAACTTGGTTCTTGGTGATATTGAAAGCAGTTACCTACATCTACAAATTTACTAACTACTGCTTCTTCTAGCAGTTTTTACGGTACACTCAGCTTTCCTACTTCTTTGAGGCTTAGTCTCTTTGTCTAGAGAACCCTCACCTGAGGCCAGAAAATGAGCAACATGCTGGTCATTCTACAATGCGATCCCTGCAGCGTCTTCAATGTGCAAGGCTCCTCCTATCTTCCTGCTCTGCCCTCTTAAACCTGTGCTCTCTTCACGCTGCTAAGGTAGCTCTCTGTCCACTACTAATTGTAAAGTGGGCCAACAGCTAAAAGCCTGCCATGTGTGTCCAAATTCAACCAGAAAACACTAACTCTCTTAGACTCCAATATCAGTAGAATCTCACATCTTTTTGCCAGGGCTGGTTCATATGGATATCCTCACTTCAAGGGAGGCTAGAAGGTGAGCCTCTTTACTAGGCACTGGGAAAATTTGAGTCTGTAATGGAAAAGATAGGAAGAATGGACACCAGGTAAGATACACTCATTAATTCCCATTTAAAGCTTATAGTTTACAGAGGCCCTCAGACAGCTATCAAACAGGTCTTCAGGAGAAAGAGGCCCCACACCACATACATGTGTATATCCTTCTCACTCTATTTGCCCTGCCAATGTCCACTCTATATCAATATTCAATAAGGATCCTTGGCCTCTGACTCCATACATCTGCCTATCTCCACGGGACAAAGTATGTCCTCTAGTAAAGCACTAAGGAAGAGGAAAATTGATTATGTGTTGCAGTTACAGATATAGTATTCAGGAGTTAGGAGAAGAAAAAAGAAAAACTGTTGAAATCCACTGCTATATGAAAATCTCTCTCACACTAGCTCTCTCTCTCTTTCTCTCTCTCTCTCTCTCTCTCTCTCTCTATCTCGTGCTGTGTGTGAGAGAGAGAGAGAGTGGGGGGGAGAGAGTTCTGGGACTTGATTGAACTTAGGACCTAGCCCTGAACTTTTTGCTCAAGGCTAGTGCTCTACCATATTGAGACAAAGTGCCCATTCTGGGCTTTTTGTAGTTGATTAGAAATAAGACTCTCATAGACGTTCCTGCCGAGGGTGTCTTTGAACAGTGATTCTCAGATCTCAGTTTCCTGAATAGGTAGCATTACAGAAGTGAGCTTGCAATGCCTGCCTTGACATTTTCTTTTATAAAACCTTGCCTGAGGTTTGGGGTTAGTGGCATCATTTTATGAATTGAAAAAAAGCCCAGGAAGCCAAGTGCCTGTGCTTCATGGATATAGCTATTCAGGAGGATGAGGCTGTGATCTGAGAACTGAGACTCAAAGGCAACATGGGAAGGAAGGAAAGTCTATGAGACCTTATTTCTTATTACCTATCAAAAAGCCAGAATGCATGCTGTAGCTGAAAGTGGTAGAACACAAGTCTTGGGCACAGAAATTCAGGGAGAGCACCCAGGCCTACAGTTCAAGTCCCAGGGTCAGCACAAAAACAAAAACAAAAAAGCTGAGGGTTCTGTTGGATCACCCTTGTAATCCCAGCTACTCAGGAGGAAAATCTTGGGAGAATTGAGGTTTGAAGCAAGCCTAGGCCAAAAAGGAATCATAAAACCTTTTATCAAGTCTGCATCTTAATGAAAAAGGTTGTGTATAGTGGTTCTCATCCAAACTACATGACAGGCCATAGCTAGGAGGATGGCAATCCAGGCCAGCCCCGGGCAACAATAAGACATCCAATCTGAAAACTAGCTAAAGAGAAATGGTTGAGGCATGGTTTAAGTGGTAAAACTCCTGCTTAGCAAGTGCAAGACCTTAAGTTTCAACCACAAAGCCTCCAAAAATATCAACACACATAATAAGTAGTATAATTTTGAAAGATATGTAGCTTACAGGGAAAACAATAAATTACACAATAAAAAGTCTATGGGTAAAACTAAATCAACTGTTTAAAATTTTGTAAATTTATTTCTAAACATTTGTTTAAAAATATTTTGTAAATATTGGAATTATCCCCCACATGTCCAGGATATGCTCTAGAATTAATTAGTGTGTGTGTCTGCATGTATGTGAATGAGGGGGGGGGAGGGAGGAGTGAGGAGCACGAGAGGGAGAGGGAAAGGGAAAGGGAAAGAGGGAGGGAGATGGGGTGGGGGAGAGAGAGACAGACAGAGACAGAGACAGAGACAGAGAGAGGGAGGGAGGGAGGGAGGAGAGAGACCAAAGGCTTAAACTGAGCGCTTAGGCACAGTCACTGAATTTTTCTGCTCAAAGCTAGTGCTCTACCACTTGAACCACAGCTCCACTTTCTGCTACTTGATGGTTAATTGGAGATAAGAGTCTCAAGGAATTTGATGGTCAGACTGGCCAAGGGAAGTTGTAGCTTAAGGAGTAGAGTGCCATCCTTAAGGAAATCAAAGTTAAGGGACAGTGCCCAGGCTCTGGGTTCAAGCTCCAGTCTACACAAATAAATTTCCTTGGGCACTCTCATGCGTGTCAGAGAATACTCAACTACACACATGTTTTTGAGGAAAACACCATACAATGTGTGGTTAATATGTGCTAATAAAAATGTAAAAGAAACATATTTATAAGATTATTTCTTTGTTGCTTTGTATGTCCCTCCCCCACAGTATAACCCCTGCTTTCACTGTATTTGATGTTGTTATAATTTGTGGAGGGGAAGAGAAAAAACAAATGGTTTAAATAAGGATACAGGTGGACCCATTGCAACAATGAGACGTACAAGTCATTATGCCGAAAACGAACTTTACAACTTTGGTGGGGGGGGGGAGGAAGAGGGTTGGGTAGGGGGATGAGGGGAGGATGGGTTGGGAAGGGGAAACAAAGGAGGAGGCTACAATGCTTGATAAGAAATGTACTCATTATCTTGCCCATGTAATTGTAACCCCTCTATACAGTATTTTCACAATTAAAAAAAAGAGGAGACAGACAAGCAAAGCAGCGATGGAAAATCACCTTTGAGAAGTGCTCCTGAGATTCCTACACTGCCCAAGCTCAAGGATTAAAACAACTGTGGCATCTCAATCACTCATTTCTGGGAGGAAGTCAAAGCCAAGAGAGAGAATTGAGTCAGTTTAGCATGGTGCTGACATAAAAAGAGAAAACGTGCTAAGAGAGACTTTAAGTATTCACATCAAGAAAAAGTCATAAATATGTGAAGTCATGCTTGTTATTTATCTCAACTCATTCCACAATGCATCCACAGAAATTACGGGAGGAAAATGGCAGAGGAGAAGCGAGGGGCTAAACAAGCTCTCACATAGAAACCAGTTTTAGTGTTTCAGTGAAAAGTCCAAGGGTGCTGACTGTTGGGAAGTGGGATTTGGGTCCTGAGAGGTGGTTACCTCATTGAGACTGTGCCCCTCCTGTTTGAATCCACTTCTGAAACATCATGAGATGAGAAGCTTGGCTCCACTTCCCACTATCTCAGGTGGGCACAAAAGTCCATAAGCTTCAAATCTCCAACGAACCAGCAAAAAAATCACATACCACATGCTGCAAACCAGTAGGCTGATCACATGTGAACTGAGACCTCAGAAACACAAAAGAAACCTAGGCAGACAAACCAGGGCCTGGTTGCTGTCCCTTGTCTTGTTCACTCAAGGCTAGCACTCTACTACTGGATCCATAGTTCAATTCTAGTCTGTTTTTCATTAATCAGTGATAATATTCTCATTTAAGCCACCACTCCCAGATCTCGGCCACCTGAGCAGGCAGGATTAAAGCCATGAGCCACTGGTTCCCATTTGTGTACATTGTTGTTGTTTTTCTGTAGAGAGGCTGTAAGGCACATTCCATGCATAGTGGAACCAGCACTACCAATATCACCTAGAAATTGGTTGGACCCTTATGTCCCACTCCAGATCTGTTGACTATGCATTTCCTAAAGCATATTCATATAACTCATGAGCACAGTAAAGATTGAGATTTCCATCATCTATTCTTATTCTCAAAGCTCTAGAATCAGGACTGAGAAATCTTTGTATTCTTGAGATCAGGATCAATAATACATACATATATATATATACATATATATATAATATTTTTATTTAATGACTGACAAACCAGCCCCTTATTATATTAAACCAAACATTAATCTCTTATGTAATTCCTCCCATCATGTATTCTCCTTGATTGGATTGGAAATGAAAACACAATGTACTGAATTTTCCCAGAACCCAACTCCTCAAGTGAAAACAAAACATACCTTTCTGCATCCATTTTGGGTGACAAGGTGTTAGTAGATTTCTTGGAATTAACATGTATTTGTGGAACAAATAATCAAAGCTTATTGGAATGCAATAGGGAACACAGTCTTTGTGACCTATATTCTATCCTTCATACTGATTCTAATAGCACTGCAGTAAATGATGTTCTGATTCTTATTTCAGAATTAAAAGTCAACCACAAGATACATAGTAGGTGTTCAGGGTGCTACAAGGCTCTGTTCTCCCCTGTAAATTTAGTATTTGTGACCATTAATTTTCAACTTTTAATAATGCTTATCAAAAAATCTATTGCCAACATTCATTTTAAAATGTAAGTTATTTATTAAAATAAACACAAAATGAACTGTACAGTAATTTTACTATATACATACATTATGCACACAATGGCCATTCAGTCTGCTTTTGCTATGTCTCCCTACCCCTTTTCAGACAGCCTACCTGATCCCTAATAATCTCTGTTGAAATATTCACTCAAGAGTGGGATGCCCAGAACATGTTATGCTTTCTTTAATACCTTTCAATACACACATATAAAATATAAATTCTTGGGCTCAGTGGTAGTTTGTCTTGCATGCATTAGAACCTGTGTTCAATTCCTCAGTACCACATAAACAGAAAAAGCCCAATTTCCCAAATGTATATAATTAATTTTCAACAGTTTAAACATAAAATCTTTCCCTTGCTTATGGCTGGGACTCCACTATTTGGACCATTCATCCAGCTCAGCTTTCTGATGGTATTTTAGAGATGAAGTCTAGTAAACTTTTCTTCCCAGGCTGAAAACACAATCTTCCATATCACAGCTTCTCCATAGACAAGAGTTAAAAGCGAGAGCCAATAGCACATATCAATAATATAACAAATTTGAAAGTGTGAATATACACTAGCTTTTGAATACAATAACATTGTGAGAAAAGGAACCACACACACATACATACACACAAGCACATAGGTTAAAAATAATTCAACCTTCAAAGTTTACATTTATCCCCAGGACATGTTATCTGGTGAGTAGTACCATTTTCCCCTGGAATTTTCCCATAGATTACACCTGGAATTCTCAAGGAAAATGTGCATTCTTCCTAAAGATTCCTCCCCTGTAAAGTACAAGATCCCTTTACACTCTGACACATACTTTGACACTTTTTCAGTCTGATAGATTGCTTTTTGTGACAAATCAGGGAAGGCTGCTACCACAAGCCTTCCCCGCATTGCTCACATATAAAGGGCTTTTCTCCAGGATGAATTTTTGGTGTCCTCTAACATGGCAGTGTTGCCTGAAGGATTTGTAGCAATAAGGACACTTTTGGGGTTTCTATTCAGTGTGAAGTTTTGTGTGTACAAGAAGACTATATGTTGCTCTATAGGCTTTCTGAACACACCTCAAAGGCATTTCCAACATTTATTTTTTTGGTGTCTCTTAACATGTGACTAAGTGTTAAAAATGTTAACACAGTGGCTACCTAAAGTATTTTTTAGTCTTCTATGGCTTATAAATGTTAATGAACACAACAGTTTTGAACTGCACACACATTGCAGGGAAGTCTTTTTTCCTCTAGTGTGTATTAGCTTTATCTGGTAAGATTACCATGCTTATAAAAAGCTTTGCCACATTCATTACATTCATATTGTTTTTGTTCAGAATGAATTACTTTTTCACCTCAGAAACCAGTTATTTCTAAAGGATTTCTTACTCTCATGTCATTTATGAAGTTTTTCCCCTGTATGAATCATTGCATGCCTTTTAAGGTTAGAATTTGAGCTGAAGCATTTTCCACAACTATTACATTTATGTTGTTTGTTACCAGTGTGGACTCTGAGATGCAACTGCAAATCTGTGGGTCACAGAATGTTCTCTCACACTGACTGAATTTAAGTAATTTCTTTCTACTATGGGATTTCTTATGTTCCATTTGTTGTGTGAATGAACTTAAGAGTTTTCCGTATCTTTGTTGCTGTTGTTTTTAATGTACCTAGAATGTATTATGTGATTTTTTTGTTTCTTTTGCATGTTCTTCCTCCATAGTATAACCCCTGTTTGTACTGTTATTTGATTCCAGTGACCTGCATCTTGTATATACATTTTTTTAATTTGGGGAGGGGAAAGGAAATTAAAAAAATGCTGAAACAAGGATACAGGTTGAGCCATTGTAACAATGAGATGTACAAGACACTATGTTGAAAATGAACTTTACAACTTTGGGGGGGTGAAGAAGGGTGGAGTTGGGGAGGTAGGGAGGGAAGGGATGATAGGGGGAAAAACAAAGGAGGAGGTAACAATGCTCAATAGGAAATGTACTCATTGTCTTGCTCATATGACTGTAACACCTCTGTACAGTATCTTTATAATAAAAAATATATATTGAAAAAAAGAGTTTTCCACAGTCCCTGCATTCATAATATTTTGCTCCTATCTGGTTTGTATCCTGCTCAGCCACAAAAGAGATCATGTGAGAGGGATTTGTATCTCTATCATTCTCTTTGGATCTTTCCTCATTATGAACTCTATTATGTGGCCTACCATGGGAGGACTGCCTCTCCAGCTCAATCTCAGAGTCATGCCATGAATTTGCCCTCCGCTGCCAATTTCCTTACTCTGAGCAATGGTAGCTTCTATGTACAGGGGCTTAATCAGTACTGTTACATTCAGGATTGTGTCCATGTACTAAGTCCTCCTTATTGTTCAGTGTTTCAGGTTTCAAACTATTTTGAGTAAGTTGTACTTGTTGGGATGTAAAGTGAGTCATCCTACCTGAACATAAGCCTGTCCTATTGTACTATTCTTCCTCACTCTCACTAAAACTGACAGGTTTGCTGAAGTAAAATACTATGTCACACAAGTTCTCAAAGTTCTTCAACATCACATCCCTATACATCTTTTTCTGTTCTGAACTCAATAAAACCCACTCCTCCTTGGTAAAATCTAGGGACACATCTTCAAACCGTATTGAGTTCCATGAGAAAAAGTGTATGGTTTCTGCTTCTGTGACCATCGCTTGTTGTATATTAACAGGGAGTACAGAAGACAGAGAGAATGCAGTAGGTGTAGGGGTTTCTCCCATTTTTCAGGTCAGAAAGTAAATACACTCACACAGCAGCTAGGACAACTAGGGTACTAATAAGTTTGCTTCAACAGTCCATTCAGACAAAGTCCCAAAGCAGAAAGCCAGAGGTCATCAAGGGCACGGCTCCGCTCAGGCTGCTGTTTGTATACGTTCCAGTGTGCTTGCCTTTGGGAAAAAGAAAGAAACTCTCAGAACATATGCAGGTTTATAATGCTGTTAGTGTACTTTTCTGAGTCAGTGTAACCCCCAAAATGTGAATAGGTACCTCCGCCCTTAGTTGCAAGAGCAGAAAACATTTAAGGATATTTGGGTTTACATTTCAAAATACTGTGAAGGGCTGGGAATGTGACTTAGTGGTAGAGTGTTTGCCTAGCATGCATGAAGCCCTGGGTTTGATTCTTCAGTGCCATATAAGTAGAAAAAGCCAGCGCTATGGCTCAAGTGGTAGAGTACCAGCCTTGAGCAAAAGAAGCTCAGGCCCTGAGTTTAAACCCAAGGACTTGGCAAAAACTAAAACCAAAACTAAAATAAAAATGCTGTGAAGATACAGTAGCTATTTCATGTCAGCATTTTTTTTTTGTCGTGGGGCTTGAACTCTGGGCTTGGGCGCTGTCCCCCAGCTCTTCAGCTCAAGGCGAGCGCACACTGGAGCCACAGCACCACTTCCGGTTCTCTAGCGGCTTATTGGAGATAAGAGTCTCATGAACTTTCCTGCCTGGGCTGGCTTTGAACCACGATCCTCAGATCTCAGCCTCTTGAGTAGCTAGGATTACAGGCATGAGCCACCGGCGCCCAGCTTCATGTCAGCAGTTGTGTCATATGTTTTATGTTTGCAATTTCTCAACGAATAAATAGGCATGACTACTATGCATGTTGCTATAACTGAAGAATTTGAAGCTTTGACAGTTTATATAAGATGCCTGTGGCCAAACAGATATTAAACATGGAGTCTGGATCCAATGCAAGACAGGGCAGTTTAACTCCAGAACTCCTACCTGCAACTACTCTGCTAAACTTCTCAGCAGAAAAATATTCAAATTCCAACTTGCATCCTGAGTACCTCTACCACTTGAGCCATAGCGCTGGCTTTTTCTATTTATGTGGCACTGAGGAATCAAACCCAGGGCTTCATGCATGCTAGGCAAACACTCTACCACTAAGTCACATTCCCAGCCCTTCACAGTATTTTGAAATGTAAACCCAAATATCCTTAAATGCTTTCTGCTCTTGTAACTAATGGGGGAGGTATCTATTCACATTTTGGGGGTTACACCGACTCAGAAAAGTACACTAACCTGCTTGAATAGCCAGGCACCCTCTTAGTGTTTGACATACACTAAGTCATTGAACTTTCATATCTAAAGTGTGAAGATCATACTTTGTGTCCCACCACACCAGTTGGAAGAGGCAGAAACTTAGCTCAAGAACCTCCTTTATTCATGGTCAAATATTTGAGGTGGGGCACTGGAGAATCTATTTAGGCATGAAGTCAACAAGACTTAGGATATATTTGACTAGGATCTTGTAGAGCCAGCATGAATCCTTCCCAGACCATCCATTTCCATGAAGCCTCAGGGAGAGACCCTTGATCATTATTAAGTGCTTTGGCCTCAAACTCCACTAGAAACCCATGAGGAATGAGGCTGGTGATGGCTAAATCCTATGCTAGAGAAGCCTGAGGCCTTCAAAGCCCACTTTGAATTCTCACTTTGAATCCTCTATGAAGGTGACAAGAACAATGAGTGCTACAGAGAGAAAATAAATGAAAAGCACCACCAAAGCCCTGGTGCTTTCATTACTAAGCATAATGACCACAAAGGGAAGGCTGAGCAAGAGGGCATTTCCAGACAGAAGATGGAGTCAGGTACTCACCCTTTATTCTGCTGAAAGTTCAGCCTTCAGTGACTATATAGTTCAGCCTGCAGCTGTGGTGTCTTCTCAATACAGTTAAATGTTCCTGTTAGACAGGGAGCTGGGGAGAAGAGTGGAGAACTCCTCAGCTAAATTTCCCCCAAAGAGCAGCATTCTCAGAGCTTAAGTATGTGAGATAAGGGGTATCCCAATGTTTTCACCCTTCACCAATAATAGAGAAGTAGCGAGGCATCAAATATTCTTGGAAGCATATATGTCAATCAAGAAGTTACAAAGCTTATATGTTGAATTCACTGACTGTGAATGAACAGCTCAAAGATGGCAACTACTGCTCTTTACTAAGCAAGAGGTTCAAAACATACCCCCAAGTCATTCTCTTCATATTGAAGCAAAATGGTGCAATTAGGTTCAAACTCCAAAAGTGAGCATGGAGCCTGTGGGTCACAAAAATAATACTACATAATAAGGGGGCTAAGATCTGAGGTTGGAAGTATGAAGGCAGCCTGGGGAGCAAAGGCCAGAAGGCTCTTAGGTCTAATCCAACAGAAAGAAGCTGGAAGTAGAGGTGTGGTTCACGGAGTACAGAGATAGCCTTGACACAAAAAAGCAAGTGTGAGCTCAAGGCTCTGAGTTCCAGGCCCAGATCGAACACACACAAAAATGAGAGTGGAACAGTGTGCCAATGTCACAAAAGGTTAGATAATAACAGTATTATGTGATTAAGTATGTAAAAAGAACCATGGAGGGCTGGGAAGGTGGCTCAGTGGTAGAGCGCTTGCCTTGCATGAATGAGGCCCTGGGTTCGATTCCTCAGCACCACATAAGCAAAAAGAAAAAAAAAGCCGGAAGTGGCACTGTGGCTCAAGTGGTAGAGTGCTAGCCTTGAGCTGAAGAGCTGAGGGACAGCGCCCAGGCCCAGAGTTCAGGCCCCACGACCAGACCCAAAAAAAAAAAAAAAAAAAAGAACCATGGAAAAAATAAATCAGAAACCAATATGTGTACCTATAGCAAGCAGGCTGGGGTAGATAAGGGAATGCAAAAATGAAACCTTCCAAAAATCTATTGGGAAAAAAGAAAGGGAAATGGAACTTTTAAATTTTAATACCTTCAATACAGTGTTGCTTTATGATCTTCGTAAGTATACTTGTATTTTTAATGAATGTTAACAAAACAAAAATGTATTGGGAAAGCAAAAGAGAAAGGAATCTCAGGAGGGTAGAAAAGAAAAGTCCATGAACAGTTTTCCAAATACTAGTTGAAACTGAATTCAGGAAAAGAAGAGGATCAGTTTCCTCTCCTCAGAGACTGCTGGCATGATTTGAGCTTTGGACTGATACCATTGACTGGCCCTGTGCCCCAGGGAGGAAGAAGTTTCCTTGATGACTAAGGGAGGTGAGGAAGTCCACCTTGGTTAAGGGACTGAAGCAACAGCACGTAGCAAGTCAGCTGGCATAACTTTCATGGCTGCTCATGTGCATTCCTCTTACTTTCCCTCTTAGAAGAATGCTATCTGTGCCCATATTTTAGATGGGGACTTCTATATCTTGTCAAAATCCTTAGGCCTTTTTTCTGTTTTGTATTCCAAGAAATGGTAGCTGCATTTGAACTCAGGAACTCAAACTTATTTGGCTTTATCATTCAGGACTGGTGCTCAACCAGTTCAGTCACACCTTCAAGTCCTGCTTTTTGAGGGTTAATTAGAGATGGAGTCTTTCAGACTTTTATGCTCCCTGATAGCATGAAAAGTCTATTCCACTGTTCTCAGCCTCCTGAGTAGCTAGGATTACAGATGTGATCCACTGGCACTTGGTTGATAGATGGGTATTTGTTCCCTGTGGCATTATTCATTGTGAATTATCCCTTTTCTTCAAAACACCCTCCCCAAATTTAACTTGGTTTTGGTGATATTGAAAGCAGCATCCCACCATCTTGGAATTCACTAACTACTAATTCTTCCAACAGATTCGATCATACACTTATCTTTCCTAAGCCTCTTTCAGGCTTAAACTCTTTGGCTGGCTTCACATTCTCCAGTCCCTGCTTTAATCTCTCTATTTCAGTTGCCATCACAGTATAACATCCAAGACTCACTCCTATACTTTTTTGGGGGTCAGTCATGAGGCTCGAATTCAGGAACTGGGCCTGTCCCTGAGCTCTTTTTGCTCAAGGCTAGTGCTCTACCACTTTGAGAGACAGTTCTACTTTTGGTTTTTGAATGATTAATTGGAGATAAGAGTTTCATGCAGACTTTTCAGTCTGGATTGATTTCAAACTGTGATCCTCAGATCTCAGCCTCTTGAGTAGCTAGCAGTACAGGTGTGAGACACCAGCACACAGCTCACTATGCTTTTATCTCTATACTTTTATCCTTCTAAATTTCTTTGTTTTTTAGCATTTATTCAAAATTTTATTATTTTTTTAATCTGTAGTTGCATAGAAGTTGCAATTTAACAAAGCAGTTTATAAATCCAGTATTTCTTGATCAATGTCAACCCTTTCAACATTCTCACTCATCCCTCCCCTAACCAGCTCTTCCCTCCCTTTACTTAATTTTGGAGGTTATAGATTGGATTCTTCATTTGTATTATCCACCTCTTCTCCTCTTCATTTGTCCACCCTTTTCCCCTTAACCCCACCCTACGTGTTTTGAGTATCCACTTTCTGATTCTTATTGTTACCAAACTTGGACTTTACTTTTCTAAGGACTTACACTATTTGGATTCCCCCTTACTTCTACTGCATTTCAGTTAATACATTTACATTCACCACAGACCACTCAATGTATTTACTTATGAGTTTATAAGCAAAATCTTGCCTCCACATATGAGGGAAACATGGATCCTCTAAATTTCTTTTGTGTGTATGGGTTCTACTGTCTGAATTCATGGCATAGGTGCTGTCCCTGAGCTTTCTGCTCAATGCTAATGTTGCACCAGTTGTTTCATAGTATGATCCTGACACCTGCTGGGTAGCTAGGCTTATAAGCCTCAGCTACCAACACCCAGTCTACATGCTAATATTAATTGAACAACAAAGTTTCATACCAAATGTTAACAAGCATTCGTTATAATTATTAAGTTAGGAAATCAGTATAATTTGTGTCTGACAAGATTTATAAAACCCATCCATTTTCTTTTCATAGAGAGCAAGGAGACTATTCAGTAAATGACATGTTCACTCATCTAGCACCACAAGTCCAGACTCAGGACCTCCAGTCAGCTTCAAGAAAGATGGGAAGGGGTAAGGATATTGGAAACATTAAAGAATTTTCTTTCTTTCTTTCTTTCTTTTCTCGCCCCTCCCTCTTTCCCCCCTCTATTTTATTCAAGGCTACTGGTCTACAACTTCAGCCCTTTCTCCATTTCCATTTCCTGTTGTTTGGTGGTTAAATGGAGAGAAGTGTCTCGGGAACTTTTCTGCCCAGGCTGCCTTTGAAGCACAACACTCGGATTTCAGACTCCTAAATAATTAGTTTACAGATGTTCAGTACCACCCACTTTGTAAGGGTAGTTAAGTTGTGCTCCCATTTTTTTCTTGTTCTCTGACAATGTACCAAGAGAACATCTCAGTGTCTGTACCATCCATCCTCTTGTTTTCACCTCATTCTGCATTTTGGGTCCCATTCATTCTTCTCTGACTACATCAGTTTTCTATCATGCTCTTGAGTTTGGGGGATTTTTTTAGGTCCTTCCTCCTGGGCATCTCCCACTGCATGGGAAAAGAACACCCATGTGCAGAGCATCAATGTTGGGGTCCTTTCCTTATCACTATTCTTGAATTATCTTGTGATACTTTCAGTGTTAGGACTCTTAAAAAACTGAAATGTCTCCCTAACTCCATCATTGGATTTCTGGGTCATCAAGATGTTAAGTCCCTTCATTTTGAGGAAAGGAGAATCTTTTTCTTGGAGACCAAAAATGTGAAACATTCTGTATGCTGGTGGCTCACTCCTAACATTGTAGCTACTCAGGAGCCTGAGATCTTAGAATTTAAGTTCCAACTCAACCCAGACTGGAAAGTCAACGACCTCAGAAATGGCCACATAACAACCAAATGTCAGAAGTGGAGTTGTGGCTAAAGAGGCAGAGTACTAGCCTGAGGAAAAAAAGATGGTGTTGCGACTCTTAATTCAATTCCCAGGATTGGCAAACACAAACAAATTGAAACATGGAATTGGAATCTGGGGCATAGCTTAGTGGGAGAGTGCAAGCATATCATTTGGGATACTCTGGCTTCAACCTAACAAATAGAGAGAGTGGTGGGGGAAAGGGAGGGGAGATGAGAAGAAGAGGCAGAGGAGCAGGAAAGGAAGGTAGAGGGAGGAGCAAAATGAAGACAAGAGAAAGAAGAAGACAGAAGATGGCAGGAGAGGAAGGAAGAGAAAATAAGAAAGATAAAAAGAGATAAGGAAGAAGGAGAAGAAGAGGAGGAGAATGGAGAATGGAGAAGATGGAGAAGGAAGGTATAAAGTATAAAAACAGGGTGGAGGAAAAGGAAGGGAAGGAACAAGCCTGGTTGAATAGCAAGTACTAGCCTTGTATTTTCTCAAGAGGGCATATCACACACTGACTACCACAGTTATTTAGTTGTTTAAAGACCACAAACTTCTTGTTCAGCCATTTGGCTTCCTGACTGCAGGAGGGGATGTAATCCATGAAATCTGGTGGATGTTTCTTTTCCTTTCCATGTCTGGGATCCCTTTCCATGTCCCTGCCTGAAGTTTCAAATTCTGCCCATCCTCCAGAACTAGTCAGGGCAGAGGTACAAACACCAAGGGTGGATCTGTGAAGCATCACACTTGAGTTTGACTGACCTCTGCTACAATTCCACCAGCATCCCATGTCTACTTGCCTTATCTTCTCTAAAGTCATTGAGAAAAGTCTGTGAAATATAGCAAAAGCTACTAGACTCCATGTTAGCTCTCCTCTAATTCTGAGGGTTTTTTTTGTTTTGTTGTTGTATTGTGTGTGTGTGTATGCTCGTGCGCAAGCACGCGTGTATGTGTGTTTGCATGGTCCAACATCAGGGTTTGGACTCAGAGCCTGTTGTGCTCACTTGACTTTCTTTTTTTTTGTTGGTCATGGGGCTTGAACTCTGGACTTGGACACTATCCCTCAGCTCTTCAGCTCAAGGTGAGCACTCTACCGCTTGAGCCACGGCACCACTTCTGGTTTTCTAGTGGTTTATTGGAGATATGAGTCTCATGGACTTTCCTGCCTAGGCTGGCTTTTAACCGTGATCCTCAGATCTCAGCTTCCTGAGTAGCTAGGATTATAGGCGTGAGCCACCGCACCCAGCTTCACTTGACTTTCTTGTTCAGCTAGAGCTCTACCACTTTAGCCACACATTTAGCCTCATCTTTTGCTTGTTAATGAGAGGTAGAGTCTAGCAGAGTTTTTCATCTGGTTACCTTCATACCATAATCTTCCAAATCTCAGCCCACTGAGTAAGTGGGATGACAGGGGTAAGCCATCACAATTTGCCTCAAAATTTGATTTCCATGTCATACTTTTGCAAAAGGGCATAAACTTTCTGTGGACATACAATAAGACTTCTCTACCCACCTCCTCTTGGCTTCAGGCAACAAAATACTGCCTGAGGCAAACTGGTTGGAAGGGATTCCAGTACCCTAGAACACTGAATGCTGAGTTTGAGGTGAACACTGAAGAAGGGTGGTAGAAGGGAGAAGATGACAGTCAGCTGATGCCAGAAAATGAACAACATACTGATCTTCAATGCAATCTATGCAGTGTCTTCAAACTGTAAGTCTCCTTCTATCTTCCTGCTCTGCCCTCTTAAACATGTGTTTTCTTCTTGCTGCTAAGATAGCTTTCTGCCCACTACTAATTGTGAAACAGGTGAACAACCAAATGCCTGCTAGGGCTTCCCAATTTCAATCATAAAACAGTAATTCTGTTAGAAGCCAAAATCAAGAGATTCTCAGAGCTTATTTGCCAGAGCTGGGTCAAATGGATATCCTTACTTCAAGTGAGGGTAGAAAATGAGCCTCTTTACCAGGCACACTGACATTTTGAGGCTGTAATGGAAAGGAAAGGAAGAGTAGCTATCAGGTAAACAACTCTCATTACTTCCCACATAAAGCATATAATCTGTTTAGTTTATAAAGCACCTTACACAGGATTCAAACACCAGGGCTTCAGGCTAGAAAGTGCCCCCCCACAAAATAGACAGACAGACAGACAGACAGATAGATAGATAGAGATATGGAAGCTATTTGCTTCTTATTCAATTTTCCATCCTAATATTCCTCAAGGTCAACATTTAATGAGGATCTTTGGTCAAAGACTCTATACATCTTCCTATCTCCATGGGACAAAGTAGGTCCTCTAGCATTAAGGAATGGAAAGATTCTTTATGGCCTGCAGTATTAGATATAGTCATCCTGAGTGAGGAGAAGAAAGAATAAAACACATGGGTTAAATCTCTTGCTACCTGAAAAACGTACGTGTGTGTGTGTGTGTGTGTGTGTGTGTGTGTGTGTGTGTGTTTGCATGCGTGCCAGGCATACTGGTCCTGGGGCTTGACTGAAATCAGAACCTGGACACTGTGACTGAGTATATGTGCTCAAAGCTAGTGGTCTACGACATTGATCTACAGTGATATTTGAGGGCTCAGGTAGTTAATTAGAAATAAGGATGAGTCTCATGGACTTTGCTTCCCAGGGCAACTTTGAATAGCCATTCTCAGATCTCAGTCTCCTGAGTAGCAATGATGATAGGCTTGAGTCACTGATGACCACCTTGAAAATATTTTTTTCTAAAACTTTTGTGAGGTTTGAAGTTAGGGATATTACTTTGTCTATTGAAAAACATCTGGAGGAAGCCAAGTGCTTGTGCCTCATACATATAAACTTAGCCACTCAGGAGACTGAGATGTTATTATCTCTGTTCAAATGCAGCCTGGGCAGGTAAGACTATGAGACTCTTATCTCCACTTAACTACAAAAAAAATGGAAACAGGGCTAGGAATGTGGCTTAGTGGTAGAGTGCTTGCCTGACATGCATGAAGCCCTGTATTCGAATCCTTAGTACCATATAAACAGAAAAGGCCAGGAGTAGCACTGTGGTTCAAATGGTAGAGCACTTGCCTTGAGCACAGAGAGGCTCAAGCACAGTGCCCAGGCTCCGAGTTCAAACTTCAGCAAAAAAAAAAAAAAAATGGAAACAGAGCTGTGGCTCCAAGTGGTAGAGCACTAGCCTAGAGCACAAAATTCAAGCACAACAGCAAGGCATTGGGTTTAAGAACCAGGGCTGGCACAAAAACAAAACCAAAAAAGATCTGTGTTGGTTCAGGCTTGTAATCCTCACTAGCCAGGAGGCAAACTTTGGAAGAATTGAAGTTTGAAGACAGCAGAGACAAAAAAGAAAATAAAACAACTATCAAGACTGCATCTTAAGGACAAAGGTTGGGTGTAGAAGTACTCATCCCATCTATATGACAGGTCATACATAGATAGATGGATGACAATCTAGGCCACCCCTGAGCAAAACAGGACATCCGATCTGAAAACTAAAAAAAAGGGTTGAGGACATGGCTTATGTAGTAAAACCCAAATGCCACCTAAAATAGCAACATAATGATGAATGTAACTGTGAATGTTATGTGGCTTGTAATTTTTCCAGCAATTACATACACCTAAGAATAAATTACATACATCTAAGAGTCCACAAGAAAAATATTAAAAACCAACTGTTGGGCTGGGAAGGTGGCTCAGTGGTAGAGTGTTTGCCTTGCATGAATGAGGCCCTGGGTTCGATTCCTCAGCACCACATAAGCAAAAAGAAAAAAGCCGGAAGTGGCACTGTGGCTCAAGTGGTAGAGCGCTAGCCTTGAGCTGAAGAGCTGAGGGACAGCACCCAAGCCCCAGAGTTCAGGCCCCACGACCAGACCCCCCAAAAAAATTATAAATACTTTTTTAAACATTGGAATCTTCCGCACACATACCCAAGATATGATCTAACATTATTATCTGTGTACGCATATGTGTGTTTGTGTGTGTGTGAATCCTAGAGCTTAAGTCAGAGCCTCAGTGCCGTTGCTGAGCTTTTCTTCTCAACATTAGGGCTCTAGCACATGAATCAGAACTCTACATCCTTCTAATTGTTGGGTAATTAGAAAAAAGTCTCAAGGACATTCAAGGCCACTCTGGCTTTGAACCAGATCCTCAGATCTCAGCTTCTTGAGTTACTAGTAATAAAGCTATGCGACACTGGTACCTGGGTCAGCCTTCCCTTTGTAATGGCTTTGGAAGAAGGAATCTCACAGATTTTTCTGCATGGGCTGTCTTTGAACCTCAATTCTTCAGGTCTAATCCACCTAGATAGTTAGGATTCTTTTTTATTTTATAGTCTGCACATCTTATACTGGGAGCAGAAGTGCTTATATTCTTGAAAATCAAATAGTACCAGAAAACAGAACAAAACACAACACAACACAACAAAACACCATCCCCCACACAAACCCTATTCCTCTCCCCTTAGGAAGAATTCAGAAGTCCACATTTGCACACTGTGTGCCATAGGTGATTCCTTCCTCTCACCTTCCTAATTAGAGTGAGAAACCACACAAAGACAGAAGGACAGGAACACCGGTGCATTAGGGTTTATACTAAGGAGCTAGCACTGAAGCAATGGAAATGCATATTCCTAATCCTTTTACATTACACTTTGCATAAGTTGCATTACACTTTGAATAAGGTCTCACAATTTTCCCTAGGTAGCCTTGGGCTTATAGTCCAATGAGAGTTAGAACAGCACATTGTGCGTGTGTATCTGTCTGTGTCTGTGTCTCTGCTGGTCCTGAGTAGTGGATTCAGGTATTCTCCCACTCTCACTTGTTCTTCTTCCTCTTGGTGTGTTTGTTCAATCACTTGGGCCAGGCTTCCATGCTATAGCCACTTTTCTTGAGAGGATAAGGCCACGCCATTGCCTCAAACAAACATCAATCCATGGCAACTTTGCTCCCCAAATAGCTAGGATAAGGTGAGTGGGTGACCACATCTACTAAAAATACCATTTGAACACCAGAGGCCCTAGTAAAACATGACACTCTGTCACTACATATTCAATAATGACTAGACACTTCAGTTTTCTTTAAATAGTGCCACCAGACCTCCACAAGCTAGAATCTTCAGTCTTGTTTTAGAGGTTGAAGCATAATAGAAGAACTGCTTTCCTCATCTCAGAGTTCACTATCTGAAATTTGGCAACAAATAAAACAAAATGAAAAACATCCAGTAGCACCAACAGATATGGGGCCATACTTTTCTCCTGCTCTGCCTGGAAGCCTCATGCATTAGCAACCTGAAGCCCCAACTGCACCAGCCTGAAGCAGGAGATGTATTTTGCATACCGTCAACATCAGTCAAAACCCAGAAAATAAAACTGTTCCTCTAAACCAAGGACACCACAGCAGACCAAGGAAGCCACAGTTAGCACTTTCAACCTGTTCTCCAACTTCCACTTATCAGTCCCTTTGTTGCCTGGTGGCACCATCAAGAAACCAACCTGAGAATTGGACAGTAGACCCTGTCAAGCTTCAGACATCTAGGCAGCAATTTCATCCACTTCATTACTTCCATTGTTGATCTCCTGAATGGTTAGGGCTTCTAGCTCCCCCAGAAGGCATCAGGAGACAATGCATGAGGAGGCTCACCACCAAAACCCCTAAAATCACCTTCCCTACCCTCACTTGCCACACATCTTGCTGACACTGCATAGGATTTAGAAGTCTGCACTTTTACACAGTTTGCCAGCAATAACTCATGACCCTCCTCCTACCAAGTAGAATGCTGGACCACACAACAGAACAAGATGAAATGAATTTTGGTTTTGTTTATTGTTTGTTATGAACATTTGATAGCACTAAACAAGTAGAGCATTTATGGTTTGGGTAGCATTTCACTAAGGTCTCACGCTTATTTCTCAGCAACACTGGACTTCTATTCTAGGAAGAGGACAATCGGCACACCAGACTACAATGGCTATGTACTGGTCCTAGGATGTTGATTGAGGGATTCATCTGCTCTCGTCTGGCTTTCTTTTCTTTTAGGGGGACAGGGGATAGGGAGGAGTTCATTCTATCAGATGTGCCCTGATGCCAAAACCACAACCAGTGTTTGTTTTTTGTTTATTTTAGCTTAAGACATGGTAAATGTTCCATGTTCTGGCCTCAATGACCCACCAAAAACCACTTTTTATTTGTATTAGCTAAAATAATAAGATAGGCCACTAAAGCTGCCACAAACATCATTTTAATACCACAGGCCCTATTTCAACATAATGCCACCCTAGCACCACAAAATACTCAAGGATAGAAACTTTTGCTTTCTTCTTGAATCTATAGGCAGGTGGGGAATCATGTTCTCCTTTTCTCAGGGTACATTACTCTGAAATTCAGGAGAGGCACAGTAGCACCAAGGGACCTGGCAAATACTTTCCTCCTCCTATGACTCCAACTAAGAGGGTACAGAAATGCCAATTAGACCAGGCAGGAATTACAGTCACTCTGCTCAACTGTTGCCATTAGTGGATACCCAATGAATAATCTAAATTACCTGACCCAGGATCATGGAGCAGAAGAAATAACCACAGTCAGCCCTTAGAACCTGCTCTAAAAGCCAGGCACAGGTGGTTCAACTGTAATCCTAGCTATTCTGGAGGCTGAAATCTGAGGATTGCAATTTGAAGGCAGCCTGGGAAGAAAAAAATCAGTGAGACTCTTTCTTGTCGCCAATTAACCACCAGAAAACTTGGAGTGGAACTGTGGCTCAAAGTGGTAGAGCTTTAGCTTTGAGTCTAAAAGCTCAGGGACAATGCCCTGAGTTCAATACCTAGACAAATAACTTGCTCCCAAAAAGTCACTTGTCTTCTCATATCACCTACCTGATAGCAACGTCAAAGGATGATCTGAGGACCAGACCTGTGGATGCAGCAGAGCGGCAAACAGCCAGGTGGCAATGTGGTCCACACCAGTACTGCCAAAGGAGATCTCGGAAATCCTTAAGGCCTTTGCACTCCCAGCCAGCAATGTCTGTGGATAATGAAAGGGAAGAATCAGCATCCACCCAATGTCTCTACTCCCCATCTCCGACCCCACGCATCTTCCCTCCTCTCGGGGTGCATTCGCTGAGGTGGCCCATAGTCCCCATGTGGCCTAGGTTCATCCTTTCCCTTCCACTGCCATCTAAGAGAGAGCCTCACCCCAATGGCACCAGGCTGAGGAGCCAGACATATTCTCTCCTACTGCTGGCATCTGAGGATCCCCTGACAGAAACCCCAACAGCCTACCCTGCAGCACAAGAAGGGAGTCACCCTCACCACTGTACCCCCGCTCCCAAAGAACCACGTGTCCCCCCTCTTCTCTCCCTGCTGACATCTACAAAGGACCCACTGAAGAGCAGACCTCTGGAGCCACCACACAGTCAACATTCAGGCAGCAATTCTCTCAGTGCCAGGACTGCCAGTGGACACCATGCCAACCATTAGGATCTCTAGTACCCCCGCTGTCACCTGCACACCATGCCAGCCAGGCTCATGACCCCAGGCACACATGCATCATCATGACCCTGTGGATGATCTAGATGCCTAGATTGAAGCATACTACCCCAGGACCAACTCCTGCCACTCACTCTACCACGCACAGTGAGGGACCAATCACAGATAGGAGGAGGCAGAGAAATGAATGGTTGATATGGGGCTGGGAGTTATTCAGGTGTGTACTCACAACCCAGCAGTGCACCAGTGGATACACACCATCAGTCCTTTTATGTTTCCTAAAGATATCCATAATGTCTCACAATTACCCCCGTGCCTCTTTCTGCTTCTCTTTAAGCTACAGCTGCACCTAAATGCTAAGGCATTCTGTGTGTGTGTTGCACTTGTCTGGTGTCTCCGATGCAGGGATTTGCCGCCTCAGCTTTGGTGTATTCCTATTAGAGGCAGTTGTTGTCACTTGGCCAACACAACCAGTACACACAAAACCACTGTTTTTGTATAGACTGAGTCCTGACCATATGTTTGCCTGGTTTGCCCCAAACATACCTATTCTATGGCAAAAACTGTGATAAAAAGTGTTGGCAATACAGTCACCTAAAATACCACCACAATAACACTGTGTCACCACAAATTAGTTCTGGCTAGAGCCTTCTATTCCCATTTGGTGGCTGCAGTCTGGCAGAGGAACTACATTCTTACTATCAGGCTGCATTAGCTAAACAGGGAGGCCCCGTGGCATCAAGCAGTCTTGACTCATATTTTCCTCCCTAACTGGTGGCACTATCTCAAGGCAAGTGGGAACCCCAAATGCACCAGGTAGAAGGTAGAGAGGTATTTTTCACAGCAGCTGTCATCCTGAGATAACCAGAGAAGAATCAAGATTGCCTAAGCCTGCCACTGCAGAAGCCAGTAACCACAGTTGGAACTTGCATTCTACTCCCAAACATGCACTGGTCTTCCCCTTCCTCTCCACCTGGTGGCACCACAAACAGACCCAGGATTGAATCTCTGTATCCTGCCACTGGCATACAGCTAGGAGGTTATTTCCTGCTGCCAACTCAAAACTTGTTAGCAGCTATGACCTCTAGCGTCCAAAGTAGGCATCTGCAGACCATGTAAGTGGCAGTTCAAACCAATCACGATTGCCCTGCCCTATTTTTAGATGCATAAGATTCAAGTAGTCTACCAGCAGCAATCCCTGCCCCTCATTTTCCCAATTAGGGTGAGGGGCCAGTCAGAGAGAGGAAGACAGAATTAACTGTGGTTTTCTCTTTGGAGGGGTCAGAGATTTATTTAAAGTTAATCTCGTAAAACAACCCTGCATCCACAGCCCAGTCATTTGCATTGAATTTTGAATGAGGTCTCACAATTTTCCCTAGACCATCTGGAGCTTCCAGCCTAGCAAGAGGAACACCACCAGACCCAGATGCTTGGTGTGTCTGGGCTCGTTCCGGGACTTGGATTCAGGGATTCGCCCACTCTAGCTTAGATTTCTTGGTTTTCGGGTCATTCTATCCCTTGAGCCATGCCATCAGCACTCATAGCCAATTGTGGGGAGAGACTGAGGCCATGAAAATTTTTACCTGGACACAGGTAAAAGCAAGATTCACCCACATTGGCCTTTGCTCCAAAATTACCTAGGTACCAGGAATGGGCACCAAAGCTATCAGAAATACCATGTGAACAACACAGCCCCTACTGAATCAAAATGCCACCTGATCACCACATAGGAAGCACTAGAGATTTTGCCTGCCTTTTGGTATATTTATCCTGGTGCAGGAACCATGCTCCTCTCTGGCGCATTAGCTGAGATCAAGTGGCACCTGCTCGCCTGGGAAATACTTTCCTCCTCAACTAGCTGGCTTCCACATTGAGGAATTAGATAGAACCCTAATTGCACAAGGCATGTGAGACAGGTTTATTCTGATCAACTACCGGCATCATCAGTGGACAGCTACTGAGAAGCCCAGATAGCCTGACCTCAGAAACTCACAGCAGAAGCAGGTGGCTACAACTGGCACTTTAAACCTGCTCCAAACAGCAACTGTCATCCCACTCATCTCTACCTTGTGCCTCATCATGAAAAACCTAAGGAGCAGACTTGTGGGCCATGTGTTGGGACATAAACTAGGAAGCAATTTCCTCTGCCTTAGTGGGGCCAGAAGAGAGCTTCTGTATGTTTTGGACCTATATTACCCCTAGCAGGCATCAGCAGTCAATGCAGGTGAAATCTCACACCTCCACTCCACCTTGCCCTGCCCCTATGGAGTCTTTAGTAGCCTGGATTTTCAAGCAGTTTACAAGCGGTGACACTTGGGCCTACATTCCCAATTAGTTTAGGGACAATTCAGTGACAACAGAGCAGAGAGAAAAACAGTATTTTATAGAGGAGGGGAAAGGAAATTGTTCTGTTTGAATTCCTAAGTCAGCATTGTGCTACTGGAGCTACAGCGCTGTTCATTATAGGTTGAGTTATATTTTGAATAAAATCTCAGAATTTTCCCTGGATCAATCTGTGCTTCCAATCAGGCACAGTGTAAACCACCACTCTAACATACATTGTGTTTGTGTGTATCTGTGCCTGTGTCTGTGTCTGTTTGTCTGTGCATTTGTGGGTGTGGAGATTAAGAGACTTTGATTCAGGGATTCCTGCAATTTTGCATTCCTTTCTTGCTTTGGGGGGCTAATTGATCATCTAGTCCATGCCTCCAGTTTGCATTTTTTATTGAGATTAAGGACAAGTCAACTCTCTTCTTGGCTGTGTTCAAATGATGAATCTATGATTTTGTTCTCATTAGCTAAGCTAATGAGAGTGAACCCCATATCTATCAGAAACCATATTCTTACAACACAGGCCCTATTGATGAATACTGGCACCATGTCTTTACAGACTATATAGGGCATCAAGGTCTTAGAGCACCTATCTTTTCTGGCTGCGGCCAGCAGGGAAGCCTTGAGGGAGGCCTTGCCTACCCCCTTAGAAATCACTAGCTGCAATTGAGGAGGGGTGTTCCAGTTACACAAAGCAACATGGAAATTAATTCCTTCACTGGTGGCATCATTCAAGAGTGAGGCTGAACCAGAGTACAGAGGTATTCTCTACCAACTACTCTCATCAATGCATGCCTAGAGAGGAACACAGCCTACCTCGTCCCCCACATCCCATTCCACAACAGAGTCACATAGGCAGATTTAGCAATTTAACCTGCTCCCAAACAAGTACTTTTCATCTCCAAATCCCTGGAGAAATTTTCACCTGCCCAAACAAGGACTAGACTTCTGAATCTGAACCTGATGCCATCAGCTAGGAGTCAATTTCCTCTGCCAGTGGTACCAGCACAAATTCATGCATGATTAGGACCTCCATCGAATGCAGATGATGCAGATGGGTGTCATGCCTTGGCCCTTATCGTCTTGCACATGAAGAGTGCTTAGGAGCCCAGACTATGACAGAATGTGCCAGCATTAACTCATGACCCTCAGTCTCCCAATTAGAGTGAGGGACCAAACATAGGCTGGTGGGCAAAGGGAAATCAGAGGGTCTGTTTTTGTTGGGGGGGGAGGGAGGAGAATTAGCAGGGAGATCTACTGTAAATTGAACTCATATGCCAGTGAAGTACTAGTGGAGTTATATCCCCTTGCTCTCTGGTTTATTTATACTTTCAATAAAGGTTCCCAATATTCCCGAAGACAGCCTTATCCTTCTCATGGAGCAAGAATTAAAGAACCACACTGAGTATCTGAGTGTGCATGCATGTGTGTGTGTGTGTGTGAGAGATAGTGAGCTTGGGTGGGTAATGAGACGTCGATTCAGATATTTCCTCACACTCTTGTCTTTCTTGCTTTCAGGGGGTTTTCCATCACTTTCATCATGCCACCAATGTGAACAGGTGCTGTTTCCTTGTTAAGACTGTGGGCATGAAAACTAAGACTGTGGGCTAGTCTCAAAACTAGATCCACCCACACACTCGTTTGTTCCTCCATTAGCTAGCAGAACAGGAATGGGCTACCACAGCCATTAGAAATGCCATTTTAACCACACAAGCCCTAGTGCCACCTGGGTCACCACAGACTACAGACTTTGTCTTTTGGGGGCAGAAAAAAGGTGACCTTGCTCCTCCCATCAGGGAGCAGTCACCTTGCTTCATTTGGGAGGTCCAGGGTCACCGAGCAGCCTGGGGCCATATTTTATTCTTCCTTTGTCTGGCATCATCAACCAAGAGCAGGCTAGAGCTTCAGTCCCACCAGACACAATAGGAAGGTATCTTCTGCCCAAGTGCTGACATCAGCCCCAGGCCTCTGATCACATGGCTTTTACCAGAGCAGCAACAGATAGACAGCATTTGTACTTGAAACTTTCTACCAACCAGTACACACACATAGGCCTAGTTAGCAATTTGCATCCCCATTTGCTGCTTCTATCTTCACCATACCAAGGAAGGATCAAATCCCACACCTGAGTCTCCAGGCACACAGCTAAGAGGCAAGTTCCTCCTCCACAATGTTGTTAGCAATTCCCTCTTGGGTAAGGAGATTCTTTGTGCTCTTGCACAAGAGAATCCTATAAGGGATGCACACAGACCAAACATTCCCTCTGCCTATCACTGTTACCATGCCAGGACAAACCAGGACTTCCATACAGTCTACCAGGAGCTATTTGTGCCCCCTCATCCTTCCAAGCAGAGTGAAAGAATGGTATCAGAGTAGAACATGGGGAAAGGTATCTTTAATTATTATTCTGTGAGTGCCAGTCTTGGGATTTGTTATAAAGGCCTCCACACTGTCCCAAAGCTCTTCTGAACAAGGTAGATCTCTACCAATTCAGCCACAGCTATACTTCTTGCTCCATTTTTGAGTAGTTAATTGGAGATAAGTGTCTGAGGGATTTCCTAATTCAATCCTCCAATCTCAGCTTCCTGAGTAGCTAGGATGACAGGCATGAGCCAACGCGACTGACTCACTAATTTTTGAAAGGAATAAAAACTCTTTATTCACCACTCATCACCATAATTTAAAATTAAGCAAACAATATATAGTGAGATAGCATTCTGATTAGTCAATTTTCTGGCTTTTGTGGAACTGGTAAACCAATACTGAGAAACATTCAGACTACATATAAGAAATGAAGGGGGCATAAAAAGTATGCAAGATAATGAGTATAAAATTTTATTCACTATTTAGGACAGCAGACCCATATAGTTAAAAATCTCTTAAGAAGCTGATTCCTTTTCCAGGGGCTGTCTTAGGTACCCTAAAATTCATGCTCTTTCAGTGTACATATTCCAGTATTCTGTTAAATAATGGCTCACTACAGAAACTCTTCAAAGTCTACTTTGTTTTGCTTAGCCAATTAAAGGAAATCAAGATTTGTCTTAATTTGTTCTTCTGGGTGGTGAAGTTATTGGTAGTAAAATACATTCCTTTCAAAAAAATGTGCTAACAACCTATTGCATTTACATTTCTATGGCAGAGGCAGGAGAACATAAAGTTGAGGCCACTCTGATACCTGGCAAGATCAAGCAGAGTGAACTGCCCAGTGAACCAGTCTCAAAAAAAGAAAGAAAAAAAAAACAAAAACAAAAAAACCCAGGAGCCAAGGATATAACTGAGTGATAAATCATTTGCCTAAAATAGGGTGTTGTGTTCAGTACCTCCAAAACAAAATCTCAAAAAAATTGCAAACGTGTTTTATGTATATACAGATACAACTAAACAAAAAACAATTGGGATGGTTTTTCAACACAGCAGTTAAAGACAGTTGTTCTAATTAAGTAATGACTAAAAAACATGACTAACATTTAAAATACCTGTTCTTAAATGCTGAGTAAATATAGCTTGGAAGCAAATACTCTTTTCTGATAGAGGACGCAACTACAGAAAGCCTTTACTGTATTGTATGCAAAAAAATCTCCAGAGCACACAAATACTATTTTCAAAATCAACATATGAAATTTATTTCATTAGAATGTAGCTATTGTTTCATAACAAGTAATGTAAAACACAAGACTCAGATTATATATACACATATTTTGATGAATGTACACATAAATGAATGAAAAAAATTAATGCATTTCATCTTCTAGGCCAATACAGGTTCTGTTCATAAAACGCAGTTACCACTTGAGGGCCTTTAACATTAGCCTCTTTTGCTGGCACCAACTCAGATTTTGTCTAAATTTTTCCACATCATGAGGAACATCAATCCTCCACTACTTTTTGTGGCACTAATTATTCATTCAGGCTCAAGACCCCTAGCAAAACTGCTTGGGTGGTTACCAGCATCTCTTTTATTCTCTATTGATCTATCATCAGATTCACTGTCAGATAAACCAGCTTTTTGAGAACTTAGAAAAGCCTCAATTAACTATGGACAATTTAAATGTTCATCCAGTACCCAGGTATTATCAGCATCTGAATATCCCTTCCATTTCAGGAGATATTCTACCTGGCCAGCTAAAACACATCGGTCCACTATTTTCTCCACTTCAAATTCTTCAAGCTCTGCTTCTTCAAAGTCTTCAGAATTTCCATTCTGTTTCTTCTTCTCTTTGGTAGTGTAGTTTCCTTGGAGGCCATCTTTTAATTGCCATCTTTTAATTGAGGAGCTACTATTAACCATCTAAAATGCTTCAGGTCATGATTTTGCAGCCACTCTGGCCAGCGAGCCTCAAGTTCCAGTCACCTCCAAGGGGATATTAATTTTTTATGGAAAAGAAAAATACACCAATTCAAATCAATTGTGAAATGTCCTAAATCACCATGCCTGCAGATCTAAAAACTGTTCATCCCTGTGACATGTTCCTCAGCAACAACCTGGCTTCTAGTAATAGACAAACAAAGCAAACCAGATAAGCATGGCCAGGGTGTTAAAAGCTAAACTGTTGGGCTGGGAAAGTGGATCAGTAAAAACTGTCAACTCTGAATTCCAGGTTCAGGAAAACTATTCTTCAGGAATTGTTGGGAAATAAAGACATTCTCAGATGATAGAAAATTTGAAAAGTGTCACTAGCAGATGTATCAATAATGAATGTCTAAAAGAAATTCTCCATACAAAAAGGAAACAATACCAGAAAGTGGCAGGAAACTTTAGAAATAAAACCAAGAAAATCAGGGTATAAAAATCAGGATGAGTATTATAGACACACCTAAACTTGTGCTATTTTCAATTCTGTTGAACTGTTGAAGGAAAAGTTGTTAATACCTCTGATACTGGGTTCCCTCTATATAAAAGAAATAGTTAAGAAATTTATATTCTAAGAGCTGGACATGTGGATGAAAAGGTAGAAAAACTGTGGGCAGGGCGGAAGGGAAAAACTGGGAGAAAGCAAAAGAAGAAGTATGGCACTGTCAAAAAAGAAATGTACTCATTGCTTGACTTATGAAACGATAACCACCTTATACATCACCTTTATAGTAACAATAAACAATAATTTAAAGAAGAAAGAAAAATGTAAACCAGGTGTTCATGGTTCACACCTATAATCTTTACTGCTCAGGAAGCAGAAATCTGGAAAATCAAGGCTCCAACAAAGCCTAAGCAGAAAAGTCTACTATGTTCCATCTCAAAAAACAAAATCCCCCAAAAAGCAAGGCTGGAAATTTTGGTCAAGGGGCAGAGTTCTAGCCTAGAGAATTTGATACCCTTAACGCCATACCCATACTACCAAAAACATAAGTAAACAAAATGAAATATTAAGAATAATATGTAGTTAATTTGATCAACATAAATCCACTACATACATGAATGTAGAAGGCACAATTGTACAATTCACTTATATTAATAAAATTTTCAAAAGTAAAAAACATTTATTTTATTATAAAAACCAAAATGAGTTATAAAACTATAAATTAAAACACAATAAGCTAGAAAACTGCAGTATTTCCATAAGAAAGCAGTTGAAAAAGTCTTCAGCACCTAGTACTACGTGTAGTTTTTTTAGTAACTCACCAAAACACAACATATAAACACAAAACTTGAACAGTGAGGTATCTGCAAAATGAAAGTTTTATTCTGAAAAATCTCTGGTTAAGTAAATAGATACACCAGCTACAGAATAAGAAAATATTTTCACATCTCAAAGAGGAATTGGAAAGACATTTAACATGAAGAAAAAGCCATTTTAATAAGGTATCACCACACATCTATCAGAATGACTATATGGACAGAATATCAAACACGGAGAAACATGTGATAAAGCTGATCTCTCAGTCATTGCTAGTGGGAATACAGAAGGAAACCATCTGAAAAAGTTTGTCAGTTTCTTTTCTTTTTCTTTCTTTCTAGTTTTTTGTTGTTTGGTTTGGGATTTTGGTGCTAGTCCCAGAGCTTGAACTCCAAGCCTGGCCTCTCCCTGAGCTTTTCTGCCCAGAGCTAGTACTCTACCACTTGAGCCATAGCTCCATTTCCAGATTTTTAGAGGTAATTGGAAACAAGAGGGTCACAACTGGGGTCCTCAGATCTCAGTCTCCTATGTATTTAGGATTATAGGTATTAGCCACTGGCGCATGTCTTTACTAATTCTTTTGTTTTCTTTTTGGTTTGTTGTTTTTTCTTAAGAGTCTTAATTCCTGTCCAGGGGTGCACTTGTGTTGTGCTGTGCCTATTTTAGCTCCCCTTCACATTTAAGATAACAGGAATTGGCCACCAGGTGGCAGCTCTCAGTTCAGTTCTCAAAAACTTTTCTACACTGACCGGCCTTGAAGCATAATTTTCCTCATCTCAGCTTTCCAGGTAGCTAGGATTATACATGTGAGCCACTGGCATCTAGCTTGCAGTTTTATTTTGGGCACGCATGAGTGTGTGTGTGTGTGTGTGTGTGTGTGTGTGTGTGTGTGCGTGTGTGTGTGTGTGTGTGTATGTATAGAACCTTAAGCACTCACTCAGCTCATTTGTTAATGGAACCACATCTCGTCTTTTTTTTTTTTTTTGGCAGTTAATTGGAGATGGGATTCTTGCAGAGTTTTCTGCCCCAGCTATCTTCCAATCTCCATCCTCCATGTCTCAGCTTCCTGAGTAGTTAAGATTACAGTCATGAATCACCAGTGCCTAGTTCATTTTGTTTGCAGTAGATTAAAATAAGAAACATATTTGAGAATCAGTGGCTCACACATACAATCCTAGCTAGCTACACAGGAGGTCAAAATCTGAGACTCCTAGTCTGAAACCAGCTAGGAAGGAATGTCCATGAGACTCTTATTTCCAACTAACTAGCAAAAAGCCAGAAGTGGAACTGTGGCTCAAGTGGTAGAGCACTTGCCTGAACAAAACGGTAAAGGGACAGTGAGTGTCCTGCTTCTGAGTTCAAGCTCCAGTATTAGCAAAAAAGGAAAAGAAAAGAAAAGAAGGAAGGAAGGAAGGAAGGAAGGGAGGGAGGGAGGAAGGAAGGAAGGAAGGAAGGAAGGAAGGAAGGAAGGAAGGAAGGAA
>NW_012267431.1:649326-657092 GCF_000151885.1 Dipodomys ordii
GGGAGAGAAGGAAGGAGGGAGGGAGAGAAGGAAGAAAGGAAGGAGGGAAGAAAGGAAGGAAAGGAAGGAGGGAAGAAAGGAAGGAAAGGAAGAAACAAATTCTATGGAAACAATGCAAATATGATTTAATGGGCAAAGAGTTAAACTGGCACATCCATACTATAGAATGTCATCTAGCAGTAAAAAGGTATGAACTGCTGTACTTGGGAACTTTTCAAAGAAGTGATGCTCAATGAATAAAAAGATATACAATTCAAGTATGATTTCAGTTCTCTAATATTCCCAAATGAGAACATTACAGAGATGAAGAACATATTATGGTTGCCAGGTGACTGTAACTCTAACTATGGCAAGAATGATTGTGACAGAGAATCTACACAAGCAGGAAAAGTGCATAGAGCTACATACACAGATCAAGAATGAATTCTAAGTGCTTTAGATTGTACCAATGCCACTCTTGGATTTGATATTGTGTTCTAACTATATAAGATATACCATTTGGGGAAAACTAGGTGAAATCTATGTGGTACATCTCTGTAATAAACATTTCTTACAACTTCCTCCTAAATAAATGTAATATAATAAAGTGAGGTAAGTTTAACATGCTAAAATTCTTTAGAATGCACATGTCAGAGTATTATGAAATAGAACTATTATATTTAACAGGAAAAATAGGTAAAAGACATGAGCATATATTAATGTTTATTGTGGAATTGTTCATGAAATTGAGTATATGTAAGTTCATGGTAATTCCATAAGCTACATTTACAAACCTCTCTCTCTTCCCTTCTCTATCTCCTCCCTTTTCTCCTCCTCTCTCTCCCTCCCTTCCCCTAACTCTTTCTCTGTCTCTGTCTGTCTCTCTGTGTGTCTCAGTCTGTCTCTTGCTCTCTCTGTGTCTCTATCTCTGTCTCTCTGTCTCTCTCTGTCTGTCTTTCTCTGTCTCTCTCTCTGTCTTTCTCTCTCTCTTTCTCTCCCCCTCTTTCCTCCCTGCCCCACAGGATTGAATTAAAGGTTTTCCAAGTGATTCGCTAGTTTCACTTAAGATGATCCAACCTAATCTCTCCTCTACTTTTAATCAACTGATTAGGAGTTTGTTTTTTAATGTCAACAACATACCCACACAGCAAATCTGCATCAGTGACTCACTAGGAGAGAACTGACACACTGACATGGAAAAGCACTGGCATCCTCAAAGTACTTTGCTTGCAAAGGGACACTTGGGTTGCGAATTGTCCCTTGGCTTTATTATAGGCTCTCCAAGCCTAACAGAACTGAGTCAGGAGTGCACCCACCAGCCCTTTCTCTACCTTTAGAGTTCGTCGGGAGCAAGGGGAGCAAGGCTGGGTTTCCACAACGAGGCATCTCCACCTCCCAGTGTTCTGCGCCCACAAGAGGGGCTTCCCAGCTACTTGGGGAAGCTGCCCATCCCCGCCCTGCAAGAGGAACAGGAAAACCCACCTGAAGCAGAGTGGGCAGCTGCCAGAGGGGCGAAGTGGGCGGAGCCTGCAAGCTAAGACCCTAGGGACCCAATTCAACTCCCTTAATAAGAACTGTAAGCCTGCAGTGATGATGGCAGGTGGCAGACAGTGTGCAGACACCTTGTGAGCAGCAAGCAGGCATATAGGTGGCTTAGAGGTGGTAGGGGTGCAGAGGCCAGTAGGTAGGTGTGTAAACAGTGTGCACATGGTGAACAAACCTGTGAATGGCGGCGGAAGGATGGCAGTGGTGCAACGAGACAGGTAGCAGTGAGCAGGGTCAGCAAGAGAGTGGTGTGAATGTGATATGTGTGGGGTGGAGGCAAATGTGCATGTGTGTTTTGTGGAGGGAGTGTATGTGAGTGTGGTGAGGGGATCGTGTGTATGTGAGTGTGTGTGCAACGCGCACGCACGCACGAAGGAGAGAGAGAGAGAGAAAGAAAGAAAGAAAGAAAGAAAGAAAGAAAGAAAGAAAGAAAGAAAGAAAGAAAGAAAGAAAGAAAGAGAGAGAGAGAGAGGTGGAAGTGAGAGTGGAGGCAAAGAAGAGGGAAGAGGTGGAGCTTGGGAGCCCACAGGGACCAGTGCTACCTTCCTCTTTGTTTGAGCCCCTGCTGTTGCTGTTGCTGCTGCTGCCTCTACCACCTTTCAAATCCTGCCCTCCACTAACAGGTCGACAGGAACACTAGACAAGTGATGACATAGGTCAAGAGAGGAAGGGAATGTGTGTGTATGTGTGTGTGTGTGTGTGTGGAGAGAGAGAGAGAGAGAGAGAGAGAGAGAGAGAGAGAGAATGTTCTAGTGGTGTCCAGGTGGATCTAAGAAGTAGGTAGAAACATGGGCGAATATTAGGGGCAGGATAAAGGAGGGACATAAAGAAAGCATGGGGATCGGTTATCACTCCCAAGTGGACTTGCAATGCAGGTTGCTGGGGCCTCTTGTGGAACTCCAAGAGGCACTAAGATTCATTCTGCCCAGGTAGGCATCACAGAGGGTGGGCATGGCATGGGTGTGGTTGGAGATTGATCAATCAATGGGCCAGGAAACCTAAGGACTGCTGGCAGACAAATCTGAAAGACACTTATCTTCTGATAAAGACAGCAAAAAGCTAGAAGTGGAGGTGTGGCTCTAGTGGCAAAGCCCCAGACTTCAGTAAAAAAGAGCCAAGCCTACTTGGCTTACTTGGCACAGGCCTGAGTTCAAACCAAAGTACTGGTACAAAATAAAGAAAACCATTACCTTAAAAGTTAATATACCCTAATTTAAAAGAAATCTCAGTTTGCACTATAAATGGTGAAATCATATTGGCATGGATTCCATAGAAAATCTAGAGATTCATATTCAAGGGCATGTGCACATGTTACATGTATCCACATACATAATAATATCTATGGATAAACAAGATGAATCTAAGGGGCAACTGAGAAGGGAATGGGGGAAATGAAAAAGACAGGATGATTTTGAATCATATTGCAAATAGAAACAGCATAAAGTATCTCAGTGAAAGTTGTCATTACTAGATGGAGGAGGGCAGATAAAAATAAATTAATAATATATACTACAGACTAAACAGTATAAATTATTTATGTGAATTTAGTTTCATGATAAGTTTGTGATTTTCTTGGGTCCTAGACACATGTTCTTTGGCATTTTCAAGTTACAGAATTTAATCTTTGTTTTAAAATAAATGGTTGAATAGAAAAAGACACAGCATGTGAACCTGTAAGAAGCTTCTATAGTTCACAGATATTCAAATACAGTATGAAGAAGTAGGACCAAGGACTTGCTATTCAGCTGTTTCCAACTTTGTATGCTGAGTTTGATGCTAGGTTTTTGTGCAATGGCTTTTTAATGAATGCCAGTTATTAAATGGTATTTAAAATAACTTGTTGAATATTGAATCATTGAAAAAACATACTTCACTTACATTCAGTACTTATAATCAACTTTAAAGCTATTAATTCTCTACCAATAAGCTTGTGGTTTTCTTGCTCTTCATAGGATACTCTTCTTAGAAAAGCCAAATGATCGCCACTTCATTAATATTGTTTCAAATCTAACAATTTCAACTATTCAGCTTTCCTCAGTTCTCCAGGCTAATTGTTTAAGAATGCATCTCATTGCTTATTTACTACTTATATGAATAACTACTTAATGAATTAGAAAACTTAAGGCATTTTTCTCAAGAATACACAATCATTGCTTCCTACTTGTCTTACTAAATGACTAATGAGATTTTTAGATATGGAATTGACATGACATTTTGTAAATCTAAGTTGGAAGGGCTGTACTGGGATTTCAACTCAGGACCTCATGCGTGCCAGGCAGACATTCTATCACTTGAACCATACTTCACCCCATTAATTGAATTTTGTAGGCAGTTGAAAGCTGGGTGTAGCTGTATCCACTTGTCATTCCAGCTACTTGTGAGGCAAAGGCAGGTGGAAACTTGAGCCCACAAGCCCATGGCCAGCCTGGACAACATAGAAAGAACACATCTCAAAAGAAAGAAGAAATAAGCGTTTAATAAGGAGTTTTACAAATACCTCTATTGATGTAGCTATAGAAAGACCATATCAGAAGGTGCATGGGTTATTTGGGTTTGTTTTGGTTGGTACTGGAATTTGAACACTGGGACTTGTACTTGCCAGGTTGATGCTCTCTCTGCCGAGCCAGGCTGCAGCCCTGTGTTCTGCTGGTTATTTTGAGAATATGAGACACTTTTCTTGAGACAACTATTATATCCTGCTGGGTGTGTGCTTGGGCATGATGTACCCATGCTAGTCTTCCCATCTTCCCAACATAGCTAGGATAACAGGTGTATACCACCATGTGGAGCACTTCCTTGAGAAGGGCTCCTGAACACTTTTCTGCTTCAGCTGGTCTGGAACTGGGATTCTCCCATTTTCAGCTGCTCAAATAGCTAGGATTACAAAGGTGAGCCCCAGCACCTATGTTGGGTAGATTTTTGTTGTTGTTGATGATATTCCTCTTAATGCATCCTCAGGGCACTTGTGTTTCCGGATAAGGAAAGGTTCATGGAACACACAAACTTCATAGCCCACTAATCAACAATTTTTACTAAGGTGATTATTGTTTGACCACCTTTTGTGGCTATCAAGAAAATTAAAGCCAAGTACCAGTGGCTCATAACTATACTCCTAGGTACAGAGGAAGCTGTGAACTGAAAATCAGTTCAAATATAGGCCAGGTGCAAAACTCTCTAAGACTCTTATCTCCAATTAGCCAACAATAGGTTGAAAGTAGAGCTGTGGGTCAAGTGGTAGAGTGCCATCCTTAAGAGAAAAAGCTAAGGGATAGCACCCTGGCCCTGAGTTTAAGTGCCAGACACAGGGCAAAACAAAAAGAAAATAAAGGGCATCAGAGAGTTAGTTAAAACCTTGTGATGGGCTGGGAAGGTGGCTCAGTGGTAGAGCACTTGCTTTGCATGCATGAGGCCCTGGGTTCGATTCCTCAGCACCACATAAGAAAAAACAAAAACAATAAAACCTTGTGATATTTAGCTAAGACATAGCTAAAGTAAGTTTAAGCATAATAAACTTTGTAGGTTACTTTTTAAAACCTGATAGTTGGGCACTGGGGCCTCATAGCTGTAATGCTATCTACTCAGGAGGTGGAGATATGAGGATCATCATTCAAAGACTATGAGGAAAGACCATGAGACTCATGAGCAACAAATGAGCAAAAAAGCTGAAAGATCGCACCCAGGACCTGATTTCAAGCCTTACTACTGGCATTTTTTAAATTACAAATCATGATTTATCTGATTTTCATTAGATTTATCATTCATATCAAGTACTACTCAAGTATAATATTTTCATTTCTTCCAAGAATTTTTCTCAAATCTACATAAAATTTCCCAGAGTCAGAGGAGAGAGTGCTATGTGCTCAAAAGTGTCTACTCCTGGAGCTTCTCCCTGGGCTGTCCACACTCAGTCTGCAGGGAAAACTAAGTGGAATGTGCTGACCCCAAGTAATCAATATAGAAGGTGTCACTAGATTGATCATATGAGCATGTACTGAGCATGCCATTCCTAGCCATATGGCAGTTAATATGGAAAACAGTTTGCAGAGACTAAGTTTTTACAAGAATTTACACTTCCGTTTTGACAGAATACTGGAACTGGCCACTTGTAAAACTTCTATTTAGGATGGGTATTTGACATGTATGCATGTATTTTCATGGTTAAATTGTTCCAGGGTTATTTCAAAGTGAACCTGTAACTGTTATGTTGAATTGTGGATTCATGTACAGAAATCATCCTTTGTAAGACTTTTGACTTTGAGCAGCTTCACTAAGGCTGGATTTGGGCTCACTGCTACCATTGCACCATTACTTTTAGAAAAGCATTCTATTCTATAAACTCAATATGGTTTCATAAGGTGCAAATAAACATTGTTGACAGGTTTTGTGTAAATTTGATCATAATGTACCCACAATCTTTGCAAATAGTGGCCAGAGGATACTGACTTTTCTCTTACTTAAGCAAAGTTAAGCATATGCCTTCCTGTCTTGATTATATTATTGAACACCATTAATCCCAGCTAAAATGAAACAATAATTTTGTTTAATAAACTAAAATACAGTGTTATATAAAGGTATGAATTGAGTTCTTTTCGATGGTATTTTGGCAAAAATGCAGGAATAGGACCCATAAGGGAAATACTGGATTCCAATTTGTCCACAGAATTAATATCTGTTAACCAAAACCTAAAATTTTGTATGCTAGTAAATTGAACTAAACCCAAGTGTGACTTGTCTTTAAAGTTACTCAATTAACTTCTAAATGTTCAATGGATTTTTTAAATTAAGTCATGCAATTATGTTTGTCTCTGTCATTTTAAGGTATCAATAGTCAAAATCAGAATATATGATATTTCTGAATATATTCTGAATTCATGAAAATAAGCAATGAATACTTAGGGATTTTATGAAAATACACATGCTTAAAATCCTACTACATTCTTTTGCAATAATAGGATTGCTATTTGGATTGTGCATCAGTGTGTTTATGTGTAGTTTTCATATGCAAATTATATAGGGTTTATAAATTTGTAATGAATGTTAAAATGAAAATGTCTTAGTATTAATTTTTGAACAACACATCTGTAAGATACATTTACTCTAACATAGCCCAAAATTTGACTATTTTCTTTGTGCCAGTCCTGGAACTTGAACTCAGGGCCCAGACGTTGTCCCAGAGCTTTTTTAAAAAAATACTTTGTGCTAGTGCTAAAGCTTGAACTCAGAGCATAGACGTTGTCCTGAGCTGCTTTTGCTCAAGGCTATCACTCTGCCAAGTGAGCCACCACTCCACTTTCAGATTTTTTTGGGGGGTGGGGAGGTTGTTTATTGAAGAAAAGAGTGTCATAGATTTTCCTCCTCAGGCTGGCTTCAAATCGAGATCATAGTCTCCTAAGAAGCTAGATTATAGGTGTTAGCCAGCTATGCCTATCCAATATTCCAGAGCTCAATTATTTGATCTTTTTTTAATGTTAAAGCAGAATGAAATAGTCTAGTCCATATCTTCTGCTAATGAGAGAGAGACAGTATTGATAGATACAACGTAAGTTTAAAAATCACAAATATTTCTCTGCTCTTTTCTAGCTCTTTCTCAGCTCTTTCCTTCTCTTCTCTTTTCCAGCTCCCATCTCTTTTCTAGCTCTCTCTCTGCTCTTTTCCAGCTCTTTTCTAGCTCTTTCTTCTCTCTTTCCCAGGCCTTTCCCAGCCACGTGGAGTGCTAACCTTGCCTGGTCCCAGCAGGTCTACTGAATAAACCTACTCCTTACCTGAAAAAAAAATCACAAATAATATCTATTTCCAGGCACTGATGACTCATACCTAACATCATAGCTGTTCAGGAGCTTGAGGTCTGAGGACTAAGGTTTTAAACCAGCCTGGGCAGAAAAAAAACCATGAGATTCTTATTGTCAATTAATCAACACAAAGCCTCAAATGGAGCTGTACCTCAAGTAGGAGAGTGTCAGCCTTAAGAAGAAAAAAACGTAAGGGGCAGTTTCCAGGCCAAGTTCAAGCTCCAGTCCACACACATACACAGATACACATGCACATTCATGCTCCTGAGCACAAGCATGTACACACACCTTCTTTTTTAAATCTCATACCCTCTAAAGTTAATATATGCTAATAAAAATGTGTCAGAAAAGCCTTTTTGTGCTTGGTATGGGGCTGTTTTGGTTGAGATCTTGCTGAACACTCCACATGCTTTCCAATACTGCTAAACAAAAACATAATTTGATCTAAGAGAT
>NW_012267431.1:660842-671243 GCF_000151885.1 Dipodomys ordii
CAAGGAAAGGAAGGAAGGAAGGAAGGAAGGAAGGAAGGAAGGAAGGAAGGAAGGAAGGAAGGAAGGAAGGAAGGAAAAGAAAACCATGTATATAAATGAACTTAGATTTGCAGGCTCAGATGTTTCTGAATTGGGCTAAGGATCAAGTCTGTCGGGAACCCTAAAGGGAGTCTCTCTGCATGATAAGCTTGACTATCTAGCTGGAACATCATGAGGCTGTTTACAGAATCTGGTCTTTTCATCCTGCCCCAAACAAAGACCAGTAGCTGCTATTGACCACCTTTTCACATTGCCCTAAGCAAACATCCTGCAACTGCTACGGCCAATGAAAAAGCTTCCTTATTCTAAGCATATAAATACCCCTGTGTGAAAAATAAAAATTGGCAGCTTGATCAGAATCCTTGTCTTGCTGTCATTCTTTGTGTCTCTTGTCCCTTCATTCCTTCTCGCTTAGGTTCATTGCCCTCGTTGAAGTCCTGCAGGTTGGGACAAAGTCTTCAAATAAAATCAAAACAATGCTAAGCTTTATGTGTTTTGGATGAAGATGCATTAGTAAATTACTTAAAATTAACATATATGTGTGGGACAAATAAAGCTTATAGGAATGCTGTTGATAGGGCAGTGTTTGAGGCCTATATGGTATCCTTCATACTAAATGTGACATCACTATGGTAAGTGCTGTTCTGATTGTTTTATATTAGCATCAAATATAAGGAAAAATTCCAACCACAAGACATATAGCAGGTGTTCAAAATGTTATAAAGCCCTCCTTGTCCTTGGTACAATTTGTGTCTATGAGTGTAAGGGTGTGTGCATGAACTCAGAATCTGAGCACTCTCATTGAGCTTTTCTGCTTAAGGCTAGTACTCTACCATTTGAGCCACAGCTCCACTTGTGGCATTTTTGTGGCTAATTGGAGATAAGAGTCTCATGGATGTGCTTGCTCAGACTGGCTTTGAACAGAGATCTTCAGATCTCAGCACCTGAATAGTTAGGAGTAGAGGCATCAGCCACCAGCACCTGGCATAGGAGTGTAATTTTTAAATTGTAACAATACTGAACACAAGCTCTATTCTCAACATACATTGTAAAATTTAAGTCATTTCTTATAATGAATGCAAAATTAACTGTACAGGAATTTCACTACATACATATTTCATGCCCCGATTACATCTATCCATCCTCCTTTTGCAGTGACCTTCCTACCCCTTTCCAGCAACACTACATGTACCCTAGTAATCTCTCTTCAAATATATATTCAGAACTGGCTGTGAGTGGCATGGCCTGTAATCCTAGCTGAGAATCGCAGTTAAAATCCAGGCTGGCAAGAAAGTCTGTGAGACTCTTATTTCCAATTAACCACCAAAAGGAAGTAGCAATGTGGCTCACAGTGGAAGAGCACTAACCTTAAGTGTAAAGAGATCAGGGACAGTCCCCAGACCCCTTGTCTAAGCCCCATGACTGGAAAAAAAAAAACAGAAACAAAAACAATACACATACACACACACAAACACACTCAGGACTGGGTTGGCTAGAATATAATATACATTTATGTTAAAGACTTAACCAATATATAAATATATAATGCTATATCTATCCAATTTACCAAACTTACATAATTTTTTCCACTTTAGATTTAAAATTCCACCCTGCCTCTTGGCTGGTGCTCCATCATTTGAGTCATGCATGCAACTTGACTTTTTGATGGTTACTTTTTGATGGAATCTAGTGAATTTTTTTGGCCAGATTGGAATCAAATCACAATCCTTCAGATCTCAGCCTCCTCTCTAGCTAGAATTACAGGCTAGGGCCAACAGCATCCCTCAACTACATAACAAATTTTATTTTTTGAGGGTGGGGGGTGGGGTCCGGTCATGGGGCCTGAACTCTGGGCCGGGGCGCTGGCCCTCAGTTCTTCAGCTCAAGGCTAGCGCTCTACCACTTGAGCCACAGCGCCACTTCGCTTATGTGGTGCTGAGGAATTGAACCCAGGGCCTCATGCATGCAAGGCAAGCGCTCTACCACTGAGCCACCTTCCCAGCCCTATATAACAAATTTTAAAACCAGACTCATGCACAGGAGTTGTTGACTACAATAACTTTGAAACAAAACACACACACACACACACACACACACACACACACACACACACACACAAAACGAACACCAGCACACATATTCAAAAATACATTCAAAGCTTTCATTTATTCCTAGGATATTTTCTCTGGTTAGCAGTACCACCTTCCGCAGAAACTGTTCCCACAGATTACACTGTGAATTCTCAAGGAAAGTGTGATTATTACTAAAAGTTTTATTTCCCTGTGAGCTACAAGATTCCTGAACAGTCTCATACATACTTTTAAACTTTTCATTCTAATGGATTGTTTTCTGTGATAAACCTTGCTCACAGGCTTTCTTCCAGGATGAATTTTTAAGGGTCCTCTAAGATGGCAGTGTTCTCTGAAGGATTTCTAATAGCAAGGGCTGTAAGAAATCACTTATGTAGGGCTGGGAAAGTGGCTCAGTGGTAGAGCGCTTGCCTTGCATTCATGAGGCCCTGGGTTCGATTCCTCAGAACCACATAAGCAAAAAGAAAAAAAGCCATAAGTGGCGCTGTGGCTCAAGTGGTAGAGTGCTAGCCTTGAGCTGAAGAGCTGAGGGACAGCACCCAGGCCCAGAGTTCAGGCCCCACGACCGGACCCAAAAAAACAAAAAGAAATCACTTATGTAGTCTCTATCCAGTGTGAAGTTTTATGTGCATAAGAAGACAGTTCTTTGCTCTGTAGGATTTCCCACAATGATCACACTTCAAAGGTGTTTCTCCCCTTGTGTATTATCAGGTGAGTCTCAGAATTTGACAGGCTGCTGATATTGTTTCCACATTGGCTATATAAAGCAGTTTCTCTTTCTCATCTGTCTTTTCTTATGTTTGTTCAGATACTCAACAGTTTTGAAAAGTTTAGCACACACATTGCAGGAATGCATTTTTCTCCAGTATCTGTTAGCTTATGGCTGGTGAAATGAACATGCCTATGAAAAGCTTTCTCACAGTGAAAACGGGGTAGTTATACCATGGGGGAAGAACATACAAAGGAAACAAAAGAATCACATGGTGCATTGTAAGTACATTAAAAACACTAGCAAGAAAGAAAAAAAACACTTGTGTCCCTTTCTTGGGGTACATTTTGTTTAACTTTTCCTCATGTGTTCATATGTCCATAGCCTTTGACCTTCTCTGCTTGTGCTAGATATGTACTAGTCATTGCAAACAATGTAAACTATGGGACCTATGTTTCTTTGGGCCTGGATTACTTCACTTAATATAATTTTTCCAAGTCTTTCCATTTCCTAACAAATGAGGCAATGTCATTCTTTCTGATGGAGGCATAGAATTCCATTGTGTATATATACCACATTTTCTTGACCCATTCATCTACTGAGGGGCATCTGGGTTAGTTCCATATCTTAGCTATAGTAAATAGTGCTGCAATAAACAAAGTCGTGCTGGTAGTTTTAGTGTGGTCTTGTTTGTAAACCTTTGGGTAAATGCCCCAAAGTGGGATTACTGGGTCATAGGGGAGCTCTATGTGGAGTCTTTTGAGGAACCTCCACACTACTTTCCAAAGTGGTTAAACAAGTTTACACTCTACCAACAATGAGAAAGTACACTCACACGGCAGCTAGGACAACTAGGACACTGATAGTATTTGTTTAAATGGTCCATTCATATAAGGTCCCAAATGCAGAAAGCTAGAGGTCATCAAGGGCAAGGCTCAGCTCAGGCTGATGCTTGTATACTCTCCAGTGTACTCTCCTTTGGGAAAAAGAAAGAGGCTCTCAGCACATATGCAGATGTATAATGCTGTGAGTGTGCAACCCTTGCAGATAGGAGCTGCAAGAGAGAAAGAATTTAAGGATATTTTGGTTTAGGTTTTAAAATGTTGTTAAGCTTGCCAGGTGCTGATGGCTCACACCTATAACCCTAGCTACTCAGGAGGCTGAGATTTGAGGATCGTGATTCAAAGCCAGCCTGGACACCAAAGGCAGAGAGACTCTTATCTCCAATAAACCACTCAGAAAACCGGAAATGGCACTGTGGCTCAAGTGGTAGAGTGCTCGCCTTGAACTGAAGAGCTGAAGGACAGCACCCAGGCCCAGAGTTCAAGTCCTACAACTGACCAAAAAAAAACATTGTTAAGCTATAGTAGCTACATACTTGTCAGCCTCTGCGTTAAGCATCGTATGTCTATAATCTCTGACAAGGTAAAAAAGATAATACTCACCTTGTTATTATGATTGAAGAAACTGAAGATTTGACATTTTAGGTAAGATACATGTGGTCAAAAAGATGTTAAGCAGAGAGTCTGGATCCAATGCCAGAGAGGGCAGTTTAATTCCAAAACTCCCACCTGCAATTACTCTGCTATACTTCTTAGCAGTAACAATAGTCAAATCCCAGCTGTGCGCTAAGCACTTGCTAGTATTCTAGCAGGGACTCTCTCAGTGTTTTACATATACTGTCACTCATCTTCATATCAAAAGTGTAAAGGCCATAGTGCCTGTCCCACTATACCAGCTGAAGAGGCACAGACTTAAGAACATCCTTTGGAACTGTAAATCAAAATGACTCTGAGATTTCATTTCACTCCGATTAGATTGGTCATCATCATGAATTTGAACAACAAATGTTGGCAGGAATGTAGGAGGAATGTAAGCTGTCACAATGTTGGCAGGAATGTAAACTGGTACAAACACCCCGTATAACAGTCTGGAGGTTCCTCAAAAAACTAAACATAGACCTTCTGTATGATTCAGTCACACCACTCCTAGGCATCTACCTAGAACATCACGAGCCAGGATACCATAGAGACACTTGCACATCAATGTTCATTGCTGCATCATTCACAATAGCCAGGTTATAAAAAACAGTCCAGATGCCCAACAATAGATGAGTGGATCCGAAAAATGTGGTACCTATACACAATGGAATTCTAAATAGCCATTAGAAAAGATAATATTATGCCATTTGCAGGGAAATGGATGGACCAGGAACAAATCATGTTAAGTGATATAAACCAACATCAGAGACACACACGATGCATGTTTTCTCTCATACGTGGAAACTAGATCCTCACTGTACTGGGACATATTAACTTAAACAGGACTCAAGGCACTTTACAACTTTGGTGCTGGGGGAGGGGGGGCCGGGGAGGATTGGGTGGGGGGGCGGGGGGAGGATGGGAAGGGATGGGAAGGGGAAACAAAGGAGGAGGCTACAATGCTTGATAAGAAATGTATTCATTATCTTGCCCATGTAATTGTAACCCCTCTGTACAGTATTTTCACAATATAAATAAATAAATAAAAACAGGACTCAAGGCACTCACATACAGGGAAATCAAAGGAGAATATCAAAATGAACTCCAAGACATGGAAACAAGAGTTGTTCTTCGTTGCCGTTTTGTTTTCTTTTCTTTTTGTATTGTTTGTTCATTTACCTGTCTTTAGGAGAGTAAAAGGGCAAAAAAATGGCAGGACAAAGGGTGAACAAATGCAGCAGTGGTACTCACTACACACTATGTTGAATATGAATTAAACAAATTGTGGGTGGTGATAGGAAGGAAAACCTGGGAGGGAGTGAGGGAAAGAGCAACATTGTCCAAGAAGAAATGTACTCATTACCTGACATATGTAACTGTAACCCATCTGTATATCACCTTTATAATAACAATAAAAATGTTGATAGAAAAGAACCTCTCTTTCAGGGCCTCATTTTTGAGGCATGGCATTGGGGAATCTGTTGAAGGATAAAATCAACATGACTTAGGATATATTTGACTTCGATATTGTAGAACCAGTATGAAGCCTGCCCAAATCACCCATTTCCATGAAGCCTCAGGGAGAGACCCTTGGTCATTATCTAGAGCTTTGGCCTCAAACTCTAGTAGACACCCATGGGGTGTAAGGCTGGTGATGGCAATCTCCTATGTTGGAGAAGCCTGAGGCCTGCAAAGCCCACATTCTAAGTGTGAATCCTATTCTATGAAGATGGCAAGAACAATGAGTGGTAAAGAAAGAGAAAAAGTGAAAAAAATGCTTATCCTGAAGCCTGAGTGCTTCTGCTTCTAGGCATAATGACTACAAAGGGAAGGCTGAACAAGAAGACATTTCCAGAAAGAAGATGGAGACAAACATTCACCCTCTATTCCTCTGAAATTTATACCTTCCTTGACTGTGGTTCAGCCTGCTGTGGGAGAAATCTTCCCAATCAAAGTTGAATATTCCCTTTGGACAAGAAGCAGGGGAGAAGCAAAAACAAAACTCCTTGGATATACTTACCCCCAAAGATCAGCAGTAGCAGACATTGTAAGTATGTGAGATATTGGGTTCTCCAATGTCTACACTCTTCACCACCACTACAGAGGGACCAAGGTCTCAAATACTCTTGGGAGTATAATCTAAATCAGGAAGTTACAAAGCTTACAATGTTGAATATAAAAAGCATTGAAAGTGAAAGAACATATCAAAGATGGGAACAATACCACTAAAATAAGCATAAGGTTCAAAATAAGACATCCAAATCTATCTTGGTATACTGAAGAGAAATGTTGTTGTTAGGTTACAACTCCAAGAGAGAGCCATGAGTCTATGGGTCATACCAAAATCCTAGCTAATATGGAGGCTGAGATCTGAGGACAGAAGATGGAAGGCCACCTGAGCAGCAAATGCCCAGAGACACTTACCTCCAATTAACCAGAAAGTAGTTGGAAGTGAAGGTGTGTTTCAAGGGGTAGGGTGGCAGCCTTGAGTTAAACAGCTAAGTATGAGCTTGAGGTCCTGAGTTCCAACACCAGTAGCAGTGTGCTACATGCATATGTGCGCTTGCATGCGGGTGCGCACTCACACAAACACACACATACACACACACACACAAACATATACACACGAGAGTAGAACAGTGTTCTAACTGCAGAAAGGGATAGAGAACAATTTTATGTGCAATTAATTTTGTTCTGTTGCAATGCAAAAGAGAAAGTTGCAGTGTCGCTCTTTTTCACAGCCTCATCATGAATTTGGTAACCCATTCATCCTTCCCTGACTCTATAAGTCACTTATCAGTCCTGAGTTGAGGACGTTTCTATTTGCTTCCACCTGGGCATCTCCCTTTGCATGGTAAAGAGCACCCACACACAGAGCATAAACTTTTGGTAGTTAATTAAAGAGTGTCATAGACTTTCCTGGCCAGGGTGGCTTTGAACAGCAATCCTCAGATCTCAGTTTCGTGAGTAGCTAGGATTATATCTGTAAGCCACAGACACACCTGGCTTAAATTTTTTTTTAACAGAACCTTCCCTGATGTTTAGGGTTAGGGGCATAGCTACTCAGAAGGCTGCTATATGGAGACTGAAGCTCAAAGTCAGCCCCAGCAGCAAAGTCTATGAGACTCTTATCTCCAGTTAACTACCAAAATGTCAGACATATGCTGTGGCTCAAAGTGGCAGAGCACTATCTTGAGAACAATAGCTCAGAGGTAGCACCTGGGCCCCAGGTAGTTCTAGCCCCAGGGCTGGCACAAAAACAAAAACAAAAAAAAAGCTGGGGTGGTGTTAGCTCACCCTTGTAATGTCAGCTATAAAAGAGGCAAACTTGGGAGAATTAAAGTTCACAACTAGCCTTGGCAAAAAAGAAAATACAGTTGTAAAGACTTCATCTTAATGAAAAATGCTGGGTGTAGGGGAACACATCCTAGTTGGCAAGGCCAGACCTGGGCAAAAACCAAGAGATCCAGTCTGAAAATTAACTAAAGAGAAAGGGCTGAGGGGCATGGATAAATGGCAAAACACCAGGCTAGCAAGTGAAAGGCCTTAAGTGTAAACCCAATGCCAATACAAATATCAACATAAATAATGAGTAGTATAATTATGAAAGATATGTGGCTTGAAAGTTCTCCAGCAGTTAGGGGAAAAAAGAATAAATTACACACTTCAAAAGGTCCATTGGAAAAAAATCCAAATGAACCATTTAAAAGAATAAAATACTTTTTATTTTATTTTATTTTTGTTTTGTTTTGTTTTTGGTCGGTCGTGGGGCTTGAACTCTGGGCCTGGGCGCTGTCCCTCAGCTCTTCAGCTCAAGGCGAGAGCTCTACCACTTGAGCTACAGCGCCACTTCCAAAATACTTTTTATAAATATTGCCATTTCCCTTTCAAGCATGCCCACAATATGCTCTAGCATTTGTATGGGGATCGGTCCCAGTCCTATGGCTTGAACTTAGGGCCTAGACACTGTTGCTGAACTTTTCTGCTCAAAGCTAGTGCTCTACCACATGAACCACAGCTCCACTCCCTCCTACTTGGTGGTTAATTGGAGATAAGAATTTTGAGGACTTTCTGGCCAGGCTAGCTTTGAACTGAGATCTTCAGATCTCAGCCTACTGAGTAGCTAGGATTACAGCCATGAGCCACCAGTCCCTGTCTAAGCCTAGCTTTTTTTTTAAAGCCTAGCATTTTTACTGGCTATTAGAGATGGAGTCTCACAGATTTTTTTTATTGGTTGTGGGGCTTGAACTCTGGCCTTAGGCGATGTCCCTGAGCTCTTCAGCTCAAGGTGAGCACTCTACCACTTGAGCCACGTTGCCACTTCTGGTTTTCTAGTGGTTTATTGGAGATCAGAGTCTCACCGACTTTCCTGCCCCAGCTGGCTTTGAACCATGATCCTCAGATCTCAGCCTCCTGAGTAGCTAGGATTACAAGTGTGAGACACTGGCACCTGGCTTCACAGGTTTTTATATCTGGATGGCTTTGAACTTCAACTCTCCCGTTCCCAGCCACAGGAGTAGCTAAGATTACATTTCATTTTATATCCCACACATCTTACACTGGATACTGAAGAGCTTGTAATCTCAAGTAACACCAGACAACAAAACAAATACAGTAAAAGAAAACAAATCCAAAGAAAACTCTCTTGATTATGGCCAAAGGAATAAGCAAGTAGGGAAAAGAACAGGCAGAGAAAGAAATTCCTGTTTCTTCTTCTTGATGCCTTTACATTTTGTCCATAACTAGAAAGGAACTCAGAGGTAAGCATTCTTACCACTAAAGTCAGGTTTCTAGTACTATTTGTTTCCAATTGACTCGTTAATTTTCCCCAAGTTAGCTTAGATGTGCTGACTATATACATAACTCTACATTGTGTGCCTCTTTTGAGATAAGATCTAAAAAACGAATTGCTTTGGGTAGCCCCAATCTACAGTCCTCAATATCTTTACCTCAAGAGTAGCTATGAGTAAGCAAACAAGAAAAAAGAAGGCTAAAACCATAGAGGCCCTAAGGAAGCATAAATCTATATCACCGCAGACTAAGTATGGTATAGAAACTTCAATCCCATTTGGAAGCTGTGTCCAGGTAGAAGAATTGTGCTCCCTTTTTCAGGGGGCATTAATCTAATTCAGATGAGAGTGCTAGTGGCACCAAGCAGCCTGGGATAATATTTTCCTAATGCAATGTCTGCAATTATCATCCAAGAGCCAGCCTGAACCCCAATTATACCATATATGGAGGGTATACATTAGACATCTGCCCAAATCATTAGATGGTGGAGGAAGAACCCAGACTGCTTGACTCTAGAACCCACAGCAGAAGCAGGTAGCCGGAGTTAACACTTTAAACCTACTCCCAAAGATGCATTTGTCATTCCTTCACATACCAACTTGTGGGCATCACCACCACAGAAACTGATAATCAGACTTCCACTCTCAGGGGTGGCAGCAGCAAAGCAAACGGAGGCAATTCCCTCAGCCTCAATGGTTGCAGAAGGTAGCTCCTACCTGGACCTCTAGCAGTCCCAGTGGTGGGACTACAGAAAATGCAGGCAGGTTAGGAGAGGAACACAAAGGTCTGATGCTTAGATACATGTGATCATACAAAATAGCATATATCAAAATGAACAAAGAGGGAGGTTATTTTTCCTTCATTTATGTTTTTGGTTTCTTTTTGTCTTATTTTGTCCATTTATCTGTCTTTGTAAGGTTAAGAGGAGCATAGAAATGGAGGGACAAAGGGTGAACAAATGTAGCAGTGGTACTCACCAGACACTATTGTGAAAATGAGCAACACAACTGGGGATGGGAGGGAAAAACAGAGTGAGAGAAGGAGCGACATTGTCCAAAAAGAAATGTACCCTTGGCTAGATACCGGTGGCTCACATCTGTAATCCTAGTGTCTCAGAGGCTGAGATCTGAAGATTGTGGTTCGAAGCCAACCTGGGCAGGAAAGTCTATGAGACTCTTATCTCCAACCACCAGAAAACTGGAAGTGGTACTGTGGCTCAAAGTGGTAGAGCAGAAAATCTCAGGGACAGAGCCCAGGCCCTGAATCTAAGCCCCACAGCAGAAAAAGGAGA
>NW_012267431.1:671361-686616 GCF_000151885.1 Dipodomys ordii
AGGGGAGCCTTTATCTGACTTATTTAACTATAATTCCTCTGTATATCATCTTTGAAATAACGATAATAAAATGCATGCAAAGACTCACCATCCCCAAAACTAATCCTATTTCCTTCCCCCAGGAAGAATTCAGAAGCCTGGATTTGCACACTGTGTGCCATCAGCAATTCCTGCCTCTCTCCCTCCCAATTAGAGTGAGGAACCAAACACAGAAGGATAGGAAATCTGGTGCTTTAGGGTTTGTACTCATGAGCCAATACTGAAGCACTGTATCTACATTCCTAATCCTTTTAGGTTGCATTGCCCTTTGAATAAGGTCCCACCATTTTCCCTGTCCCTGGGCAGCCTTGGGCTTTTACTCTAGCAAGCGGCACAACAGCACATTGTGCATGTGTGTTTGTCTGTCTGTGTCTGTGTCTCTGCTAGTCATGGGTAGTGGATCTAGCGATTCTCCCACTCTCACTTATCTTTCTTCCTTTTGATGGTTGTTCTATCACTTGAGCTAGGCCTGCAGGGCCACAGCCACTTTTCTGGAGAAGATCAAGCTGTGTCTCTGCCTGGACTGGCCTTAAAAAAGTATCAACCCACAGCAACTTTGGTCCCCAAATAGCTAGAATAATACGAGTGGGTCACTATAGACACAGAAACAGAATTTGTACAACAGAGGCCTTACTGAACCATAATTCTACCCTGTTTCTACCCTCTCAATAGGAACTTCAGCTTTCTTTAAATAATGCCACTGGGACACCACAGTCCAGGAAAGACTAGAATCTTCAGTCCTCTTTTGGAGGCTGAAGCCTAGTGGAAGAACCTCGTTCCCAGTCTCAGAGTTCATTAGCTGACATTCACTAAAATTAAGGATGATGATGATGATAAAGATCCAATGGCACCAGGAGACCTGAGGCCATACTTTTCCCCTCCTTTGCCTGGCAACCACCCATGAACAAGCTGGAGCCCCAACGGCACCAATATGAAAGGGGAGATAATTCTGCCCAAATGCTGACATCAGTGGAAACTCGGGAAGAAATACTCTTGCCCTGACCCCAGGACCTCACAGCAGGCCAAGAAAGCTGAAGTTTGCATTTTAAACCTGTTCTCCAAGAAGTACTTGCATATCCCTCTTCTCTGCATAGTAGCATCATCAACAAATCAACCTGAGGATCAAAGCATTAAACCTTGCCATGCTGGAAACAGGTGGGCAATTTTATCTGGCCATACTGTCAGTGGAGAAGAACTCGTGGATGGTTAGGACCTCTATTGCTACCAGCAGGCATCAAGAGACAATTCAGGAGACTCATCACCATCACTAACCCCCTCCCCCACCACACACCTTCTTGACACTGCAGAGGATTTAGAATTCTGCACTTTCACGCAGTTTGCCAGCAACATCTGGTGTCCCTCTCCTTACCAATTAAAATGACATCACACAACAGAACAGGGAGGAATGAGGGTTTTTTTAATTTAGTTTAGTTTAGTTTTTTAATAGGGGAAGGGGTGTTTTAGGGTTTGACATAAGCTGGAAATATACCAGTGGAGCTTCATCCCCAGGCCTTTATGGTTTCAGTAGAATTTGAACAAGGTCTCACATTTTTCCCTAGCCCACTGTGAGCTTCCAATCTAGGGAGAAGAGAATCACCACAACAGGCCATGTTGGGTATGTGCTGGTCCTGGTCATGGATTCAGGGATTCATTGGCTCTCACATAGTTTTCTAGGGGTTTCTTTTGGGGGAGGTGCAGAGTGCATTCTAGTATTTAGTCCATGCTGCAAGTACCATGGCTAGTTTTTCTTTTGAAAACTGAAGCTGTACTAAATTTTACATAGCCTGGCCTCAAATTAAGATCCACCCACAAACACCTTTGCTCCCCAATCACCTCTGATAACTGGAATGGGCGACTGTACCCACCAGAGGCATCATTTTAACACCACAGGCCCTGCTGAAACATAATGCCATCAGGGAACCACACAATAAATATGGATAGAGATTCTAGATCTCTTCTTGACACTGCAGGCAGCAGGAGGATCATGTTCCCACTCTCAGAGGATAATTAGCTGAAATTTAGAAGGGAAGACCAGTAGCACTACATGTCTGAGGACATATTTTCTTCCTTCTATGACACAAACAAGATTGAGGAGGACTGCCAATTGGACCAGTCAGAAAGTAGAAGTACTCTGCCAACTGCAGGCATTAGTGGATACCCAAAGAAGAACACAGATTACCTGACCCTGGATGACACAACAGAATTAACCACAGTTAGCACTTAAAACCTGCTCCCAAACATGCACATGTCGTCTTGTCTTCTCTATTTGATGATGACTTCAAAGGACCATGTAACAACCAGACTCAGCAAGGTGACAAATTGCCAGGCAACAATGTGGTCCAAACCAGTACTGCCAGGGGAGATCTTGGGAGCCCTTATGGCCTTTGCACCCCTAGCTGATAGAATCTGTGGATGACTAAGGTGGAGAATCAGCATCCACACAATGTCTCTACTTTTCTCCATACACATAAACATCTTCCCTCCTCTTGGGGTGCATTTGCTGCGGTGGCCCAGGATCCCCATGCAGCCCAGGGACATCCTTTCCTACTCCACTGCCTATATCAAATACTAGGATGCAACCTCCTCTGTACTAATCATGTCAGAAGAGAGATACTGCATGTTTGGTACCTATAGCACCTCTAGCAGGTGTTCACAAGTGATACAGACAAACACACCTCCTGGCCCCTAGTCCTGCCCCTATGGGGTATTTAGTAGCCTGGCTTTTGCATAACTGAGAAGCATGGTCATTTGCCCCTCACCCTCCCAATTATATTAGGGACCAGTCACAGATAGAAGAAAGGGGAGAAATAAAGGTGTTTTGGGTTTTCTTTAATGCAGGTGGGGTGGGAAGATTCACATTTATACTCCTAAGCCCGCATTGTACCACTGGAGCTGCACCCCTGTCCTTTTTTAAAGGTTTAGTTACATTTTTTGAATAAGTTCTCAGAATTTTCCCTGAACCCTTTTTTGCCTCCATTTAAGCACAATATGCATCACCATACTGACGCCCTTTGTGTGCATCTGTGTGTGTGTGTGTGTGTGTGTGTGTGTTGTGATGAGACTTGGATTTAGGGATTTATACAGTGTTGCTTCATTTTCTTGTTTTGGGGGTCTGATCTATCACTTGGGGCATGCCTCCAACCAATGTGAAGTGGCTTTTTTTGTTGAGATTGAATCCATGCCAACAGTTTTGCTGTTCAACTGAAGAATCCCATATTTTGTTCTCTGAATAACTAGGATAACAAGACTGAGCCACCATACCTAGAAGAAGGCATATTTTGACAGCATTGGCCCTCAGAACAATAATACCACCATGTCATCACAGACAAAATGGGGTCTCTAGACTTGGGGCACTTTGGCTGCAGCCATTGAAGGAACGATGGAAGGGAACTTCACCTCTCCCCTTAGCAATTAGGAGCTGCAATTGCGTGGGGAATCTCAGTGACATAAAGCAGTCTAGGGAAGTATTTTCCTCAGGTGGCATCATCCAAAAGGGAGGCTAAACCACAGTACAGAGGTGTACTCTACCAAATACTCTCATCAATGCATACCCTGAGACCATCACAGCCTGCCTTACTCCCAACCTACTCCACAGCAAAATCACATAGACAGATTTAGCACCTGAAACCTGCTCCCAAACAAGTGCTTGTCATCTCCCAGATCCCTTATAATGTACCTGACAATCACCAGACCTAATAAGGATCAGACTTCTAAACCCTGACCAAGCCTATTAGCTAGAAATCAATTTTCTCTGCCACAGAAGTGCCAGCAGAAACTCATGGGCAGTTAGGCCCACCATCTCATGCAGATGATGCAGGTGGGTGTCATGCTCCTGTCCATATTGCCCTGCACGTGAACAGTGCTTAGAAACCAAGACATAGACACAGTGTGCCTGCATTATCTCATGCCGCTAGGCTTCCAGTTATAGTGAGATATCAATCACAGATTGGATGGCAAAGAGAAATCAGTGTCTTCTGGGGAGTGGCAAGATGATATATTGTAGGTTGTACTCATAAGCTGGACTCATTCTATTGGAGGTATACTCTAAGTCCCTTTTCATTTAGTTGTATTTTGTATACATTCACCCAAATTTCCTTAGGCAACTTTTAGTTGATTGAGAGGTATACCAAGCTTGAGGCTGAGTATGTGTGCATGTGTTGGTCACAGGACTTACACTGAAGCATTCTCCTATTCTCCTTCAGCTTTTTTGCTTTCAGGAGGCATTCAATCACTTGAGCCATGCCTCTTCTCTGAACAGGTGCTTTATATTGTTGAGATTATGAATGCTAAAATATTCTTGCCTGGGCAAAACTCATCCCACAATCCACCCTCACCCACCTTTGCTCTACAATCAAGAAGGACATCAAGAGTGAGCCAGGGGAAATACTATTTTAACAGCACAGGCTTTACTGAAACATAATTCCAACCTGTCCCTCACACTAGAGGGACTAGAGACTTCAGTCCTCTTTGGAAGCTGCAGCCAAGGAGAGGAACTGCATTCTCACTCTCAGAACATATAAACTCAGATTCAGTGGGGAAGTCCAGTAGCACTGAGCAGCCTGCATATATACTATCCTCCTCTCCACTGCCCAGTGGCTTGGTCCAAGAGCATGCCAGGAACTCAACTGTACTAGGCTGTAGGGCAAGAGATATTCTACCCAATTGCTGGCATTAGTGAATACCAGAGAAGAACCCAGAAGACTGGATGCTGGACCCCAAGCAAAAGAAAGTAACCACAACACTTTAAATTTGATTACCAAGAAATGTGTCATCCCATTTTTCATACCTGAGGGTGTCTTCAAAGGATCAACTTAAGACCAGATCTCTGGACTTGGCCATTCACCAAACAGCTAGGTAGCAATTTGTTCAACCCCAGTACTGCCAGTGGAGATCTCATGGGCCTTAAGGACTTTAGAGCTCCCAACCAGCTTCTGAAGATGATGCAGATGGAAGATCAGTGCCAAATATTGTCCTGAAGCTGCAGAGGATTTAGAAATCCAGATTTTTACAAAGTTGGCCAGCAACAACTCCTCTCCTACCCCCACATTAGAGTGAGGGACAAATCACAGACAAAAGGACAAGAAGAAATGATTTGTTTTTTTTTTCTGTGGTAGATGGGTTTAATCAAACCGAAGGAAGTATATAAATATATCTATAACTGCAGTCCTTTTAAGTTTCCTTTTAGTCTAAATAAAATCAAAATTTTCACTAGGTGGCCTTCTGCTTCCAAGTCAGCCAGAGGTAAGCTACTAGGACATGCTGCTCTGTGTGTGCAGGTTGGAGGACCTGGATTCAGTGATTTGCCTCTCTCGTAGGTTTCTTGATTTGGGCGAGTATGAAACATCACTTGTGCCATGCATCCAGTACACACATCTGCTATTTCCTCTGCCCCCGTGGTGCACAAGAGAACTCCTGCATAGGTAGTACCCATTACAACCCCAGCTGAAATATGCAGATGATGCAGGCAAAGGCTGATCCTCTACCTCTCCCTATTGCCCTGTCTCTAGAGTCTTCAGTAACTTGGATTTTCACAGTCTAAGTAGCAACTCATGTCCCTCACCCATCCAATTAAAGTGAGGGGCTAATCACACACAGAATGAGGGAAAATGGACTTTTGTGAGGAGGTGGAGTCTTAAGATTTGGGGTACCATTTCTGCCTGTAGCCAGTGAGGGAAAGGTGGAGGGGAACCTTGCCTCTCCCCTTAGGAATCACTAGCTGGGATTGAGTAAGGAATCCCAGTGACATAGGAAATATTTTCCTCCACTGGTTGGTAGCATCATCCAGAGGGAGGCTGAAATGGAGTACAGAGGTGTAGTCTACCAACTATTATCATCAATGCATACCCAGAGAGAAACACAGCCTGTTGTTGAGACTTTGAGGCAGGAAATCTTTTTTTGCCTGGGCTAGCCTCAAGCCTAGACCCACCCAAACCTACACACACCCACCCTTGCTCCCCCATTTTCTAGAATAAGAATGGGCTATCACAGCCATTAGAAACACCATTTTAACCACAGAGATTCTCCCTAGTGCCACCTGGATCACCACAGACTACAGACTTTGTCATTTTAATACAGAGCCAGCTAAGGGGACCTTGTTCCTCCCCTCAGGGAGCAGTCACCATACTTCATTTGGCAAATCAGTAGCAGCACCAAGCAGCCTGGGGCCACACATTCCTATTCTATTTTCTGACATCCTCAACCAAGAAGAGGCTGGAGCCTCACTTACACCAGGCACAAAGGGAAGGTGTCTTCTGCCCAAGTGCTGGCATTAGTGCATTCCTGAAGTGACCCCAGGCCTGCTGATCACATGACTTCACAGTAGCAGCAACAGGTAGCCAGAGTTTGTATTTTAACCCTTTTCCCAACCAGTGTATACACACTAATTAGCAATTTTCATCCCCCTTTGTGCTAGTACCTTCATCATGTAGTGTAAGCATCAGACTCCATACCTGAGTTTCCAGGCAAACAACTAAGAGGCAACTTCCTCCTCCACAGTGTTGTCAGCATTTAGCTGGTTGGTGGGGAGATTGCACAAAAGAATCCTGTAGAGGATACATACAGGTCTTCTTCCTCCTGCCATTGGTACCATGCCAGGAGATACAATAAAAACCAGGACTTTCACACAGTCTGCCAATGGCCACTTGTGCCTCTCATTCTTCCAAGCAGAGGGAAAGAATGGTCACAAAGAACAAAGCATAGAGAAAGATATTCTTTTTTTCTTTTTTCCTTGGTGCCAGACTTGGGGCTTGAACTCGGAATGAACCCTGTCCCTGAGCTTTTCTACTCAAGGTTAGCACTCTATCATTTGAGCCACAGCTCCACTTCCTGCTTTTTCTGTGTGTGGGGGGGGGGTAATTAGAGATAAGAGTCTCAGGGACTTCCCTCCCCAGGCTGGCTTTGAATGGCAATCCTCACATCTTAGCTTTCTGAGTAACTAGAATGGCAGGCATGAGCCATGGTGCCTGGCTCTTGAAATTTCTGTAAAGGAATAAGTACAAAACTATGTACATGGGGGGAGGGGAGGGGGAAGGATGGGAAGGGATGGGAAGGGGAAACAAAGGAGGAGGCTACAATGCTTGATAAGAAATGTACTCATTATCTTGCCCATGTAATTGTAACCCCTCTGTACAGTATTTTCACAATTAAAAAAAAACTATGCATAGACCACTGTTTAGCATTCTTTACAATAAAGTAATACAGAGGTAACATTCTGAGTACTAAAAAGTTGTTTTTCTGGCTTTTGTGGAACCAGTAACTTAGTATTTAAAAGATTGAGTATACTGGTAAGGAATGGATTGGGGTTTAAGAAAAAAAAGCATCCAGGCAAGGAATGTGGCTTAGTGGTAGAGTGCTTACCTGCCCTGGGTTTGATTCCTTGATACCACATAAACACAAAAAAATAATTTTAAAAGCATCCAAATCAATAATTATTTGATGTTGTCCACGCATTTAGGCCAACAGGTCTTAAATTTTCAAAGTCTCTAACCACCTGATTACATTTCCACACATCGAATCTTATATGTCCCAGGATTCATGAGCTTTCAGTACACAGATTCCAATATTCTGTACATGATTGGCTCACTACAGAAACTTTTCAATATATACCGAGTTTTGCATAGCTAATTAAAAGATTTATGTTTGTCTTAATTTTCCCATCTGGGTTGGAGGAAGTTTTTGGTAATGGTAAATATTTTTCATTCAGGACACTTTGCAAACAACCTATTGCGTTTAGGTATCTATGGCAGAGGCAGGAGGATCTAAAGCTTGATGCCAGCTTGCGTAGCTAGCAAGTTTAATTCCAGCAAGGGCTGCCTAATAAACCAGTCTCAGAAAAGCCCCCAAAACAAGAACGTACCTCCCCAAAAAGGGCCAAGGATGTCACTGAGTGATACATCATTTGCCTAGCATTTGCACGGATGGGGTTTGGTGCCTATCACCTCTAAAAATCAAAACATCAAAAACAAGAAAACCACCACTGTAATTTTACACACACACACACACACACACACACACATATAAAAGAAATTTAGGATGGTCCTGTAGTTAAAGACGTGTTCTGATTAAGTAATAACAAAAAAACTTGCCTAAAATTTAAAGAAACTTGTTATCAAAAGAAGAAGAAATATACCATAGAATCAAATATTCTTTTCTGATAGAGGAAGCAACTACAAAAAAAGCCTTTATTATATTTGTTCAAAGTATCCAGTGGTATTGATGCAAAACCAGTATCTCAACAATATGTTCAATACTACTTTCAAACCCAATATATCAAAAATTAAAAACTAAACATATAAAACTTGAAGTTATTGTTTCATACCATTAGTTCAAAAAGCAAGGCTCAGAAAGATCTATCTATATAATATGTATATACATATGTATATAAACAATTCAAACAATTACTAAGCTTCATCTTCTGAATCCCAAAGGATTCTCTTTTCATAAAAAGCAATTACAGTCTGAGGACATTACATATTTACCTCTTTTCCTGGCACCAACTCAGCTTCCTCTAATCTTTCCACTTCGTGAGGAACATCAGTCCCCTACTGTTTTCTGTAACAGCAATTATTCATTCAGGCTCAAGACCTCTAGCAAAGCCCCTTGGGTTGTCACCAGCATCGCTTTTATTCTCTGATGTGCTATCATCAGATTCATTGTCAGATAAACCAGCTTTTTGAGGATTTAGAAAATGCTCAACTAACTCTGGACAATTTAAATGTTCTTCCTGTTGCCAGGTATTATCAGCATCTGAATATCCCTTCCATTTCAGGAGATATTCTACCTGGCTGCCTACTACATGTTGGCCCACTAGTTTCTCTACTTCAAATTCTTCAAGTTTTTCAGATTTTCTGTTGTTTCCCTCTTCTTTTGGGTATTGTAGTTTCTTTGGAGGCCATTTTTTTATTGCAGATATGAAGAGAACACCTCAGATGCTCCTAGTTGCAATCCTGCGACTCTTATCTCTAATTAACCACTAAAAAGCTATAAGTAGAGCTGTGGCTCACATGTTAGAGTGCTAGTGTTGAGCAAAAGAAGCTCAGGTACCACACCCTGAAGCAGACAGAAAACATAAAAATAATAAAACATTAGACTATGCCAGATGCCAGTGGATCACCCCTATAATCTTAGCTTCTCAGGAGGCTGAGATCTGGTGACTCTCACCATACTCTAAGTCCATAAAATAAAGTCTTGAAAAATTGTTCTAGGCTAGTCAAGTGCTGGTGGCTTATGCCTACAATTCTAGCTACTCAGGAGGCCCAGATCTAAGGATTGAGGTTTAAAGCTATCTGGGGTAAGAAAATCTATGAGACTCTTAACTACAGTTAACCACCAGAAAATTGGAAGTGGTGTGGCTCAAAGCGGTAGAGCACTAGCCTTGAGCAGAAAAGCTCAGTGACAGTGCCCAAATAGAGTTCAAGTCCCACAATCGAGAAAAATACAAAGAAATAGAATATGCTGTCTCCAAGAAAATCTGTTCAAGTATAGTAACACTAAAAAGTAAAGAATAAAAAGGTAAAAAAGATTGCACTATACAAACTTTAATTTTTCAAAAGCAAGAGTGATTCTATATTAATATCAGATTGACAAGAGGACTCACCCAGTAGAGGCATACCTAGGATGTGCTATTCCTCCAACCAACCAATCCTAACAATATTAGTGAAATGTTGTCTATCAGAGAAGCTTGTTAGAAATTCAAGCACTGGTGGCTCACATCTGTAATCCCAACTACCTAGAAGGCTAAGATCTGAGGATCATGGATCCAAGCTGGGGCAAGAAAGTCCAAAACAACATCAACAACAACATCTTTCAGGAAACTATGAGTAAGAGGTCTTCTTTCTCAAGTTAAGAGACTGTAAGAAAAGCTAGTTAGAGTGGAGAACTTGGGTTAGAGAATAAGCAGAGGGTGCCCATGTTGTTGTTTCTTTAAGTAGCTGAAGAGCCATCTTCCCAATAATAAATACTATACACTCACCAGGCACCAAGGTCTGACTGACACCCAATTACATTTGGGCAGGGGGGCTAGCTAGTGATTGCTTGGATTCATAGCCCTGTCCTTTGGTGCCTGTTGAGCTTGAACCTTGAAGTCCAAACTTGTTGAGTATATATGCAGAAGGAAGATCAGATGTGTCTTCAGTCTTTCCCCCTGGGCCATGTCAGGCCTCTTGATGACAGCTTTCCAGACTTTTTTGAAGCAATAATTCCTTCTTCCTCCATGAGGAATGGCTAGTAATGGACGGTGCCTGCCAGGCAGGAGACTCTCTCAATCTGGGTAAGCTGCAGCTGTTTCCAAACTCAAAGCCCCTCTCCAGCCCTCCACAGTTGCTACTGACTCATATATCTTGAACACCTCTGGGTTTTTCTTTTTTGACCATTGTGGGGCTTGAACTCAGGGCCTGGGTGCTGTCCGTCAGCTTTCTCTCTCAATGATAACATTCTACCACTTGAGCTACAGTGTAATTTCCAGTTTTCTGGTTTTTAAGTGGAGATAAGAGTCTCATGGCTTTTCCTGCCTGGGCTGGCTTTGAACTGTGATCCTCGGATCACAGCCTCCTGAGTAGCTAGGATTATAGGCATGAGCCACCAGTGCCCAACACCTCTGGGTTTTTTTCATTTGGCGCTATAAAGCTGTGGTGGAGCAAAAATTTGGAAATAAATTGCTTCCTTGGCACTAATAATATGTGTTAGCTCTAAGTGTTTGCTATATATATACACCTTTAAGGAATTTGTATACAGTGAGTTTTCCCAGAGAAAGTATTTGGCTAAACATCAAGTTTACATCTGGCTAAATCCTGAGGACATTATGAATTTCTGATGTTTATCCAAAGTGATTTTAAGATTTTCTTTTTTTCCTGCTGGTACTGGGGCTTGAACTCAGAGCCTCAGACTCTCCCTTGGCATTTTTGCTTAAAAGGAAAAATCTACCACTTGGGCAACACTTCCTGTTCCAAGTTTAACAAATCTTGTATGGCATACACAAATTATCTAAATATATGGATATATATACACATGTACAAATAGATATTTATATACATATGTTTATATAGATTATTTATAAATAAATATGGGAATATATAAACATGTATCCCATATATGAGATATGATCTATAATATGTATATAAAACTGAATTTCACCCAGTCTTATTAAGACCAGCTTATCCAGTGAATTCATGTTTGATGTTCTTCCTTATCAAATTTAAAATTGGCAAAAATTGGTGGTCCATTCCAGAAAGCTTTTGTTTCCTAGTTTTTCTCTGTCAGATTAATATCACATTAACATTTATCCAATGGTAGTGCCACATAATTAACAGTGTACAAAAGCAAGAGCAGCTAAGTTGTCCTAGGTAGACAAAATCCAGTTCACCTTCTATTTAAAAAATACTGTGTACAAAGCCAGTTGCTGATGTCTCACACTTGTAATCCAAGCTACTCAGGAGGCTGAGAACTGAAGATCTCAGTTTGAAGCCAACCAGGGAAGAAAATTCTATGAGACTCATGTCTCCAATTAACTTCCAAAAAAAGCTGGAAGTGAATTATGGCTAAAATGATAGAGCACAAGCTTTGAGCAAAAAAGCTGTTGGACAATGTGTAGGGCCCGAATTCAAGCCCTAGAACCACAACAAAAAAAAGAATACTGTTTAAAAATGGGAATGGAATGACCACATTATATTTTGGTTTGCTTCTTACAGTATGAGGTTGCTGTGACTGTGGTAGAAATGTACTAATTTAAGTGCAGTTACTTTGTATTTGATTTCTAAGTTGAAATATTGACAGATAATTTTTTAAATAATACTTAAGTATCTTCCCCTCTTACAAAAAAACTGCAGCTAACATCATACTAGTGAAAAATGAAATGTTTTGCCCTATTATTAGGACAAAGGAAGGATGCTTACTCTTACCATTCTTACTCAACAGAGTCCAATGCTTTAGCCAACACAATAAAGCAAGAAAAAATTAAAATTAAATAAAAGTCATAGGATTTGAAATGAGAAAATAAAACTATCCTTATTCACAAAAAACTTGATTTTCTATGTAGAAAATTCCAGAGTCTATCAAAATAAACCTATAACTAATTGAATTCTACAGACCACAGGCACCACCTGCAGTGCCCAGGCCCTGAGTTCAAGTTTCAGTAGTGGTGCGTGCATACACACACACACAAACACACACACACACACACACACACACACACACACGCATGCGCACAGAGCACACACACATTCACCCCAATACTGAGAATTACTCTGCAGAAAATGAGATATTTCGGTGCTAAACAAAATCTACACAGAATGTCTATGCTGAAATTTCCAAAGTGCTGATGAAGAAGACTAGGAAAGCCTAAATAAACGGAATTTGGACATACTATGTTTGTGATTAGAAAACCATATAGTAAAGATAGAAATTCTTCCCAAATTGATCTATATGTTTGATGAAATTTCCCCTCCGAATTCAAATAAGATTTAACAGATCAAATGCCTACAAGCAAAAATATGGACCTCTATTTTAGGTTGGAGTTTATTAGAAAAAAATAATTAAAAATAAGTCGTGGATTGAAGTAGATTTAATACCTTATAAAAACAGTATAATGAAGAAAGAATGACATTGCCCTATTTGTTAGGAAATAGACTTGGAAAAAATTATATTAAGTGAAGTAAGCCAGACCCAAAGAAACATAGGTCCCATGGTTTCCCTTTTTTGCAATAACTAGTATATGTCTGAGACAAGCAGAAATGGTCAGATAAGTTGATGTTAAGCGAAATGAACCCCAAGATAAGGACTCAAATGTTTTTTCTTTCTTGCTATTGTTTCTAACATATTTATATTTCTTTGTTGCTTTGTATGTCCCTCCCCCATGGTATAACTCTTGTTTTCACTATATTTGATGTTGGAATAATTTGTGGAGGGGAAGGGAAATAAAAAATTGTTTAAATAGGGATACAGGTGGACCCATTGCAACAATGATATGTACAAGATGTTATGACAAAAATGAAGTTTACAACTTTGGCGCGGGGAGGGAGGGAAGGCGGGAGGGAAGAGAAGGGGGAGCAGGGTGGTGTAGGGGGGGAGATGGGAAGGGATGGTAAGGAGAAACAAAGGAGGAGGCAACAATGCTTGATAAGAAATGCACTCATTACCTTGCCCATGTAATTGTAACCCCTCAGTACGATATTTTCACAATAAAAAATAAATAAATAAAAAATAGAAACAACATAATGAAACTTAACTAAAAACTGTTTCAAAAGGGAGAAGAAAAGAGAGTTAAGAAAAGAATAATAGGGCTGGGATGTAGCTCAGTGGCAAAGCGCTTGCCTAGCAAGTGCAACGTCCTGGGTTCGATCCCCAGTACCAAAAAAGAAAAGACAAAAAAAATACAGTTAAAAAAAAACCCAAACAAAAAAAGAAAAGAATAATATTAGTCAGGCATCCATGACTCACACCTATAATCTTAGCTACTCAGGAAGCTGAAATCTGGAGAACTAAAGAAAGCCTGAACAGAAAAGTCTACTAGACTCCATCTCTTAAAAAAAATCAGTGTCAGGCACTAGTGGTTCATGCCTGCAATACTAGGAACTCAGGAGGCTAAGATCTGAGGAATGTGGTTTGCTCAGTCAGGAAAATCAGTGAGATTCTTTTCTTCAATTAATCACTAAAAAAGTACAAAGTGAAGCTGTGGCTCAAGCGGTAGAGTGCTAACTTTGAGCAAAAAAGCTCAAGGACAGCACCCAGACCCATAGTTTAGGCCCTAGATATGGTACAAAAAATTCAAATAAAATAAAATCAGTAAAAATGCAGGACTGGAAGTGTAGCTTAAGTGGTGGAGTACCAGTCAAGTGTGTGAGTCTCTTAAGGCCAAATCCTCATATCACCATAAAAAAAGAGAAAGGAAAGAATAATATAGACTTAATTTGATCCAATTATATCACTTAACATGCATGATTATAAAAAGCACAATGAAACCCATTGTACAATTAATTTATGTTAATAAAAATTTAATAAATTAAAACCAGATTTAAGCATTCTATCTTATAAAATGCAGAGAGAATTATAAAATTATAAATTAAACTATAATTTAAACTATAATTTATTAGCCTATAAAACTGCAATATTTCTAGATGAAAGCATAAGAAAATGTCTTCAGCACCTAGATTTCTTACACAAGTCACTAAAACACAACATACAAACACAAGGTTGAAAAACTGAGTATCTTCAAAATTAAAAATTTTGTTCTGAAAAACATGTCTTATTAAGCAAATGGAAAGACCAGCTGCAGAATAAGAAAATACTTTCATATCTGACATAAGACTTGCAAAGATGTATAGCCTGACTGGCCAGTAGGGGAAAGCAATTTTTAACAAGTTATTACCAAATTTATCAGCATGGCTACATTAGTGAAAATAACAAACATTGAGAAAGATGTGATAAAACTGACCTCCTAGCCAGCCACCATGCCAGTGGTTCAGCCTGTAATCCTAGCTACTCAGGAGACTGAGATCTGAGGATCACAGTTCAAAGCCAGGTGAGGCAGGAAAGTCCATGAGACTCTTACCTCCAATTAACCACCAGAAAACCAGAAGTGGCACTGTGGGTCAAGAAGTAGAGCACTAGCCATGAACTGAAGAACTGGGGGATAGTGCCCAGACCCAGAATTCAAGCCCCACAACCAACAACAACAAAAAACCTGACCTATTTATTGCTGGCGGGAAGACAAAATGGTACAGTCTGGAAAAGTTTGACAGTTTCATTTATTTTATTTTGTGATGATCTGGAATCGTGAACTCTGAGCTGTTTTTGCTCAAGGCTAGTGCCCCACCACTTAACCCACAGCTCCATTTTTGGCTTTTGGTGGTTAACTGGAAACAAGAGTGTTTCATGGACTTTCCTGCCTGGATCATCCAATCGCAGTCTCCTGAGTAAAAAGGATTGCAGGAGTGAGCCTCAAGTGCCTGGCTGTGTGTGTGTGTGTGTGTGTGTGTGTGTGTGTGTGTGTGTGTGTGTGTGTGTGTGTGTGTGTGTGTGTGTGTGTTGATATTGGGAGGCTGATATCAGGGTCTAATGTTCTTCCTCATTTTTTCTTTCACAACTTAAGTTCTACCACCAGCAGCCATTCCATCAGTTCCTACTAGTTTCTTTTCTTTTCCTTTCCTTTTCTTTCTCTTTTTGTTGGTAGTGGGGCTTGAACTCTGGGATTGGGCACTGTCCCTCAGCTCTTCAGCTCAAGGC
>NW_012267431.1:694271-699942 GCF_000151885.1 Dipodomys ordii
ATTACCACAATTAGGGGGAAGAGTGTTCTGCTGAAGGGACTATCTTGGGAGCAAGGGATGGGGATACAGGCTTGGGTAAGGATCTGAAGAATAGAGGTTTGTGAGTTATTTATATGAATCTCCATCTTTTCTGAAGCTTGCTGCTCTTAAATGATGAAGCTCATGATGTAGGGCATTTGGTATCATATGTACCACAGGGATAGTACCAGACCAACTTGACTTTGAATTCTGGTTCTTTCCCCTTGATCTAACCAGTTACTAAACTTTGTGCTTCAGTTTCTTCATCTGCAGACCACATGTCTGGATGGAATTGAAAATGTAATTGAGATAAGAATTGCTCTGTGAATGCTCACTTTATCGTCTACAGAAATGGAATATGCAGGGAATAGCATGAAAAATATTAGGTTAAAGTGGGACCCAATTGGGCTTATTTTTGTTTTTTTTTCAGCAAATAACTGATAAATAGTTAAGAAACATGATAGAGGGCTGGGAAGGTGGCTCAGTGGTAGAGCACTTGCCTTGCATGCATGAGGCCCTGGGTTCGATTCCTCAGCACCACATAAGCAAAAAGAAAAAAGCCGGAAGTGGCGCTATGGCTCAAGTGGTAGAGCGCTAGCCTTGAGCTGAAGAGCTGAGGGACAGCGCCCAGGCCCAGAGTTCAGGCCCCACGACCAGACCCCCTCCCCAAAAAAGAAAAGAAACATTATAGAGGGCTGGGAATGTGGCTTAGTGGTAGAGTGCTTGAATAAATAGTGTTCATGGAGCCCTGGGTTTGATTCCTTAGTACCATGTAAACAGAAAAGTCTGGAAGTGGTTCTGAAGCTCAAGTGGTAGAGTGCTAGCCTCTAGCAAAAGAAGCTCAATACAATACCTAGACCTTGATTTCAAGACTCTGGGCTGGCAAAGAAAAGAAACATGATAGAAATTACCATATGGAATAATAAAATGCAGCAATGATTTGTTAACCACTTTTTCTTTACAAGGCACTGGATATTTCTCTTAGTTGAGGATCTCTCTCCTGAGGTATATGGTTTAGAATGATAAAACAGCTAACTTGCTCAAGGTCTTACAGCAAAGAAGAGGTAGAATTTCTTTGTGTGGGAGAAGAAGGGGGTACCATTGGAGTACCCTTGGAGCCTCAAGAATGAGTAGGAATAAACAGGGTAAAAAGTAGAGAGAAGGGATTGCCAGGAAAAGGCAACAGCAGGTGTTGTGAGGGCACAAAGGTGGTAGAGAGATTTGGAAAGAATCCACAGAGGTGTAGCTAGGTGAGGTAGGCAGGAAAGGATTGACAGGGCCTTAAGGGACCTCATTAAGGATCTTGTGTTTTATTCCTAGGACAATGGGAAACTGTTAGAACGTGTTTTCAACCTTTTCTTAAACCACATGTGTGTATAAAATCCAGAAATGTATGTAGTGTAATCTAAATAAAAATGGTTTAAGAAGTCCTCAGTGTCACACTTTGTGATGTAATAGAGGCAGTGTGTCTGTTCCAGATGTGTAGACCTTAGCAGTTTTTACTGTGTACCATGAACTTTTCTTTTCTTTTTGTCGGTCGTGGGACCTGAACTCTGGGCCTGGGTGCTGTCCCTCAGCTCTTCAGCTCAAGGCTTAGCACTCTACCACTTGAGCCACAGCACTACTTCCAACTTTTTTGGCTTATGTGGTGCTGAGGAATCAAACCCAGGGCCTCATGCATGCGAGGCAAGCACTCTACCACTGAGCCACCTTCCCAGCCCCCCACGAACATTTCTTAAAGAATTGCTATGATGCTGTAAGAAGCTGGATTCGGAATGCTTCTAAAAGAAAGATTCAATCAGACTTACATATCTGATAAATCTTTCAACTTTTACCCAATCTTGACAAATGAATTACAAAATTGGAATTTTATGGAAACAAAAATCCAGATGTCCACCAACCAACCGTGGAAACATGGGTTGATGTCCAATGTTAGAACTGAAGCTGTCAGAGCTAGGAGCGGGTGACTTATGCCTATAATACTAGCTAATCAGGAGGCTGAGATCTGAAGATCCAGTTCAAAGCCAGTCCTGACTGGAAGTATGAGACTCTTATCTCCTTTTTGCCAGTCCTGTGGCTTGAACTCAGGGCCTGGACACTGTCCCTGAGCTTCTAGAAGCTCAAGGCTAGCACTCTACCACATGAGCCACAGCAGCACTTCCAGCTTTTTTTCCTGTTTATGTGGTACTGAGGAATCAAACCCAGGGCTTCATTCATGCTAGGCAAGAGCTCTACCACTAAGCCATATTCCCAGCTCAGAGCCTCTTAATCTCTTAATCACAAAAAAAAAAAAAATGGAAAAACGGAAGTGAAGTGTGGCTTACGTGGTAGAGTGCTAGCCTTGAGCAAAAAAAAAAAAAAAAAAAAGCTCAAGGACAGCAGTAATCCCGGATTTCAAGCCCTAGGACTAGCACCCCCCCCCAAAAAAAAAGAAGATATGAAACTTTCTAGTGTAGGACTGATTGAAGCATAGCATGATAAATGTACTTCAGTGACTAACTGGAAAGTTGTTAGGCTTTTTTAGTTTTGTATGTGTATGTTATCAGTGATGGCAGAAAGTACATACATGAGGATATGGGAAGGCTTACGCATTTTTTTCACTGCTTATGTATTTATTTTTCATTCAGGTATTGGGGGTTTTATGTTTTGAACTCTTCCTTGTGTGCACATAATCAATTTTATGAGAGGAAAACCAGTGTTCTTATTCACTGGCCATATTTACTAGGCCACTAATGTATGTACTTTTAAGTAGTAGCTGATACAAGCTTTTGCAAGAGAGGAGAGTGGTTAGTTAGTGATTGAATCATATAGTTTAGGTTTGCTCAGACATTTAGTGATTGGCAGGCTGGTTAGCCTAGGTAGGAAGACCTAAACTAAGATGGATCAGTTCCTCTCCATTTGTTCTTTCCTGTATCTAGCAGGTCTGGACTTGTTAGTATGGTGGTCTCAAAGAGCATGCCATAAGCACTTTTCAAATGTCTGTTTTTATCACACCTGCTATTGTTCCATCAGCTAAATCACACACATGCTTCTATGGCCAAGCCAGAGTAATTGTGGAAGGGGACCATTGAAGGGGATGACTACAAAGAAATGAAAAAGTGGAGGTCTTTACTATAATGATTAATAATAATTAGTAATGAACATTTTCACTCATATTGGGGACATAGCACAGTGGTAACTTCCTAGCTAGCTTGTGCGAGGCCATGGGTTATATCTTCAGCAATTTTTTAAAATGCTTTATAATTCCCAAATTTCTGGAAATTTAAGGATTGCTTCCTTATAGTTAGTACTCAAAGACATATTACCATAGTTTTATAATATCAAGTATTCTCTTTTCTTTTTTTTTCTTTTTTTGCTGGTTCTGGGGTTTGAACTCTGGGCCTAGGCACTGTCCCTGGATTCCTTTAGCTCAAGGCTAGCACTCTACCACTTGAGCCACAGCACCACTTACAGCCTTTTCTGTTTATGTGGTACTGAGGAATCGAACCCAGGGCTTCATGCAAGCTCCGCAGGCACTTTACCACTAAGCCCTAGGCCCAGCCTGTGCAATTCTTTTTAGTGTTAAAAATGTACTTCTTGCATTCTTTTCATTTGCATATGTTTAATATTTGTTCTTTGTCTCTTAAAAAAACAACTCTGTTAATACTTTTGGCAAATATTGTTAAAACCCACTTCTGATTATAGTATATTCTAGAGACCAACTAATATGAATAAACTATTAGGATCACCTCTTCTGCCATGTGTGAAATAGAGTGATGGCTTCTCTAAGAGGAAGCCAAAGAGACAGGGTTTGCATTTTAAGTATTCTTGTAAATGGCTTATCTACTCGTTGATCTTGAGTAACTATTATTTAAAGGAAGCCCTGGGTTTCCTCAACATCTGTTCAAACTTTAATCACAAAAAAATTTAAGTGTACCAGATTGTATACTAAGTTTTATAATTAAACAGAAAGATGTACTTGAGAATCTACCACCACCTGAGAAATGAGAAAAACATTTGGAACCTCTACTTGGAACCTTTAAATATTTCATAGTTTGTACATAAGAGAACAAATCCTAATTTGGGCATTGTAATAAGGACAAAAAAGTCTCTGTAGGTATGTTTTATTAGATGAAAACCTTCTTGTGGTTTCAGTGGAGAATTCAGCATAGCACGGTGAAGTATTTAGTGGCCAGGAACAAGCAATTTGAGACATTGGCTTTTGATCTTTGGTCTGGAAGATGTCAGATAACATTCTTCACATAACTTACATAGGCTTTACAGCAGCTTAAGGACTGAAATTATTACATAAAATGCAACTAGAAATGGGAAACTGTGTACAAGGGTCATTTTGGGCATCTCAAAGGTGTGTATGTAGTGATAGAATCTTATCGTCTCTTAACTCCAATTAAATTAAAAATCCCTAACATTTTAAAATCAGTGCCTTGAAAAGAGCCATCAAAATGTATTTTGTCAAGCACTGGTGACTCATACCTGTACTCCCAGCTGCTCAGGAGGCTGAGATTAGGAGGATCATAGGTCAAGGCCAGTTGGGCAAAAAGGTAACAAGGCCTCATCACAACCAATAATTGGGCATGGTGGTGCACTTGTTATCCTATAGTTGTGTTGGAAGTGTAAGTAGGAGGATCAGGTTCCAGGCTGGCCTGGGCATAAAAGAACCCTAGCCAGATTCCAGTGGCTCTGCTTGTTATCCTAGCTATTCAGGAGGCTGAATTCTGAAGATCCTAGTTTGAAGCCAGCCTGGACCCAAAAGTCAATGAGACTCATCAGTTAACCAGCAAAAAAGCTAGAAGTGAAGCTGTGGCTCAAGTGGTAGAGTGATCTACTTCTGGCCTTTTCTGGTAGTTGATGGTAGCTTTTCTGCCCTAGCTAGTTTCAAACTGTGACCCTCAGCTCTCAGCCTTCCGAGTAGCTAGGATTACAGTAGCTAAGATTACCAGCACCCAGCAATATATACATTTTTGCTAACAAAATTTCTGGAAGGCTGTTCAAGACACTGATAGACTTGGGCATGCATGGACAAGAGATAGTGGATAGGAAGATATTTCATTGCATAAACATTTATGTGTATCTTTTATATTTTAAGCTATACAAATTTCCCTGTCTCAAAAATGAAATATGTATTTAAAAAAACGTGGTATAAGATAATGATGATGGGAATTTTCATGAACTCCTTTCCAAATTGACCTGGTCAGATCTATTCTGGTTCAAAAACATACTTCCAGTAAGATTTTGCCCTAGGAATTCCTTTATAGCAGTGTACTTTTGATTTTTATGGTACTGGTCATTGGGATCAGGGCTTTGTGTATGCTATATACACACACAAATCTTTTAACTATGGGGCTGGGAAGGTGGCTCAGTGGTAGAGTGCTCGCCTTGCACACCTGAGGCCCTCAGCACCACATAAGCAGAAAAAGCTGGAAGTGGTGCTATGGCTCAAGTGGTAGAGTACTGACCTTGAGCTGAAGAGCTGAGGGATGCACTCAGGCCCAGAGTTCAGGCCCCATGACTGACAAAAAAAAAGAAAACATTTAATTATATTCCTACTTTTTCCACAGTGCCATATGAGTGGAATAAAGCCTTTTTGGTCTGAATTGTTTTACTTAGTACATCCATATTATGTGAGTTAAGAGCTTTTTTTTTTTTTTTTTTT
>NW_012267431.1:699992-703520 GCF_000151885.1 Dipodomys ordii
CCCTCAGCTCTTCAGCTCAAGGCTAGCGCTCTACCACTTGAGCCACAGCGCCACTTCCGGCTTTTTTCTTTTTGCTTATGTGGTGCTGGGAATCGAACCCAGGGCCTCAGGCATGCAAGGCAAGTGCTCTACCACTGAGCCACCTTCCCAGCCCCCTAAAAAATTAATTTTAATGATTATTTTTTCCTTTTTTATTGAGCTTATTTTTTAAGTTGTGCTGAGGAACTGAACCTAGAGCTTCAAGCATACTAGGCAAGCCCTCTCCCACTAGGCCACATTCACTTCCCCTTTGTTGTTGTTGATCATGGAGCTTGAACACATGGCCTAGGTGCTGTCTCTGAGCTTTTTGGCTCAAGTCTAGTGCTCTACCACTTTGAGTCACAGTGCTACTTCCCCTGGCAGTTTCTTTTAACACTAAAAATACATTTATCTTCCAACCAAGACAACACAACATACACTTAACATCTGGCTCAGCAACTGCAATTCTGGGTATTTAGCACAAGGAAATGAATGTATGTTAGCACAGAAAACTCTATGCAATATTCATAGTCCTTCTTAAATTTATTTTTGCAGTACTTGGGCTTGAACTCAGAATGCCTCAGGCTTGTTATATAGACTCTTCTACAACAAAACCAGAACTGCTCTTTTTTATGCTTTTTTATGCCAGTCCTGGGTCTTGAACTCAAGGCGTGGGCACTGTCCTTGAGCTGTTTTGCTCAAGGCTAGGTAGCATTCTACCACTTATGCCACAGCTCTGGCTTTTTGGTAGTTAATTAGAGATAAGAGTCTCATAGACTTTACTACCCAGCCTGGCTTCTTGCTTCCAACCACAATCCTCAGTTCTCAGCCTCCTGAGTAGTTAGGATTACAGGTATTTGTCACCAGAGCCTAACTGTACAATGCCTGTCTAGGGGTGCAAGTACACTTACACTGTGATGGGTGATTTTAGGCTTCCCATCATAATTATAATAATAGAAGTGCGCCACCGAGTGGCAGCTCTCAATTGAGGCCTCTAAAACTTTACTACACTGGCTGGCCTTGAACCACAATTCCCACCTCTGTATTCCAACCGGCTAGGATTATACATGTGAGCCAGTGGCACCCGGCTAGCAGTTTTATCTAGTTTATGTATATGTGTGTGTGTATGCACCGGTGTATATGTGCACACACACATACACACGCGCATACACACACACATACACACACATAGGACTTTGAGCTGTCACTTGGCTGTTTTGCTTAAGGCTGGTGGTCTATTCCTTGAACCACACTTCTAGTCTGGCTTTTTTGGCACTTAGTTGGAAATAGGAGTCTTGTAGTCCTTTTTGTCCTTGCTGGCTTTGAGTCTCTCTCCTCCTGAGTAGTTAGGATTACAGGCATGAGCCCCTAGCACCTAGCTCACTTTTATTTTTAAGAGATTAAAATGGGAAACATATCAGAGACCTAGTGGCTCAGGCCTATAATCCTAGCCACATAGGAGGCAAGACCTGGGGATCCCCGTTCAAAGCCAGCCTGGAAGGCAAGTCCATGAGACTCTTACTTCAATCAACCAGAAGTGGAGCTGTGGCTCAAGCAGTAGAGCACTAGCCTTGAGCAAAATGCTTTGGGACGGCGACAAGCCTCTAAGTTTATACTCTAGTACCGACACAAAAAAACAAATTCAAAGCAAGCCAAATGTGGGAAAACAGTTTAACTGGTACATCTATACTACAGAATGTTACTCAGAAGTAAAAAGCTTCGGTGAATCTCAACAAAATGATGTCAGTTAAATAAAAATCCTCAAAAAAGTATGATTCCATTTCTATAATATTCCCCAAAAGAGAAATTACAGAGGTGGTAAACATGTTAGGGATTCCCAGGGACTGGAAAAGGATGTGCCTATGACTCTAAAGTTTAGCAAGAATGAATGTGATAGGGAATCTACACAGTGATAAAATTGCATTGAACTATATACACAGATCAAGAAAGGAATGCATGTGAAATTACTGAAATCTCACCAGGTGCCGGTAGCTCATACCTGTAATCCTAACTACTCAGGAGACTGAAATCTGAGGATCCCGTTTTAAGCCACTCCAGGCAGAAAAGTCGCAGTGAGACTCTTACCTCCAGTAAATTACTCAAAAAAGCTGGAAGAGGTGCTGTGGCTCAAGTGATAGAGTGCTAGCCATGAGCACAAAGAGGCTGAGGAGGGCCAGCACCTAGGCCCTGAGTTCAAAGTCCAGGACCGGCAAAAAAAATTTAAAAATTTAAACATAAAAAATACTGAAATCTAAATAAGCTCTGTGGATAGTACTATTGTCAGTATCTTGGTTTTGATATTTTATTCTAATTATATAAGATATGACCATTGGGAAAAACTAGGTGATGGCTATGTAAGACCTTTCAGTAATACTTTTTTTTACAACTCCCTTCAAAAGAAATTATGTATGAAGTACTACAAATATTTTGGAATTTACACATTTGCATGAGAGGGAAATACATCTTTAACATGGAATAGTCAAATACAAAAGAGCCTAAATTACCGTTTATCCTGAAATACTTAATGAAAATGAGTATATTTAAATTCTTCATAATTGCATAAAATACATTTACAAACCTAGAGAGGTCAAAAAAGTTTTCTGTGAAACATCTGTATCACTCAGAATTCATCTAAAGGGTCAGAACTAGAAATATATAACTAAATATAATATCTATAGATATTTCCCACTCATTAATTCAAAACTATTGTCTTAAGGAATTTTGGTGCTAAGCAAGTACCCAACCTGCAGAGCAGTTAGGGAGGCTGGCAGCAGTGGGCCCAGACTAAGCACTCACCACAGGGAATCTCTATAGCCATTACCGTCCTGATCTCTGTAACAAACAGGATGGAGATTCATTCTGTCTCCCAGTTTCTTCCTGTCTCCCCTCTCCTCTCTCTGTCTCTCGGTGTCTGTCAGCTTCCTTCCCCCTCTCCTTTTCACCTCAGCCCCAAATTAAAGATGGTTTTTCAAGTGATTCGGCCAGTTTCACTAGATGATCTGAGACAATCTCAGGAGTTATTCTTTTTTAATGTCACCAACACATCTCTACAGCAACACGTGCTTGACGTCAGTGACTCACAGGGAGAGAACTGACACACTGACACGGAAAGCACTGGTATCCTCAAGCACTTTGCTTGCAAAGGGACACTTGGGTTGCGAATTGTCCCTTGGCTTTATTATAGGCTCCCCAAGCCTAACGGACCTCAGTCAGGAGTGCGCTTCGAGTTTATGTTCACCCACCAGCCCTTTCCTACCTTTGGAGTTCGCCGGGAGCAAGCGGAGCGAGGCTGGGTTTCCACAAAGGGAAGGTTTCTCCACCTCCCAGTGTTCTGTGCCCGCAAGCGGAGTTCCCAACTCCTCAGGGAAGAGCGCCTTCCCGCCCAGCAGGAGGAGCGGTGGAACCCACCTGAAGCACAGCACGCGGCGGTGGGCGGGGAGAAGTGGGCGGAGCCTGGAAGCGGGAGGCGCTCGCAACCAGCTCAGCCCGCCAGAAGAGCGCGCGGCGGGC
>NW_012267431.1:706265-731834 GCF_000151885.1 Dipodomys ordii
ATATATATATATATATTTTCTTGCCTTTTGTTATACCCCATAAAATGGTGAAAGCTAAACAGAAGATGCTAAGGCAAATATTTTATATATTGGGAGAAAAACATTGGCTCATTCTGCTAGATGTTTAGTGTGGGAGATTTGTGTTAATCTAGTTAGGAGTTGGCCTGTTTTCACTATAGACACCAAAGATTTCCAATTCCTCTGGTCATTTTGACTGTTTTGGTTGGCTTTGAGTTTTTCCCTTGTGGTACTTCCAAAGACCTATGTTTTTGTTTTGGTTTGGTTTGTTTTTTTGTATTCCACAGTTACTAAAGAGTTAGTTGGTTTGCCAAGTAGTTGTGGGTGGTTAGTGGAGTTCAGGGTAGGAGTTCTTATAGTCTTCATTAAGCATGAGATTTCAGCAGGTACTAGAACCTGAGTATTAAGTTTTTCACTGACAAAAAATTTCTGTTCTGGCCTGGGAAGGTGGCTCAGTGGTAGAGTGCTTGCCTTGCATGCATGAGGCCCTGGGTTCGATTCCTCAGCAACATATAAGCAGAAAAAAAAGCCGGAAGTGGTGTTGTGGCTCAAGTGGTAGAGCGCTAGCCTTGAGGTGAAGAGCTGAGGGACAGTGCCCAGGCCCAGAGTTCAGGCCCCACCACCGGACCCAAAAAAAAAAAATTCTGTTGTTCCTTCAGGGCTGGAGGTTCTTTTTTTTCACATGGTTCACTGTCCCCAGCTGTGTTGGATATCTGTCAGTGTTCTGAAGCTGTGGCTCTTAAGTCCTTCCTCCCTGAGGATTAAGCCTTTTGTTCTGTACCAGACATAAAGGAATGGAGTCTAGGCAAGTTTCACAGTGGGTGCTTCTTTGCTGAGCCAGCCAGCACTACTCTGAGAGCTATCTCTGAAGTTATTCCTTGGTCTTCACTGGAAGAGCCTTTCTGTAGGAAAATCTTTTAAGAGTGTGGAAACTTACATGTCAAAACCCTGACCTTCATATTCTGGCTTCCGGAAATTTGTTATAATTTCTAGTTTAATCTTCCTATTAGTGTATATGCTCACAGACCTGTATAATTGTGCAAGCCCCTGTCTCTCCATATAGCAGAGTATTGGTTTGTTGTGCAACCTCAGTTATCTCACAGGTCCAATAAAAGTAGTTGCCTTTAAGTATACCTAGCTTCTTTCTTTGTTATAAAGGTAGAAATTATGGCTTTGTATGTCCAAGATGAAACTTGAATCCTAAAGTAATGTACAAGACATTATGTTGAAAAACGAACTTTACAACTTTGGCGAGGGTGGGGGGGGGGATTGGATGAGGAAACAAAGGAGGAGGCAACAATGCTTCTTAAGAAATGTACTCATTACCTTGCCCGTGTAATTGTAACCTCTCTGTACTGTATTTTCACAATAAAAAAAACTTAAAAAAAATAAAATAAAAGATAAAAATAATTTTAATTAAGATTAAGTGATTACATAAATTTCACAGTATTGTAGGATACTGATACTTCAAATTATAAACACTATTTTGGTCTATAAAGTTTGTGAATTCTATAAGTCTTTTTTTTTCTCGGTTGTGGGGCCTGAACTCTGGGCATGGGCACTGTCCCCTCAGCTCTTCAGCTCAAGGCTAGCACTCCACCACTTAAGCCACAGTGCCACTTCCAGATTTTTCTGCTTATGTGCTGCTAAAGAATGGAACCCAGGGTCTCATGCATGCAGGCAAGCACTCTACCATTGAGCCACCTTCCCAGTCCAAATTCTGTAAGTTTTGACAAGTATTTCTTCCAGGTTGGGTGATATGTACATTTCTTTCCTTTTGCTTAATGTTAACTGTTCTCTCATTCCCCCTCATTCCCTTGTTCCCATTGCTGCCCTTGAGTTGCTTAGTTCATTTTCATCAATATCCAGTGCAGCTGATGGGCCCCTCTTTTGTATATTTTCCCGTTTCCCTCTGATTCTGTGTCCTAATAGCTTCCCTCAGATGTGCATATACATATACATATATATGTATATGCACCATATATGAAGTCAAGAACATGGAATCATTTAGAAATTATATGACATATTAAGTAGATGTCCTCTGTGTCTTAAGTCTTGTTTACTTTGTCATATCTCCTTGCATTTTGGATTTAACATTTGCATAATGGGGAGACCATGTGCCATTTGTCTCTGCTCTTGGCTTACCTCACTCAAAATGATTTGCTCTATTTTCATCCATTTCCCTGCGAATGCCATTACTTTGTTCTTTCTAGTGGCTCCATAATATTCCATTATATATAGGTAACACAATTTTTTGATCCATTCATCTGTAGTGGGACATCTGGGTTGTATCCATATCTTGGCTATTGTGAACAGTGCTGCAGTGAACATGGAGGAAGTGCATGTGTCCTTGTATTGTGGTTCCTGTTGTTCAGGGTAGATGCCTAGAAGTGGTATGGCTGGGTCATAGGGGAGGTCTATATTTAGCTTTCTGAGGTACCTCCAAACTGCTTTCCAAAGTGGTTGTATTAGTGTACATTCCTACCAGTAATGCAGTAGGGTTCCTCTTTCTCCGCATTCCCACCAGCACTTGTCGCTGGCTGAATTTAGGATATGGGCCATTCTGACTGGGGTAAGGTGATAGTATCTAAACTAAGTTTTAATCTATATAAATTGTTAAAACAATGTATGACATATAGAAACTTGGTACAGATTCATTTTTTCTTTACTTGTCCCTTGCCTCTTTGGATGTTAATAGGGAAGCAGAAACAATCAATTACGTATGCTTTGTAATTATTGAGCATGTTTTTAGCACTTGTGAATTGCCTGATTAAAAATTAAATCATGAGTCTGTTTGGATTGTTTTGTTAGTACTTATAACCGCTGTTGTTCTTTTTCCCTTTACATTACTAGGTACAATTGAGTTGAATATCCCCTGTATTATGAACAAGACACTACATTCTGAATAGAATACAAGCCTATCTGGTAAGTAGAATAGCAAAGGGTTCCTCAAGGGTGATGAAATTCCTGTTGAGGAAAGGATGTTGTAACTTGAAAAATATTAGAATCATGTAATAAATATTTGTCTTTAAACCAAGGAAATCAACTTACAAATGTATGATGTGTGTATGTATGATGTGTGTATGTATGTACATGTGTAAAATGTTTAGTCTTCAAAGCATGTAGGGAAGGACAATGGACTAATGTACAAGAATCCTGTATAACATCCAAAAGTTGGTCCAAATATCCATTTTTGATGGTTTTTAACTTGCCCACCCAACATTGAAGACTCATGTTAAAAAAATTTGTGAATATTACCATATTTCATACAAGAGGCTGCAAAAAGTAGAATAGAATCAATCAAGCGTATTGAGTTGTTTGCTGTCTAAATATCAAGCTTCAGATGCTATAATCCTCAAATCCTCAAATGTATTTCCCACAAAATAGATAATTTGTAAATCACTAAGCTTTTTATATTTTGGTGATGGGAATTGAACCTAAGATCTTGGACATGCTAGGCATGCAACTGTACATACACTTTTTTACCTTTTATTATCATATATTTATTATACATTGGGGTTTCATTATGGTTTCTAGGGTGATATTGGGGCATGAACTCCATGCCTTTCAATCACATTGGGCTTTTTTACTCAATCCTTGTATTCTTCCACTAGAGCCACATTTCCAATTCTGGAGTTTTGCTTGCAAATTGGAGATGAGTCTCATGGACTTTTCTGTTGGAGCTGTCCTCAAACCAAGCTCTTTTGAGCTCAGGCTCCAGGGTGGCTAGAATTACAGGTGTGAGCCACCAGCACCTAGCTTATTTTTAGTTTTTTGATGAACCTCCACAATGATTTCCATAGTGTTGCACTAGTTTATATTCCAACCAACAATATTTAAGGAATTCCCTACATCCTTGCCAGTGTTTGTTGTTTGGAAAACATTTTGACTATAATGAGATAGACTCTTAGTGTAGTTTTTCATTTCCTATGGTTAAGGGTGTTGATCATGTCGTGTACTTCTTCTGAGAACTGCCCAATTTATTTGTACATTTATTAGTTGGGTTATTCTTTTGGTATTTAATTTTTTAAGTCTCTATATTCTAGTTATTAATCCTTTATTCAGTGAATGGCTAGCAAAGATTAATTTACATTTGTGGGTTGTCTTATTCTGGTAATTGGTTCTTTTGATGTGCAAACCCTTTTAATTTGATGTAGTTCCATTTGTCAAATATTGCTCTTATTTACTGGGCAATTATTCTATTCAGATAATATTTGCCTATGTTTCTATCTTTAAGTGTTATCCCATGTAGTTTCAAAGTTTTAGGTCTTACATTAAGATATCTTCCCATTTTTGAATTGATTTTTGAACTGTATGATAGGCATCCCATACTGTTTAAGAAGCTAACTGTAGATTACGACAAAGCTTGTTCCCAAAACTGATTTCTCACATCTTTTATTAAAACCTTTTTATAGGAAATCTCCCCAGTTTTGAGAAGAACATTGAGAAAAAAAAATACCATGTCTACTCAGATCTATCTATGAATATCTATATCATTAGAAAATGCAACAAAGATCTCTTTCTTACACTGGTACTCTATAGTATGGCCTAGCTCAGTTTGAACAGACACCTATGGAAGAGAAGATAGGTTCCTTCAAGGGAATTTTCCCTATGCTATATAACACATATATGAAGTGCCACCCATTTACCCACCAGGCAATGGATAAAATCTAGTACATAGAACAAGGAATATAAATGTCCTTACTTGTCTGTTCAGTTTTTATAGTGTTTTCAGATGACACAGTTCAGATAGTCCTTCACCTGTGATTCCAAAAGAACTAGGTGGAATAAGAAGTCTCAAGCACAGTCTGAAAGGGTTCACCTCTGAGCTATTTTCCTTACTCTTTTCATACCATCAATGATCCAACACTCATGTTCATGTTCCTTTGACCCTTTTCTCACACCTGGAATATCCTTCCCTCTTTGCCTTGCCAGTCCTACCTGGGACATTTCTTCTAAGTTCCTGCAAATTCTAGCTCGGCAAGAAACACCATTCTACTTTCCCAAACTTTACTATCGTACACTGCCTTTTAATCTATATTCTCTCATTGAATATTGTCTTTTCTGTTGACATTGGTGCCTGATTCCATGTTTTCTTACTCTGTAACAAATCTCTTAAATGTATTATTTCCAGTTGTACAGCTAAACTTATACATGCAGAATGAGTACAAAGCCATCAAGTTCTCTATATCTTATCTCCCACAGATTCATGACAGAAAATTGCTGCTTACTTTTCAATTAACAACCAAATATTACAAAACTGTGCTAACACACATTAAAAGAAAGGGTGTTTGTTCCTTGTTGTATAGACTGAATTTCATACACTACTTACTATTCAGTTAACAAGCTGAACACTAATTTTCATGTACTATAAAACTACATGTGATATGTGCTTAGAGCCACATAAGTCCTGTGGAAAATCAGTGTACATTCAGATAGTTTCATCTATTGCTTGGCCATGCTGCCACTGTGAAAGGTATGGTAACATAGTCTGCCTCCGCAGAGTATGGAGTCAAAATTAGATTATAGGCAGCATTCCCTAGTGTAATCATGGTTTCTAGTCTGCATCAAGATTTCTTACATACTTAAAATGTTTTTTAAAAATACCAGGCAAGCCGGGCACTGGTTGCTCATACCTGTAATCCTAGCTACTCAGGAGGCTGAGATCTGAGGATCATGGTTCAAAGCCAGCCTGGGCAAGAAAGTCCGTAAGACTCTTACCTCCAATTAACCACCAGAAAACCGGAAGTGGCGCTGTGGCTCAGGTGATAGTGCACTTGCCTTAAGCTGAAGAGCTCAGGGACAATGCCCAGACCATGACCAACAACAACAATAAACCCAGGCAATTTTGCATTTTCAAAAGTAAACAAAACTTAACTATAGATAGCTATATTCTTTTTGCCTCACATGAAACACATCTTATAAACAGAGGTAGATGTGTGGGAGTGTGTATGCTCTCTTGCTGTGATCTCAGTAATATGCATCACACTCCAGTGCCAACTCAGCTTCCTTCCAGACTATCATAGTTACACATTCTAAAGGTCTCTTCCTTACACAATGATCATTACCTTGCTCTTAAGCTACCACTGACCTCTGGCTGTCCATTGTACTTTAGTATCCTTACTCTTGAGAGTCTGATAGTCATGTCATAGTCATGTCACACCCATTCATTTATGTTTCTCACCATATTCACCTATTCTCAAGTATTTTCTACCCACTCCATGTTTTCATTCACGTCTATAAATATACCATGCCACTAGTTTTCCTATTCCTCATTTTTTACTGCCTTTGCTTAGGTGGGTCTCCCCATTCCTTCAGGTATTTTCCATCCTAGATATTTCTTTCTTTTTTTGTTCGTCATGGGGCTTGAACGCTTATGACTTGATTAAACATGCTTAGTGTATACTATACAAATGAAATCATGTGATAGAGTACTCAATGGCCACAATGTCATTTCATCTTTCTAGCCCACCCCTTTACAATGTGACTTTACAGCTCCTCCGATCAAGAGCTGGAATCTTTATTCCTTGAATGTGGAATATCCTTCTGACTTGCTTTGGCCAATAAAATACAGCATTTTATTATTACTTATTTTAATATTGTTCTAAAATACAGTATTTTGTCACCCCAAATTTCTCTGAGTGACAAATAGCCTAGGTCTCAAGGAATGGTATCTTTTCTCTTGCTCCCTGAGGCATGTGAATGTGTGTGAAGAGTCCCCAGCTAGCCTTCTGGAAGAAGAGAGATGAGGCGGGGAGAGAACCCCAGTCAACATTCAGACATCTAATATATGAATGAGGCCATCTTGGCTTTTCAGCCCCTGTCATACTACAAGATGACTGTCACTGCATGAAGAGCCCTAGGAAAGATAAGACTGCCCACTTACTCAATTTTGCAATCTAAATTTCTAACCCATAGAAGTGTGCAAATGAAATGGCATTTACTTGGCCACTAAAATTTAGTAAGATTTACACAACAGTGAATGAAAAGGCATGGTTTGGCCACTGTCCAGGACCTTGTAGGCATGTCTATGGTAGTTTTCTCAGTAAGATTGTGGGTCACTGTCATTGTAGTGTCACTGTAGTGTCAGTTCTCAGTCCTCATTTCTCTTCCTGGCACTCAGGACAACATTCTTCCAGAACAGTTCAGTTCGTCACTCCAGTGGACCAGCATTTATCCATTTATTCCATCACAGCTCTTCTATTATGACTGTTCTCTCCATAACTCCTTGTTCTCTCCATAACTCCTTGTTGTGTCCTTCCTACTTATCCTGGTTCACTCTAGAGAAACCTCCCACTGATCACCTCAGTGCTAGAAAGCTGTTCTTTGTATTCTCAGCCTTCAGTCATCACCCTGAGCTCTTTTACTAACGGAACATGTTCTTATAATTTTGATGGACCTTAGAAATGGGAACAAATCCTGTCCAGTTATAAAGACAAAAACAAGGTTGATAGCAGTGTCTAAACTAAAACCATCTTATATAGATTATTACCTAGTTGTTTATCTTGTGTTCTTCCATTACCTATTTAGTTCAGATGTATTTTTAAAAAACTGCATTGATAATTACAATATGGAAATTCTTTTTAGGAGGGTATACCTTTTACTTTTTTTACTCTTCCCCTTTTTATTCCCATTCAGTGACTACCAGTGACTACTAGATGCATCAGTAGTAGTAAATAATTGTTGATTAATTGATATTTAAAAGCAATTATGCTTAGTACTGTTCTATATCTTGTTTATAGTATAATTACAACTTCATTTGCAAACTTGAGCTATGTTGGAAAGAGAAAATTATACTGTATATAATTTTTTAAATTAAGCTATAATTAACAGCAATTATGCTGAAGAAATCTATTTTATGCATGTAGCTAAGTGTATGTTACTTGTGAAATGAAATTTGGCCCTTTGAAAATAAACTTGCACGTAATAGACAGTCAGTAAGTTAAGTTTCTTCCTTCCTTGCACAAAAATGCTTTATGATCATCTTTCAAAGCAACTATTGAAAGCTGCCTTGTAGGAGACAGCTGAATCTCTAAGACCCTTTGATTGGTTTAGAAGGTAAGTAAATGTTTTAGAATGCTTATGGAAAGTAAAAACTGAAAATAGAACCACACTGTTTAGAAGGTGGTGATACCCTAGGGCTGCAATTTTAATTTCAGAGACTTAAATTCAGGTATAAAATGAACTATTAGCCCCTTACTAACAGAAATGATTTAAAAATTAAAAATAAGTTATGCCAGGCAATGATGACCTATAATCCTGCCTGCTCAGAAGAATGAAATCAGAAAATAGAGGTTCAGAGCTAGCCTGGGTAGACAAAACTAAGAGATTTTTTAAAATCCAGTTAATTAAGAAAACAAAGTATACCAGCTGTGAATGAAATAGCAGAGTGAGATCACAAAGCCTTGAGTTCAAGTACAAATAAAGTCAAAAGGATGATGGAAGCTGGGTGCTAGTGGCTCATGCCTGTAATCCTAGCTATTCTGGAGGCTGAGATCTGAGGATCTGAGGATTGCAGTTCAAAGCCAGCCCCGGCAGGAAAGTCCATAAGACTCTTACCTCCAATAAACCACTTAGAAAACCGGAAGTGGTGCTGTGGCTCAAGTGGTAGAGCTCTAACCTTGAGCTGAAGAGCTGAGGGATAGTGCCCAGGCCCAGAGTTCAAGCCCCACGACCGACCAAAAAAAAAAAAAAAAAAGGATGATGGAGTGTCCTTAAAGTCATCTGGAGGTATTCAACAGCACTGGCGAAAGGCCCAGTCAGGAATTATTAGTACTCTAGGATATTGCATCTTTGTTTGGATCATTGCTTACTAATTATTGAGTCAAGACTCTGAAAATCACTTGTTAGCTTATGGATTTTTGTCTAGCAGAGATGCAAAAATTTGTTTGGGCCGTATATCGGTGGCTCACACCTGTAATCCTAGCTACTCAGGAGGCTGAGATCTGAGGATCTCAGTTCAAAGCCAGCCTGGGCAGGAAAGTCCATGATAGACTCTTATCTCTAGTAAGCCACCAGAAAACTAGAAGTGGTGCTGTGGCTCAAGTGGTAGAGCACTAGCCTTGAGCTGAAGAGCTGAGGGACAGTGCCCAGGCCCAGAGTTCAAGTACCACGACCAACAAAGAAAAAGCATTCTTTTGGTAAAAGAAATGATCCCAAAGACTTTGTATTAACTCTCCTATAGGGTATAACCACTTTTCAATATAATTTAGCAATCTATTCTCGCATTCTTACTTTATCTTTTTTTATATGCTTTTTTATTGTGAAAATACTGTACAGGGGGATTACAATTACATGGGCAAGATAATGAGTACATTTCTTATCAAGCATTGTAGCCTCCTCCTTTGTTTCCCCTTCCCATCCCATCCTCCCCCCATCCCCCACATTTTTGCTTTTAATGCCTGTATATACTAAGTCTGTCAAGTATGCGTTAAGCTAGCTTTACAGACCGTCAATGTTCTTTCGATCTTTGAGATGTTTTTATTCTGTATTTTTTGTGCATCCATCACATTTTTTATTTAAAAGTCATATATATGTACGTTTATATATAAATGTATATATAAACATACATGTGTGTGTGTGTGTGTGTGTGTGTGTGTATAGATAGATAGACATAGAGATATATATAGATCTATGTGGGTGTGTATATGTATGTAATGGTGCCATATTGGGCCTCAACTCAGGGCCTGGATACTGTCCCTGAGCTTTTTTAAAAAAAAATTTAAATTTTTTTGGGGGGTGGTTGGTTTTGTGGCCTGAACTCTGGGCCTCAGCACTGTCCCTCAGCTTTTCAGCTCAAGGCTAGCGCTCTACTACCTGAGCCACGAGTCACTTCCAGCTTTTTTCTGCTTATGTGGTGCTGAGGAATCAAATCCAGGGCCTCATGCATGCAAGGCAAGCACTCTACCACTGAGCCACCTTCCCAGCCCTGTCCCTGAGCTTTTTTGCTCAAAGCTAGCTTTACTTCTAGCTTTTTACTTAGTTTAATGGCAATAATAGTCTCACAGACTTTCCTGCCTGTGCTGGCTTTGAACCACAATCCTTAGATCTTTTGAGTAGCTAGGATTAAAGGTGAGCCACTCATGGCCCAGATGAAAATTGTATTTTGCTATCCATACATCCTACAACACTGCCTATAAGTCATTCCTCAGCCTACACCAAAATCCCTGAAATCCACCACTAGGTTTCTGGGGCTTCAACTCTTGTTCCTCTTTCTTCTGCCTCCTGGGATTATAGACATTAGCTGGATCCACACCCAACTGGATACTGGTTTTGACTTGGTGTCAGGTCCTTCAAATGCCTTCATGATTATGATAGTAATTGAAGAGGTCTTCACAAGGTAAAAGACTAGATACCTCTGTAAGTACTCAAGAACAGGGCAGAAAGACTTTCTGAAACTACTCTCATGAAAAGGAATACAACGCCAGGCACCCGTGGCTCACACCTGTAATCCTAGCTACTCAGGAGGCTGAGATCTGAGGATCACTGTTCAAAGCCAGCCCGGGCAGGAAAGTATGTGACACTCTTATCTCCAATTAACCATCAGAAAACTGAAAGTGGCACTGTGGCTCAAGTGGTAGAGCATTTGCTTTGAGCTGAAGAGCTCAGGTACAGTGCCCAGGCAATCCTCATGACCGGCCAAAAAAAGGAGGAGGGATATTCATATTCCTTGTGGTTTTAATATATCATCTAAGTTGGGAAGATGACATTAAGGATTCTTTGTTTTAGAAGTTCCAGAGCAGACATCCAGTACCCATGACAGACTACTAACACCTTAAAAATATTAATAGCCTTGGCAACTACAACTTGTAATTTGGCCTCAGGTTTATTTTAACCCTTTGTTTTCACACTACTGAACAGCATAGTCAAATCAGCAGGTTCATCAAGTGCCCAGTGTGTTTTGGGCACTGTGTACCACTCTTTCCAATCCTATGCAGGCTCTACTAGTACTCAATCACTGATCTGCAATTGTCAGGATGACTGAAGAACAGACAGAGCCTGAATGGAGAGTTGTAGCCTGCTCTGTGAGCTTCCAAAGGACTCAAAATAGATTTAAGCAAAACAGTGGATCTTTTTTCATATTAATCAAAAGCTTCGTTGTCTACAAGACCATTGAATATTAAACACAAAAATTTGAAAATTCTTAGAAACAAGAGCAAGTTGAAACATAGTTGGCTAGATTTGGTATTTATAAATAATGAGTCAGCTTAAAACTTTATTGAAAGAAGCATAAAACAAATATCTCATTTTTGCTCAAGGCTAGTACTCTACCACTTAAGCCACAATTCTACTTCCAGGTTTTTTTGGTGTTTCATTGGAAACAAAAGAATTAGGGGCTACCTGCCCAGATTGATTTTAAACTACGATCCCTAGGATTGTGGGTGTGAGCCATTGGGACCTATCTTAAATAAAAATTCAAACACAGATAATCCGGTGTGGGCTCATTCATACAAAAGACCAAAGTACCAACTTTTCATGTAGTATGGACAGTCCTTTGAAGAAACAATCTGAACCAGAGTTCTAAAATATCAGGCAGGAGGAAGACATGGACTGAACAGAGTAGAAAAATTTCAGCCTACCTTTTACCCTGGTGATTATTTTATTCTTTTTTTTTTTATATATATCCGGTCGCGGGGCCTGAACTCTGGGGATTATTTTAAAGCAAAACAAAACGTTAAAGCCTTTCTTTAATGTTCCACAATAAGGTATTTAAAAAATGTTATCACTGGCCTGGGAAGGTGCCTCAGTGGTAGAATGCTTGCCTTGCATGCATGAGGCCCTGGGTTCGATTCCTCAGCACCACATAAGCAGAAAAAGCCAGAAATGGCACTGTGACTCAAGAGGTAGAGAGACGCCTTGAGCTGAAGAGCCTAGGGACAGCGCGTAGGCCCAGGATTCAGGCCTCACAACCAACCAAAAAAATGTTGTCACTTAGACCAACTTCTGCTCTGGGATACAGATAACTGAAAGAGTAAATATTTTTTTGGTGTTTGTCCTCAGGCTTGAATTTGGGGCCTGGACACTATCCCTACTGGAGGCTAGCACTCTATCACTTGAGACACAGCTCCACTTCTGGCTTTTTGGTGGTTAATCTGAGATAAGAGTCTGGTGGACTTTGCTGCCTGGGCTGGCTTCAAATTGTGATCCTCAGATCTCAACCTCCTTAGTAGCTATGATTATAGACATTAGCTATAGGCACCCAGCTGGAGAGTTCCCTTTTATCTTTTTTTCTGATGTCTGTTTTATTTCCTTTCTTGTTAAGGTATACGTTGTTTGTGGTTTCAGTTCTTATCTTTGCTCTTGTTAGAAAAACACATATATTCTCTTTTGGAGTGGAATTTTCCATACATGTCAGCTTAGTTACCCTTGCTTCAAATAGTGTTCATACCAGCTCATTTTTTTGTTGTTGTTATTTGGTGTTACTGGGGATGGAACTCAGGACCTTGCTAACTGGCATTTGATCTATATCCACTAGTTGTCTATTCTTTATATTAAGAAGGATTATTGAAGTCACCAAGTATATTTGAATTTTTTTCTCTCTCACTTTAGGTCTGATAGTTTTTGTTTCAGTCCTATAGTACTATTTCATGTATTTTGTACGATTTTTTTTCACTCCTGATCTTCCTCATGCTAGGCAAGTACTCTACCACTGAGCTGAACTCCCAGCCCTATCTATACTTTTAAAATTAGCCCTTCAGGAGAAATTCATTGGAGGAAAAGTATGAGCTTGTTTCTGCCTAGTTATTTGAAAAAGTCTGAGAGATTTAGGAAGGCTTTTCTTGTATGGAGGAATAAAGGCTTTTATTTAAAATTCTGTATTTATAATTATGAGTTGAGATTTTTAAAGGTCTCATTACCAAGTTTTCTTTCTCTTGCCTTCTTTTTTTTATTCGTGCCAATTTTAGGTTTGAACTCAGGGCCTGGATACTCTCCCTGAGCTTTTTTTTGCTCAAGGTTAGTGCTTTACCATGTGGGCCACAGCTCTATTTCTGGCTTTCTTAAGTGGTTAATTGGAGATAAGAGTCTCAGTGATCTTCCTGCCCAGACTGGCTTTGAACCACAGTCCTCAGATATCATCTTCATAAGTAGCTAGGATTTTGTGAGCCACTGGTGCCTGGCTTTCTTAGCTTTTGTGAGACTGTTCTTTGTGGCTAGTGAGAGGCAATGGCTAGTCACTTTTTAGTGAATAGGAAAGCCTAACTGATCAGGCTCCCAGCTTGAAATTGTTCTTCAGCCTGTAGCATATCTTTCTTCTAGGCCTGCTGCTGTCACCATTAAGATGTCTATAAACAGTTTCTCCAAACCTCCTTCCCTTTTCTCTCCTCCAGCTCAGGGGCCAAATAAACCATTTCTGTATTATGGATGTGTTTAGGTACAGGTTACTTTCTATTACCTATTGAAATTTAAGCTTTTCAAGTAGATCACCTAAGAAACAATCTAGAAGAAAACAATCTTAAGTACACATCAGTTTTTAGGGCTAAAAATGTTCCCTTGGTTTGAAAACTTACTTTTTAGGTAAGAGGAAAACAACTGAATGTATGTGTATATATGTATACATATGTACATGCATGTATATTCCTGCATACATATACTTACTGTTTGTGCATCTAAAAATACCTATATATATATATATATATATATATACAGCATTCTTTTCAGTGGAACTGGGGTTTAGACTCCTGTCCTTGTGCTTGCTATGCAGTTATCAATACTGAGCCATGGCTTATTTTTTGGTAATTTTTGAAACAGGTCTCACTTCCTTCCTCAGTCAGTGCCTGAGTGCTAGTCACATGTTAGGCTGTAGCTTGGATAACAGGCTCAGTCCACTGTGTTCGGTGCTTCATTGAGAAGGTATCTTAAGAACTTTTCTGCCCCGGCTGGCCTGAAATTATGATCTCAACAATCTCAGCCTCCCATGTAGATATATATATATATATATATATCTCCTTTTATAAGCATACACATTTCATTTATCTTGGGTAAATTCCTAGGAGTACAATTGCTGTACAATATAGTAAAGTTATGTTTTACCTTTTTGCTTGTTATATTATTTGTTAACATACATTGGTCATACAAGGGGGGTCCATTATGATACTTCCCCACATGTATACAGTACACCTAAATCAAATTCACCTCCTCTACCACTCTTTCTTCCCTTCCCTCTCTTAGAACAAGTTCAACAGTGTTCATCATTCTGTTTTTATGTATGCATATAAATATACCAATCATACTCACCCACCCTTTTCCATCCTGCTGGCACCTAGTAGCCTCAACAGATCTTGTTTTAGTTTTTGTCCATTTTTAGTGTATATTAATGGTACCAAGGGATTATATCTTGGTATTTCACATTTGTATAAATTATGTTTTAAATAATCCCATGTATTAGTCTCTTTCCCCAGCCTCTCTCCCTATTCATTAGCTTTCAGTGTGCTACCCCATGCCATTTTCAAACATAGACACGATGGATTTTAAACTATTTGCCCTCCATCATTCTGTTTTCCTCTCCCCCATCCTCTTATAATTTCAAACCGCCCCATAGTTGTTGAGCAACTTCGTGATTCCACAGTTTGCCTGTTGTAAACAGAACTGCAATAAATATGGGTATGCAGGCAACTTCATTGTATAGTAGCTTAAACTTCTTCAGATATATTCCAGAGTTGCATGGTAGTGTCATAAGGGAGGTCTATTTTTAGATTTATTTCTGGGGGGTAGAGGGCTTACATACTGCTTTTCATAGTTGTTGTATTAGTTTGCATTCCTACCAACTGTATTTAGGGTCTCTCTCTCTCTCCCTCTCCCTCCCTCCTCTCTACTATCTCCCCCCAAGTCCTGGAGCCCCTCCCCCCCCCCCCCGCAGTCCTGGAACTTGAAGTCAGGTCCTAAACACTGTCCCTGAGCTTCTTTTACTCAAGGCTAGTGCTCTACCACTTGAGCCACAGCTTAGCTTCCAGCTTTTGGTAATTTAGTAGAGATAAGAGTCTCACAGACTTTCCTGCTGGAGCTGGTTTCAGACTGTGACCCTCAGCCTCTGCGTAGCTAGGATTCCAGATATGAACCACTAGCATCTGGCTTATTGAGGATTTCTTTTACCTCACATCCTTGACAGCAAACAAAACAGTTCTTTTGTTTAACTTTTAAACTATCAAACTTTTTACCTAATAAATGGAATCCTTTTATTGTCCCACCAGCAATTTCTAGTGCTTGTAGCTTGTATACTAGATAAGTCACATGAAGTGAGACTAAAAGAGAATAGTCAGGAGAGAATCACAAAGGTGCAATACCCAAGTACCTCTTCATATGTATATGAAATAATATAATACTGAAATGAACTCCACAGAAAAGGAAACAAAGGATTTCTTTCTTAATTTTTTTTCTTTTTCTAATGACTCTGTATTCTTTACCTTTTATACGGTATATTCATGTACACATCTCTGGGAGGGTGGGGGAAGGACACAGAATCAGAGGGAAAAGGGTGAAAAAGTGCAGCAGTGGAGCATTCTGACTGCACTGGACATTGATGAAAGTAAATTATGCAACTCATGGGTGGAGATGGGAGGGATAGCATAGGAGAGAATGAAGGAACAGATGACACTATGCAAAAGGCAATGGACAGCTGGGTGCTGGTGGCTCATGCCTGTAATCCTAGCTACTCAGGAGGCTGAGATCTGAGGATCTGGGTTTGAAACCAACCAGGGCAGGAAAGTCTGTTAGATTCTTATCTCCAATATAGCACTAGAAAACAGGAAATGGTGCTGTGGCTCAAGTGGGAGAGTGCTCGCCTTGAGCTAAAGAGCGCAGAGACAGCGCCCAAGCCGAAAGTTCAAGCCCCATGACTGACAAAAAAAAGGCAATGGACTTATTACCTGTAATGGTAACTGTGCTGTATGGCACCTCTAAATAAAAAAGGAAAAACATTTTGCTTGTCCTGGAAGGAGTATTTTCTAGATGTCAGTTAAGTGGATTCTTTGCTTTCACAGCAAATGGTGCCTAAGTTTCCTATATACTTAACAATTTTCCTTCTAATCCTATTACTAGGAATGGAATATTAACTAAGACTATTGTGATTATTTCCACAGTTCTCTGTATTTACTTTTTAGCAATTTGATTAGGAAGTATCTGGGTATTGGTTTCTTTGTATTTATTTCATTTGTCTTTGTTTAGTCTGTTTGTCAGCTTGGCAGATTTCAACTATTTTTGTCTTATAAAGATTTTTTCAGTATAACACTCATTTTTTTCACATGCTTTTATTCCATTTATATAAATGTTAGATCCTTTATTGTTATCTTCTGTATTCCTAGAGTTTTGTTCTTTTATCCAGTCTTCCTTTCTGTCATTTAGAATTGACTGGTTTTGTTTTGTCTTGTTTTCTGTGTGGTACTAGGGCTTGGACTCAGGGCCTATGCACTGTCCATGAACTTCTTTTGCTCAAGGCCAAGCACTCTTACCACTTGAGCCACAGCTCTACTTGTAACATTTTGTAGTTTATTGAGATAAGAATCTCAAAGGGCTGGGAGTGTGGCTTAGTGGTAGAGTGCTTGCCTAGCATACATGAAGCCCTGGGTTTGATTCTTCAATACCACATATACAGAAAAAGCCAGAAATGACACTGTAACTCAAGTGGTAGAGGACCAGCCTTGAGCAAAAAAAAGCTCAGGGATAGTGCCCAGGCTCTGAGTTCAAGCCCCAGGACTGTCAAAAAAAAAAAGAATCTCACAGTCTTTCCTGCCTGAGCTGGCTTCTATGATCCTCAAATCTCAACCTCCTGAGTAGCTAGATTATAGGCATGAGCCACTGACATCTGGCCTGACTGGTTGTTTTATCCATTTTCAAATTCACTTTCTCTTTCATTCTGCTATTGTGCTCTCACAGTTAATTTTTATATTAGTTACTTTATTTTCCATTTCTGAAGTTTCCATTTGGTTATTATTTACATCTTTTTACTGATAACTTTCTACATTTTTTGCTGATAACTTTCTATTTTAACTTTACAGTGAGTGTTGATTTTAGCATTTTTGTAATAGCTTCTTTAAGATGTTGTTGTTGTTGTTGTTTTAGATAATTTGAACATTTGGGAAGCCTACATCTCTGGTAGTTAGTGATGGCCTCTTTTCTTTGGCTCCTTTTTCCTTCCAATTAAAACTTTCACCTGAGGTAAAAGAATAATAATTTCAGCATTTGTGTCACCTCTGTTAGTATCTGTTGTTTTTTTCCCCATGTAAATTAGCTTGAAATTAGCTTGGTTGTGGAGCTTGAACTCTGGGCCTGGGCGCTGTCCCTGAGCTCTTCAGCTCAAGGCACGTCCTCTACCACTTGAGCCATACCACCACTTCCAGTTTTCTGGTGGTTAATTGGAGATAAGAGTGTCACAGGGCTGGGAAGGTGGCTCAGTGGTAGAGCACTTGCCTTGCATGCCTGAGGCCCTGGGTTCGATTCCTCAGCACCACATAAACAAAAAGAAAAAAGCCGGAAGTGGTGCTGTGGCTCGAGCTGAAGAGCTGAGGGACAGCGCCCAGGCCCAGAGTTCAGGCCCCATGACTGGACCCAAAAAAAAAAAGTCACACACTTTCCTTCCCCATCTGGCTTTGAATCGCGATCCTCAGATCTCAGCCTCCTGAGTATAGACATGAGCCCCCCCAGCACCTGGCTTAAATTAGCATTTTGTGGTTCTTGGTATACCAAATTATTTCCGATTTTTCCCTGTCATTTTTAGTATTATAAGACTGTGAATTTTGTCTCAATGGAATAGATGGTGTTGATATATTTATTAGCAGCAATCGACCTGGTTTTATTTGGACTCTGACTTCCAACTTGCTTGCTTTCAGTTGCACTGTCAGTTCAGTATTGTCAGTGCTATGTAGATCTATTCTATGTGTGTCACGTACTGCTCAGTCAGAGTCTTGGGTGGTTAACTCATTTATCCAAGTCTTTGATACACTAATGAAGATCAGTTTACCTATAACATGTGGAGATGATTTCAGGAGTGTTCAGAAACATCTTTATGGGTTTGCCTTTCAAGTTCTTCCCTCTTTGTTATTTCCCTGGTATTTCTGGTTTCCTAGGACTTTCCTTTTATTTCCTTCACTAAGAAATGGCCCATTTTTACACTGTACCACCTATGGGCCACCAAAGACAAGTAGACAATGAGAAATTTTTGTAAGAAGAAAGGGGGGAAAAACGGAGATAATTGGCTTTGCTATAGCCATTAATAGTACCACCAAATGGAATGGAAGGTTCCTCTCCCTGAGTTTTAGTTCCTACAGTTTCCCTATGTGAATCACTATCATTGTTGCCTCCATCAATAGGATTTTCTAGGCATGAAATAGAGGAGACAAAAGAGAGGAAAAGTCAGGAGAATTTCTCTCTACTTTTCCAAAAGAATTTACACACTAGTATTCCTTTTAAAAAGAAAAGAAGAGAAGAGAAAAAAAAACACTTTTAAACCAGGTGTCAGAGGCTCACACCTGTAGTCCTTGCTACTCTAGAGACTGAAATCTGAGGATCATGGTTTGAAGCAGTCTGGTCAGGAAAGTCTGTGAGACTCTTCCATCTCCAACTAATCACCACAAAGCTAGAAGTGGAGCTGCATCTCAAGTGGTAGAGCATTAGACTTGAGCACAAAAGCTCAGGGACCTCACCCAGGCTCTGAGTTCAAACTCCAGGATAGACACCAACCATATGGCTCTAAGCACAGTTCTTGCCTTCAGATTTTGTTCTGTTGAGTTCAGGCCAGGGAATATTAGAGGAAATAAAGGTGGTAAAAATTATTGCATATTTACTTACTTTTGTATTCTTTCTTGATCCTCTATTGTTACATACTTTGAAGAGTTCTGTAGTAGCCATTTGTGCATTCTCTGTGTTTATAAGTATACATGTATACATATGTGCATACATGCATGCATGTTGTGGATTGAACCCAGGGCCTTGAACATGCTAGGCAGGCACCCTATCACTGAGGTATATTCACAGCATAGCCATACATTTTCACAGATTTTATAGTGGTGTTTAGTGGATAGAAGATAGACATGCTTATTCCACCTTACCTGGAACCAATGTCTTAACTGATTTTCTTTTTGCTAGTCCTGGGGCTTGAACTCAGGGCCTGGGTACTCTCCCTGAGCTTCTTTTGCTCAAGGCTAGCACTCTACCACTTGTGCCACAGCACCACTTCTGGCTTTTTCTGTTTATATGGTTCTGAGGAATCGAACCCAGGGCTTCATGAATGCTAAGCAAAACCACATTCACTGATATTTTAATGAATGTTTTGTGTTTATTCTCACCACTAGAGTATTTAATCTGAAATGCTAGTTTCAGAAATGTATTGTTTATGTACATGTTTATGAACATGTTAAAACCCCTCATACAACTATTTGAAGATAATTTTTTAGTTAAAAAAATTTTTTTGTCGGTCATAGGGCCTGAACTCTGGGCCTGAGCACTGTCCCTCAGCTCTTCAGCTCAAGGCTAACGCTCTACCACTTGAACCACAGTACCACTTCCAGCTTTTTCTGCTTATGTGGTGCTGAGCAATATAACCCAGGGCCTCATGCATGCAAGGCAAGCACTCTACCACTGAGCCACTTTCCCAGCCCTGAAGATAATTTTTTAAAGGAAAATGTAGTAAGACAAAAGTTGCTAAGGTAAGCAGAAGAATTGTACTCCCTGAACAACAAGGCCATGCTGGCTGCTGGTGGCTCACGCCTGTAATCCTAGCTAATCTAGAGGCTGAGATCTGAGGATTGTAATTCAAAGCCAGCCCAGGCAGTACAGTCCATGACACTTTTATCTCCAATTAATCACCAGAAAACCAGAAGTGGCACTGTGGCTTAAGTGGTAGAGCAATCACTTTGAACTGAAGAGCTCAGAGACTGGGCCCAGGCCAAAGTTAATGCCCCACAAGCAACAAACAAACAAAAACAAGGCCTCCAGGACTTTATTCATTTCTTCCTTCCCTCCCCATCTCTGGTTTTTCTACACTTTCTTTTTCCTAACTTTACAGTTTTGCATTTTATCACCAAACTCTTCTGAAGATAAATGTACTGCTCTCTAACATTTTAGGATTTTAGTGCCTCAATGTGAAGAATGGAGAAGTAGGCTGGGAGGGTTAGGTAGGAATGAGTATTCAGTTTTTGATCATAGGTTAGGGCCAGATCTGTGTTTGCTGCAAGGCATTGTAATCTGGCCAACTGTTTACCTACTATATTAGGACTTTTCCTCTCAAGAGTATTTCTGGTGACTAGTGGGATCCAGGACACATGAAGCTCCAATATAGCCAAGAATGTGGGTCTAGAAAGAAAGTAATATTCAAACTACTTTAACTTCATTAACTTGAGAATATGAGAACCTTGTGGGCTGGCTTTTGATTTTGTCTTTAGTCTTGAATTTTAATAGAATTTAATAGAACAAACTACTAAATAACAATTACATTGTGTAAGTATTTCCTTTGGGGGGAAATCCATAGATAGAGCTGGCCTGGCATCAGTGTCTCATGTCTGTAATCCTTACTACTCAAGAGGCTGAGATCTGAAGATTGCAGTTCAAAGTCAACTCAGGCAGGAAGGTCCATTAGCCTCTTATCTCCAATTAACTACCAAAAATGCTGGAAGTGGCTCAATTGGAAGAGTGTTAGCCTTGAACAAAAAAGCTCAGGGACAGGGCCTAGGCCCTGAGTTCAAGCCTCTTAAAATACTTTAAAAATAACGAAAACTGAAAAAGGCTAGAGCCATGATTCAAGTGGTAGAATACCTTCACTACCTTGAATAAGGCCCTAAGTTCAAAAACAATCTCTAGTTCATTCAACAACTGTGTGTGTGCATGTGTGTATGTGCACACACACACACACAAATACTGCTGGGCCAAGGCGATGTCTCTTAGATTTTTGCTGATTAATTGGGGTTAAGTGTCTCAGATACTCCTACCCAGGCTGGCTTCAAACTATGATTCTCAGATCTCAGCCTCCTGAATAACTAGAATTATGTGTGAGCCACCAGCACCCAGCTCAACAACCTTTTATTTCACTATGATGAGCACTTATACTCAATAGTAAACATAGTTATCAATAAGATTTTCTCTTTTTTTTTTTTTTAGATCCTGGGGCTTGAACTCAGGGCCTGGGTTGGTACTCTACCAATTAAGCCAAAACGCCACTTCCTGCTTTTTCTGAGTATTTTATTAGAGATAAGAGTCCTACAGACTTTCCTGCCTGGGCTGGCTTTACACCATGATCCTCAGATCTTAGCCTCCTGAGAAGCTAGAACCACTGGTGCCTGGCTTTTATTTTTCTGTTTTCCCACATATTTTATTAGCATCAATTACTTATACAAGGAGGTTTTACTTTGCCATGTCCATATATGCATACAGTGTACCTTGACTAGACTGACCCTTCCTGTCATTTTATTTTTCTTAAATAAGGAAATGAAAACAGAAATGTTTAGTCACTTCTTTTAGTGTTCTACTTTCTCCTCAGTTTAATACATATATAAATACATAGATTTGGGCTGGGAAAGTCGCTCAGTGGTAGAGTGATTGCCTTGCATGCATGCGGCCCTGGGTTCGATTCCTCAGCACCACATAAGCAGAAAAAAAGCCGGAAGTGGTGCTGTGGCTCAAGTGGTAGAGCGCTAGCCTTGAGCTGAAGAGCTTAGGGACAGTGCCCAGGCCCAGAGTTCAGGCACCATGACTGGCAGAAATAAATAAAATAAAAATAAATAAATACATAGATTTGAGCCAAGCCCAGCTCAGATAGAACAATGGCATATGTTTTATCTCATGCTGAAGCTAGATCTAAAATACACTATAGCATGATAAATTATACAGGACTCTAGGCATTCACACACAGTGAGACCACAGGAGGATATTCTTAGGGGAGGAACACAAAGTGCCTATGTGCCTCTGATCATATAAGATAATATTTGCTGAAATGGAAAAAGTACATAGATTTATTTGTATCTGTGTTTAAATTTAAATAAATGGTGTTATTATAAATGTCTATATTTTTTCCATGCTCTAAAACATCCTGGATCTTTCATTTTCCCATTACATTTCTATACTATACATTGTATTGATCATAATATTCGTGCTATCTGCCATTTTAGCTTATGGTAGGAGTGAATTCCTGTCCTTTTTTGGGGGGGAGAGAATCGGTCCTGGGGTCTGAACTCTGGGCCTGCGCACTGTCCCTCAGCTCTTCAGCTCAAGGCTAGTGCTCCACCACTTGAGCCACAGCACACTTCCGGCTTTTTCTGCTTATGTGGTGCTGAAAAATTGAACCCAGGGCCTCATGCATGTGCTCTACCACTGAGCTACCTTCCCAGCCCCAGTTGTTTTGGTCAATGAAATGTCAGTAAAAGTAGTAGGCTTTCCTCCAAATGTAAGTATTAACAGCTAATATAATATTTACCACCTCCTACTTATTCCCTGGCAGATAGAGGTGGAGCCTCTTACTGCTTGAGTTAAGAAAAAGTACAATAATCTCATTCCAACTCACTTTAAGCATATAGTGTAAATCTTTGGTTGTGTTAAAACGCTCAGATTATGGGCTTCTGTTAAACCATTCTCCTATTTATTGAAATACTTAATTTTTGTTTTATAAATAATTCTGTGTTTATCATTTTGCAAATTTGGACATGGTTTCCAGGATATGTATGTTAAATAGGATTGCTGGCTCATTTTCAGATTTTGTCATTGCTTTACAAGTTGTCCTTTTTGCCTTGCCTTTTCCTTTTCCCTTCCCTTTCCTTTTTCTGGTGCCAACAGTGGGGCTTAAACTCAAAGCCTCCACTTTTGGCTTTCTTTTGGCCAGTCCTGGGGCTTGAACTCAGGGCCTGCTCATTCTCCTTGAGTTTCTTTTGTTCAAGGCTAGCACTCTATCACTTGAGCCATAGCAGCACTTCCAGCTTTTTCTGTTTATGTGATACTGAGGAATCGAGCCCAGGGCTTCATGCATGCTAGGCAAGCACTTTACCACTAAACTACCTTCTCAGCCCCACTTCTGGCTTTTTGCTGGTTAATTGAGATAAAAGTCTCATGTACTTTTCTGCCCAAGCTGTCTTAGAAACAAAATCGTCAGGTCTCAGCCTCCTGAGTATCTAGAATTACAGGCATGAGCAAATAGCACTGGATAGTTACTACTCTTTCAACTGTTATTTGTGTGATATTGATCTTCAAACGTTTTTCTAATCTTAGTTGCTCTCTGGATATACTGTGTGCGTGTGTGCATGTGTATGCATGTGCACACGTACCCACCAATCCTGGGGCTTGAACACAGGGCCTTGGTGCTGCCCCTGAGCTTTTTTTGCTCAAAGCTTAGTGCTGTACCACTTGGGCCACAGCTCTACTTCTAGTTTTTGCTGGTTAATTGGCAATAAGAATCTCAGGTACTTTCCTACCCAGACTGGCTTTGAACCATAGTCCTCAGATCTCAGCCTCCTAGGATTACAAGCATGAGCCACTGGCACCCAGCTGTGGATACACTTTTTTGGGTCGTTTCCCTGTAATAGAGTGCAGTATGGTTGTTTAGTTGTTGTCCAACTGTGGTAGGCATTTTATTTTATTTCTGAATTTGACTTAAGTTTAGTAGTTGTATTACGCTGTGGTATTTGCTGGTATCAAAAACTTCTGAACTGTTATTATATTTAGAAAATAAGCATTTTGAAATGACTTTACACATTCTAGATAAATTCTACCTTGTTTTTGCTTATAGTTCTAGCTTTTAAATTTCCCTTTTTCCTCTTACTAAGTCTCTCTCCTAGGGATAATAATCGTAGGTTAATTTATGTTACTGACTAAAGTTTTGCTCCAGACAGTGCTAAAAATATAACTGTGCTCTACCACATGACACATTACTTCCAGTTTACCTGTCTACAGATTAAAATTTTCATCCTCTCAACAGGAAAACCCTGATGATCTTTGTCAGCCACCTCCATACACATATAATCTGTAAATGGTTTCTTTAATTGATTTGATTGGAAGAAAAAAGTGTTTGGAGTAAATTGGAAATGTCATTTTCAGAAGTTTTTTTGTTTTTTGTTTTTTTTGTCGGTCGTGGGGCTTGAACTCTGGGCCTGGGCGCTGTCCCTCAGCTCTTCAGCTCTACCACTTGAGCTTACAGCGCCACTTCCGGTTTTCTGGTGGTTTATTGGAGATAGAAGTCTCACAGTCTCTCCTGCCCGGGCTGGCTTTGAACCGCGATCCTCAGATCTCAGCCTCCAAAGTAGCTAGGATTTCAGGCGTGAGCCACCAGCGCCCGGCATTTTCAGAAGTTTTATGCTGGTTACTAAAAACTACTTTTTCAAGTGCTTATCCAACAAATGCTTGATTAATCTGGTCTAGAATTTACTTTGGAGAGTCCAGCTTTTTACCTATAGGTTTACCTATGATTTTTATGTTCCATTGAAAATAGAAAATTTTGCCTCTTTCCAGCCAATTGAGAGGTATAGTTTCTGAATTCCATGACTAATGTAGTTTTTAGGATAATAAGCTCACATATCCTTTTAGTCTGGCCTTGATCTCTGGATCCTCCTGTGTCAGTCTCCCAAGAGCTGGGATTACAGGTGTGTACCACAAGGTCCAGCTCATCATCATCACCATCATGTTCTCCTCCTCTTCCTCCTCCTTCTCCTCTTTCTCCTCCTCTTTGTCAGGACTAGGGTTTGAACTCAGGGCCTTGTGCTTGCTAAGCAAGAGCTCTACCACTTAAGCCCTCATCTTTTCTTCCTATACCAGAACCTAACCTAATATATCAGGAACTGTTAGGGATTCTCTAGACCAATAGTTTGAATCATCATACAAGGTAGGCTTGCTTATGGACTTTATCTTGTCCTTTGTTACCAACCATATGTCTTGTTCAATTTTTTTGTCAGTACATGGGTTTGAACTCAGAGACCTTGTACTTACTCAGTTTATTCAATCCTGGCTGGCTCTCTACCACTTCCACTTGAACCATGTCTCTAGCTCCATTTTTTTTTCTGGTTAATTGGAAGTGGAATGTTGAACTTTTCTGTCCTGTCTGGCTTCAAGCCATGATCCTCCAGGTCTTAGTCATCTAAATATCTAGGCCAGCTCCAGTTTCTATTTTTGTATAATGACTCTTAGATACGCATATCAGAATCCTAACTTAAATTAGCTTAAGGAACAAAATGAAAGTATACTAGCAAGTGAATAGACCATGGCCTTCTGCCTTTTAGAAGGTTTACATTCATTCATTCATTTCATCCCTAAATTTTATACTCTTGCTTTTTATTCTGATTCAGTTACTTTTCCAGCCAGAATATCTGCAAGCAGATGCAATGCCTCTTTCCCAATAGTTACATAAAAATCCTCAGATAACTTGTTGATCTTGCCAGGGCAGTACATATGCCTTAGACCCAGAAGATATGTATGTTTTGGGGTAGGGAAGATTACTCTCACTCAAATCACATGCCCTGTGAGTAAACCCTCATTCATTTTTCATTCATATTTGTGCTGAGTACTGATTATGTGCTAATTACTATATTAGGCTCTGGAATTCATGAACAACATGAAACATGATCTCTGCTTTCTTTTCTTTTTTTTTTT